>NC_062214.1:119111660-119471092 GCF_902686445.1 Sciurus carolinensis | reverse complement strand
TGTCATGTCCCTCGCCCGCAAGAAAGCACGACACAGGAATCTTCCTTCAGTAGTTTAATAAGGACCTTAATATTATAAAACCATGGTTTTTCTTCTTCTTCCTCTTGAGCCGAATTCATACACTTTTATACTCTTGCAATAGCCAATCTACTCCTGCCACTTGGCCTATGTTCATAGGTGCTCCCACTTGCAACAGTTGGCTTAACCAAATATGGGCTTGTTTACCTAGAAAGCACTTCAGGAAACCAGCGCCATCTTATCATGGTGGTGAGGCGGCTCGCCACAGCTCCCTCTTCTTTATTTTATGAACACAGGTGAAGGTAGAGGCCCTATCCTACTGTGCAAAAGTGGCAAATAGTGAACATCAGTCCCAGAGTGGCGCCTTCTCCGGGCCTGATATCACCTAAGCCGATGCCTTTTTTCGTAGGGTGGGACGTGGACATCAAACCCACATGCAATAGGGCATGCCTTCCTTGAGGTTCAAAAATAAAACTCTCAAGTGCAGTGCTTTGCCTCACATCCTGTGTCCATGACAGGATATACTAAAATACTAATAGAGATATACTAAAAATGTCACTTATTCCCGTGCCAGATTAGCCAACCACACAGAAGGTGACACCCCTTGTTCAATGGCTAACACAGCCTGAGTTAACACCGCCTTTTCACGTGCTTGACGCACTCTTAGCTTGCAAATAAACCAAAGGCAAAGGCAAATACCTGCAAGACAAATACATCCAAAGATCCCCACACCAATCCATTCTTTAAAATAACTAAAGGCAGAGGTGAGCCAGCTAGAGAACTGACTCAAAGTAACAGGCTCAACACGGGTGTCATTTAAAATCGCAATCTGCAATAATTGTTGAGTCATCATCTTTTCAGCTTCTAGGGACCAATTGCCTGCAAGAAAGGTGGAAATCAAGTGGCTTTGATTTTTTGCTTCTTCATTTCTTACTGGAGTTATACACATGTGTTTATGATTCCCGATGCATCCAACTTGTGCAATGTTGAAAAGTTCATCCAACTGTACTTGTAGTAAATCGGTCCTTTGATTTGCCGTCAAAATCCCAGATAAGATATGTCTGTTGACGTGGTCCTGGGATTCTAACACCTGTGCAGTTTGCTGTATGACTTGATTAATGGTTTGTGCTGTTTGAACTTGATTGGTCATGGCTAGAGCAGCGGTAGTGGCTGCAGCAGCAGAGACAGCAATAGCAGTTATTATGGCTGCAGTAATGCCAAAGTCTCTCTTTTCTCTGAAGAGGTTCACCAACGGAAAATTATCTGGATTGACCTCCACTGGGACAGGTACAAAGGTGGGTACCTTTACAATCACAGCAACAGATTCACTACCGTTCCAACACTCTGAAAGCAGGCAGGTAATATTGTCATTAGAACAATTTAAAATCACTTCTGAACTGTTTGATAATAGAAATAGAAAAGGGGGGGCAGGTGGCGAACAATGTCTGTCAGCCGCAGAATTATCATGTGCATCCAAAGTTAAAAAATTAATGGTAAAAAGAGCCAAAGACAAACGCTCTTTAGGAGTACGGCTTGCTCCTATTCCCCCTTTTGGTCTTTGTAAAAGTTCTTTAATCATTCTATGAGCTCTCTCCACAATTCCCTGACCTTGGGGGTTGTAAGGTAAGCCATTATTCAGTTGCACTCCCATAGTGGAGCAGAAAGAGGTGAATTGTTGACCAGTGTACGCCAGTCCATTATCTGTCTTCAAGGAGCATGGAAGGCCCCAGGCGGCCTAAGCCTTTAGGCAATGGGAGATGACATGATGGCCTTTTTCTCCTGCCAAAGCAGAGGCATGCATAATTCCAGAGAAAGTATCTACTGAGACATGAACATATTTTAGGGAACCAAACCCTGCAATATGAGTTACATCCATTTGCCAAATCATAAGAGGTCGCAAGCCTCGGGGGTTAACACCAAGAGAAGGGAGATGGTGAAATGGAACACAATGGGAACAATCTAAGACAATCTGTCTCGCTTCTGCTCGAGGAATAGAGAAGCGCTTACGAAGTGTTTGGGAGTTAACATGAAACTTATTATGAAAGTCTCGAGCACTGTCAAGAGAAGAAAGAAAACAAATTGTACGGGTTGCGGCATCTGCCCTTGCGTTTCCTTCAACAATAGGTCCAGGGAGAGCCGTATGAGCTCTTATATGTACAGGATAAAAGGGTGCAGAACGGCCCAAAATCAAATTTTGTAACTGAGTAAATAAAGATGAAACTTTGTTTTAGGATTGATGGTACCTACAGTTTTTAACACCTTAAGTGTTCCTTAGAGAAGTCCTCTTATTCCCTGGGTTCAGGCTGACTGAGGGCAAAAGATCCAAATACTGGTCTATCTTGCCTTCTGTATTTCAATCTCTAAGTTTGATGTTAATCATCCAGCAAGCCAGTCTCACTAGTCATAAAGTAAGAGTACTGGGCTTTAACTTTAATGTCCATAACTTTACAGTTATTTACCCTTTTATCTAACTGGAGTCTGCATTAGTTCTGGAAGTTACCACTATTTGTTCTGGTATCTGTTACCACTATTTGTTAGGTGATGGCTTATTATCACAAGTTACCTAGGTTGCGTGTTCTTGAAGTAGTTACTTTTATAAAACATTAAGAGGTAACAGTTTTACAAAATGAAATAAGTAAGAGTAAAAATATATTCTGCTTGTATAATAGCTATTTTGAATTTTGACTGAGAACCACATTATATTCCCTATTTGAGATCATAGTAATTTTACAACAAAAACCAATCTTTTGATTATAACTTTAAATAAGCTAAAGTCTGACTTATTTTGGAGTCACTCTAACATGCAGTAAGGTGGGAGGCAGAGCCTTATCTCAGGTAAGGCGTGACTCTTTACAGATCTTAAGTGTTCTAATCCTACAACTAATTTTTGCCCCTTTTGCCATGACCAGCATGACCAAATTTTTAAGTTCAGTGAGGGTCAAAGGAGTATTAGAAAATAAAGGTTTATAAACACAGATTTTGAAGATTAAGCTGAGATCAGATGGAGCTCTGTTCTCTGATGGAAATGTAGATCTAAAGAGTTATGTTAGCAACATTTATACATGTCTTATTATTAAGTTAAAGACTATGTAAGCATCATTCTTTGTTTTTAGGAGAGTTACAGAGACTAGAACATCTACATAACTTTTTTCACAACTGCAAAGTGCAATGTTAGGAATTCTGTGTAGCTCTCAAAGAAGTCCACTGTCCAAAGTTACTGTAAGGTGGGCAGGAACTAGAGAAGGGAACTGATGAAACACTGGTTATCTAGCAAAACAATTTCTTTCAGCCCAAGAGCTGTGTGCTTGATATCAATGTAAGAGCTGATAGGACTCCTGTACAGAGCCTCCCCAGGGAGGTTACTGCCACAGCAGTTAGACATCTTGTGCTCCTACACAGGAACACTTCCAGGCACCAGGCATGCTACAGTCATGAAGTCAGGGACCCCAATCTCAGTCATTGTTGTCCCATTTTTGCTATAATGCATTATACTCTTTCTTAAATGTCATTTTAAGAAGTTTATAAATATTGATTTCTGAGTCCATATAAACATTAGTTAACACAGTCTAACATTATATCCAAAACAGGAATCAATCAAAGAAAGGCTGAGAGAGCTTTTAACTTTTTTTTTGTGTAGCAAAATGCTTTTACCTTCTACAATATGAACCTTTAAACAAATCAGGCTGTCACTAACTCTTAGATATATATTTACATTTAAATTTTTATCTCAGTGAAATAAGTAACCAATTTTACATATACCTTACTGATAATATGTCCCATAATAGAACATTAAATGATAGAAATAAATCCCCAATTAAAATTTACTCTTTATAAGTTTAAGATTACCATTACAGACAAGTTTAATCTGGAGAATAGCAGCTTGATAAATTCCCTGCTTTAAAAACTTGTATACCTGAAAAATATGAACACATTTAGTATACAACTAGTGACCATTTTACAATTACCTTGACATTTTTATCTTACCAAATTTAGTTTTTAAAGGAAAATTTATACTCTGTAACATAGTACAATACTCTAACAGTTGTTTAACCATAATTGTATAAACCCCAATTTTTAAGACTAATTGTTCTAAAGAATAAAACTTAATAGACACAAAGTTAAGAGTAAATTAGTGTTTCTAAGAAATCCTTGCCATTTTACCATGTCATTTTACCATGTAGATTAAACTTTGGTTTATATCAGAACATTAGTATTTCACCTTAGGAAAAACCTTAAATAGCTTTGGCTGTTTCACATACATACAACCAACTTAGTTTCACACAAACATGTTGAAACTTGCCCTTTACTTACATAGACTTTCTTAGCACTTACTTAGACCCTCATGTATTTCATCACACAAGCACTTTCTTACCCAGAAACATTTCTTTTTCCCTTTTACTAAATATATTTCCATACCCAGACCCTTTTATTTTCTCTTTCCTATCTGTTGACCTCTTTTTGTTCACATTCTGAAACGACTCTTATGAAATTTCTGAATTTAGATAAATTGCTCTATTTTAATAAGATTAAATATTTTGTTGTTTATAGTACTCTAATTGAAACACAGTTGAAACCTTTAGAACCCTTTGTATATAGAATTGTACTTGTTAAGACATAACTCTTAGTAACCTTGTTTTTAGTTTAGTGATGACACAAAGCAAGTTTAAACCCTTTTTATTTACCAACCTATGAAAACACCAATAATGTTTAAGTATGATACTCCATGGAATTTAAGGAGTTAAGAGTACTTGATGTTATTTAACAATTAGCATTTAACTTTGCAAATTAATCAGATGTCTCTACAAACACATTTGAGTAATCCCATATATGTTAACTCTACTTCACTTATTTTGTAAAAACCAAGAAAGCAGGCAGGTGTCCTGAACAGTATTTGCTGTCTATTTCCTGTTGAAGAAAAGTCCTAGAAACAATTGATATTAGACATTGTTTAACATCAACATTCCATTAGTTTGACCACCTAGAGACTTCCAAGTTATTTTTAAAGACATTTTACTTTTATTAGTTTACTCAATTTAAATTGAACCCTTTTAAATCACGTGAATAAAAGTATTTGGATCCATTTTTAAATTTTAATTTTAGGAGCGCTCAGTTTTGATACAGACAAAACATGACACCAGACAGCACGACATAGAAATAACACAAAATTATAGGTGAATCTCCATTGCAATGTAACAGATGTTCAAAAACTTTAGTTGAATAAAAAGTAGAACTGATCAAAAAGAAAAAAAATCATTAACCTAGGTATGCAAGATCAAAATTATGAGCTCAAAAATACAGCACTAAAGAAAAACAAAACAAAACAAGAATCCTGGAAAATGAGTTAATATTGTGTAGCAGTCCAGAAGTTTAAAACAGACACTCTTTTGTTTTCTTTTTCTTATCTTCAGGTTACCCCCCTTTCCCGCTGAGACTGTTGCAGTTTACATTTCAATGCAGGCTTCAGCAAGGCCAGGCAGGGGGGAGGGAGGATCACCCAGGACTTTTTAACCCTTTTTTTTTCTGGTTGAGAAATCAGGTTAGGTTTGAATGCAGAAAATCACAAAACATTATTTCTTACTACTTTTGAGGAATGGAGCTGCTGAGCTCTCTGCCTAGGGGGAGGACTGCTTCAAGGACACGGGTGTTCCCTCCCTAGGTGGCCATGGAGCTGCATGGAAGGGATCAGGAGGGGGGGCCTTTTTCTGTCTCTTGTGATAGTTTCTCTTGATCCAACAATCCCTTATCTAAAAACCAAGGGGCTTTGTCTTCTACAGTTTTTAAAAACTTCCTAGCTGAGGAAACCTTTAAAGGTGCTCCATTAGCCTTTAATAAAGCCTTTAATAGTCCTTCCATGCGAAGGAAGGCAGCAGCTAAGCCTGCATTTGTTAATGGGCTGCCTATTTCTCTACAAGCTTTCATCCATGTCTCTATGTCTTTGCTTTTAAATGGATGAATAGCATTTCTGCATTCGTTTGTACATTGTTCATATATTAATTGTTTGATTAAAGGCATAGCTATATCAGCATCCCCGAAGATCTTCCCTGCTGCATCTACCATTCTAGCCACGAAATCTGAAAAAGCTTCTGTGGAGCCTTGGACAATTTTTGTTAAATTATCTCGCACTTCTCCTTTATTAGGAAGTGCTTTCCAGGCAGCAATGCAGATCTGATTAATTTGTTCATAAACCTCTAATGGAAAGCCTGTTTGCTGATTGGCAAATCTACCCTGCCCCAGAAGCATATCCACATCCCAGGCAGGTTTGCCCATAGCTTGGTTGCATGCAGCCTGTTCATTGCCCCCCTCTAACACGAAGGCTCTCCAGTCTAAATATTTACCCGGGGAAACTCAAGCTTTCACTAAACTGGCCCAGTCCGAGGGGGTCATGCAGAATCTATTGAGCCCCTCTATTTGGGCGATAGTAAAAGCAGCATCCACACCATAAGTGTGAACAGATTCTGGTATATTTTTTATCACTTTAAAGTCTATGGGTTCTTGATATCTTCCCCCATCATTATCCTGGAATACAGGACAGGCAAACCCCAACTCTACATGGGCAGCCCTCCAAGCTGCAGAGTTAAAAGTTCTACCCGTGCCTGGAACCCCTCCCACATATGGGGGAGGATCATAGGCTAGAGCTGGCTTCTGTTCTTCCTCATAGTCCTTTTGTCTAAAATCTTTTTGCCTCTTAGTTCCCCCTTCTTTTATCTTTACCTTCCGTAAGTGTTGCGTTAACTCTTTCACTTTCTCATCACCGTCTGATTCTGACTCCCCTGTATCTTCTGGTGTTCTAAGGGCTTTTAAATCTGGGTATAGTCTCCTCTTTGGAATAGCTCCATAAACCTGCTCTCCTGCACTATGTTTACTGGAAGTACTCATAGAATCCTCAGACTTCTCCTCATGTAGTTGTTCAAGAACTTCCTGTCCTTTATGAATAGCTTCCTGACATCTGCCATCAAGAATACATCCTTTTATTAATTTCCATAGTGGTATCACTCCTTTCTCCAATTGTCCCTGCTCCTGAAGGAAGTCCAAATCTTTTCCCAACTTGCCCCAGCTAGTAGGAACCAAGCTTCCGGAGACAGTAAACCATGGGGCTGCTTTATCAATTCTTACAAGGAATGTTTCTAAAGTACTGCATTTAACCTTGAGCTCTTTAGAGCGCAACAAAAAATCTAAAGGCTGTACTAATGAATTAGATGGAGAATTGCCCATAATGAAAGCAGCATTTAGAGCAAGCAGAATGAAAGTGAAAACAAAATATTTTTCTTTGTTGATCAACCATGCAAGGTCGATTAAAACTTTGTTGATCGACTATGCAAAGTCGATTAAATCTTTGTTGATCGACTATACAAAGTCGATTAAATCTTTGTTGATTGACTATACAAAGTCGATTAAATCTTTGTTGATCGACTATACAAAGTCGATTAAATCTTTGTTGATCGACTATACAAAGTCGATTAAATCTTTGTCCACAGACCCCACTTACCTGTGGTACTTACCGGTGCACCCCCTGACCACTGAAATATCTGATTCCCGGGTTTCGGCACCACTTGTCGTGTCCCTCGCCTGCAAGAAAGCACGACACAGGAATCTTCCTTCAGTAGTTTAATAAGGACCTTAATATTATAAAACCATGGTTTTTCTTCTTCTTCTCTTGAGCCGAATTCATACACTTTTATACTCTTGCAATAGCCAATCTACTCCTGCCACTTGGCTTATGTTCATAGGTGCTCCCACTTGCAACAGTTGGCTTAACCAAATATGGGCTTGTTTACCTAGAAAGCACTTCAGGAAACCAGCGCCATCTTATCATGGTGGTGAGGCGGCTCGCCACAGGTTAGCACTTTTGCTGCAAAATTGTCCACATTACATATTATAGTCCCTCACAGAAATTTCTCTTCCAAAGGTCATTTGCTCCAAGTAGTATATCTCATTTTCACACTCACATGGGAATGAATCAAAATTTTCAACCGGAGAACCTCAGGCACAAAAGTGTAGGACTCTTACTCTCTACTGTGTAGCTGAAACCGGCAGTCTTGATAGAGAGAGAAACACTTCTTAAACACCAAAACGTGCAATGAATATCATATAAAAACCATATGTTGTGGAACCAGAAAAGTGCTTTTAATTATTTTACAATACTACAAGAAGGCAAGAAGAGGAATATGCCAGCTTCATTCATTGTATCAACATGACTCAGTCCCTTTGGAAATATTTTAATGTGAGTAGCACTTCACTTAGTACCATTATCAATATGACCAATTTTAATAAATTATCTTTATATCATACTTTAGAAAGAATTTCACATGCACTGATTTGTATGCACTGTGCCCTACTTGGTAAACATATAACAAAACACAGAAATAGAGATGAAGCAACTTATCAATTACAAAGATTATACCACCTTATTTTGGCTTTGTTTGGTTTGCTCTAGTATGCTTTTTATTTGTATTATTATTTGCAATTTACAAAATAAAATCATACTCTTGAGGAAAAGGTTGTGGAAAGTACTCTTCTTGCTTTTAACAGAAACTTCATTGTTTATTATTTCATCAAAATTTTAAAAAGTTAATACCACAATAAATTCTACATATATACATAATTATAATGTACTCATTAAAATAAAAGTAATAAAATAGAAAGGAGATTAGTAGAACAAGAGGTCAGAGGAAGGTACTACGGAATGAGATTAATCTAATTATGATACCTGCATATATGAATATGGCATACCGAATCCTATCATTATGTATAATTATAATGGAACATGGCAAGGAAAATAATAACAACAATAAAGAAATTCTATGTCTCCAGGAAAAAGTGACGTTTGATATTAAGCAACAATAACCTCTGTCATCTCCATGACTTCTGCACCAATGAATGTGTCCAACCAAGAACATAAGCTCTCTGTTAGCCTTTCCCTCCAGCCCACAAAGGCAGCTCCTCTACTTTGGACTCTTCTTCGTAACCTACACTCTGACCCTGACGGGCAATGCAGTCATCGCCTGTGCTGTGAGGGCAGACCGGTGCCTTCACACTCCCATGTACATCCTCCTGGGGAATTTCTCTCTGCTGGAAATATGCTATGTCACCTCCACCATGTCTAACATGTTGGCCAACTTCCTCTCCACAAGCAAGTCCATCTCTTTTGTGAGTTGTTTCCGACAGTTCTACTTCTTCTCCTTTGGGTATGATGAGGGCTTCTTCCTTTGCTTCATGGCCTTTGACAGGTACCTGGCCATCTGCCGGCCTCTGCATTACCCACGCATCATGACCCAGCAGCTGTGCACTGGCCTCGTCGTCTTTGGATGGTCATGTGGGTTCATCCTCTTTCTAACTCCATTTATTTTAATTTCCCGGTTACCCCACTGTGGTCCAAATATCATCAACCATTTTGTGTGTGATCCTGTCCCACTGATGATGCTGTCCTGTGCAGAAGACACCACCACCCAGTTGTTTACTCTGCCTTCAATGCTTTCTTCATGATTGGCACTTTTCTCTTTATCCTTTGTTCTTATGCTCTGGTGATTCTAGCTGTGGTGAGGATGCCCACAGCAGCAGGCAAACGCAAGGCTTTCTCCACTTGTGCTTCTCATCTAGCCATGGTGTTTCTGTTTTTTGGCTCTACTATGTTAATATATGTTAGCCCTGGATCAAGACACCCAGTGGAAGTGCAAAAAATCATTACCTTATTTTATTCAGTGATAACACCTCTGTGTAATCCTCTAATATATAGCTTGAGGAACAAGGAGATGAAAGCTACCCTAAGGAGAGTCTTTGGGACTGAAATACTATTCATAAAACAAAAATCAAACATCGTGGCTATCTAAGTTCCATCACAACCTACCTAATCAGATGTAGGTGAGAACATTGTCTGGAGAATTAAGTTATTTTGGTTAGGTAACTGCTAATAAAGCCCCCTGTATCTTAAATATTACTATTTACTATGATGGGTTAGCCTTATTTAAGAAATAAAATTGTCTTAGAAATTTCATATATAACTCAGTTTCTTGAAGGCAGCATAAATACACTTTGTATTTTAGAAATGGGTGAGCACATAAAAAATGTAATATAGGTCCTAGACTTGCTTCAAAACTAATCCTACATGTCTTGTTCTTCACTGGTTACCAAATTAGAGGAAGGATTTCTGTATGAACAAAGTCCAGCCACACTGGCGTCATCTTGTCATCCACCTCCAAAGAATACATGTGTTTACTGTAAGGATTTCAAAACAAAACAAACTAATAGCTTTACCTAGATGATAGATGGGAGGTCACTCAGGACACACAATACAAATTGGAAATTCAGTAGCTATTTTTTATCTAAAATAGATGCACTAAATGTAAAGTTCTGGGCACGCATCAGGATTTCACACTCCTTGCTATAAATTAGTGTCATAACAGGTGCAAGACCAGATTCTAGTTCAGCATATTTGCTTTGAGACATATTTAAGGATTATAATAATCTTCTCTAAAAATCTTTTCTTCTTTAAAGTGTATGTAATCACAATTGTTAGTTTGACAATATTTTTTATTTTAACCCTGGTCATCAATCCTTTCATTAACTCTCTAAACTGTAATGAAAGACAGTCAGTAAATAAGATACAATTTCCAGAGCTGTATTTACAGCTGGCAGAAATTTACTTGCATTAGAAAGCAAGGTACAACTATAGTTGTAGGTCTTCTTTTAAGAAAGAAGAAAGAATTTGAGGCTGTCTGGACTTTGACAGAAATGCTTTCTGAGGAGTTCCAAGAGAGAGGAGATGTTGCTATGATCTCAATCTAAAATATCCCCTAATGGTTGATGCATTCAAGTTGTAATCCCCAGTGTAGCAATGTTCAATTCAGAGATGGGTACTTGGGAAATGATTGGATCATGAGGGTTCTGAACTCATCAATGAACTAATGCATTGATGGGTTCATAATGGAATGGACCATTGGGAAGTGGTGGAAGCTATAGGAGGTAAGCCTTCCTTGAAGGAAGTGGATCACTGGGGCCATGCCCCGGAAGAGTATATCTTATCCCCAGTCCCTTCCTTTCTCTCTTTCTTCATGCCTGCCATGAGCTAAGCACCTCTCCTCCACCACATGCTGCCCACCATGACAGTCTGCCTCATCAGAAGCCCAAAGCAATGGGAACCACTGACCAAGCACTGAAACCTCTAAAACTAGGAGTCAAAATAAATTTTTCCTCCTAGTTTTTTTGTCACAGTGACAAAAATCTGACTAACCCAACTCTCTTGAGGCAGATTTTTTTTTTTGTTTTTCTTTGTATTTCACTGAAAGAAAATGAATAAAATGTGAATAATTTCCTGAACAAATTGTTTTCTTTAGATAAATGCTTAATTTACAACCACACCCAAAATATTTTCAGTGTAGTTATAAGATGCTGACTCCTTCCTGATTATTTTTAACCTTGAATTCACTTTAGATTCCTAAATTTCATTCATTCTATAGACAATTTATCTTTCTGAGACAAAGAGGAAAGAAGATGAAAAAAGGGTGGTTTAGTTAAGCTGTTTATGAAGGTGTGTGCAGGCTGTTTATAAAGATGTGTTTTTCTGTAATCAACTGTGAAACAATAATTAACTTGGCTTTGCATATCTCAGACTAGCTGTATCCCAGGAAAACTTTTACCTCATAACTCAAATTGTTGCCACTTAATGTAGTGAAATCCAAATTAGTAATTTTTGTTAAATTTTGAACTTATAAATTAAAAATATTATAATAACAAAATTTTAACTTTGAAATTGTCTAATATATTTTAAGACATGAACTCTTTTTTTTTAAGACATGAACTCTTTATAAGGATATAAATAAAAAGCTCTTTTACTTAGTACATGATTTCTTGTCTCTACACACTCTCCTCCACTGCTACCAAAATCTGAAGTTTTTTTCTTAAATGACTGGTTTTTTTAAACCAAATAAACACTTACCTTCCTTATATGCAGATTGTAGTACTGCAGCCTACTTCATTTAGTTCAATAATGTGCACTATTTTGGAGTATTCATCAGTTGATTATATTAAGACAAACCACTTGTATTCATCGTCTCCAAATTTTCAAGTATCTGTTTCTAGACATACTCCATGTGAAGCAAATAGGAAATGGGAGAATTCATATATATACAGCAGATGTTGTATTACATAAAAAAGGCAATTTGTGAAATTTTCAGTAATATCATAAGCATAGTAACTCTTCAAAGTAGATGTATTTGGTAAAGATCTTTATCCAATGTATACATTGGATAAAGGACTGTATACAGTCCTTTCCACTCAGTGCCCTCATGGAACTATTATAACCTGAATATGATTTGAGGACAGTGACTTCATACTTCATTTATTACATGTACCTACAACTATATCCTACAACCCTCTGGGGCATATTTTTATCAATGCCATACTAATAGGTTAGAAAACTAACCTAACAGTTTTAGTGAGGTTCCATAGTTTCATAATGTCATGCAATTAGTAAATAACAGTAGAGAAAAAAGATTATTGTAGAAGATGCTTTTGGTGAGCTTTTATTTTCACCTGCAGATATTTTGTACAGTTTAATGTAAATCTTAACTCAATGACCACGTTCCGCTCAAAACATACCACATAACTCTCAAACCCAGTTTCTCAGAAGCCACCAGAGACCCACAGCCTATGCACAGATTCAACTTGAGATGAAATGGAGGTCAATAGAGATAGATGAATACATCAAGCATTCCTCTTTCTGGGAGACATTTTCTGTGCTGTCCAGAGGCCCTGATCTCCAGTCTGCATTTTCTGCCATGACTTTTTATCCTGTCCTCACTCTCCCTACTTCTTCTTCCTTACTGTGACCACCTCTCATAAGAAACAGCCCACTCTTTCTCGTGGGCTTTGCTTTCAAAGTAGACTATAAAAACACAACTAGTTTCATAAGTGACCCTAACAATTATCCTCACTCTAAAATTATGGAAATAGACCATTACTCCTGAATGACCACAAAGAGCCCCAGTAGGTTACAGGGCCTCTGGACAGCACAGAAAATGTCTCCCAGAAAGAGGAATACTTGATGTATTCATCTATCTCTATTGACCTCCATAACATCTCAAGTCAGGTGGTGGTAACCCCTGAATAGCTGAGCATCAGACTCATTAGGTTTTCACTCATGATAAATTGGGAGGATGCCACGTGGAAGAGGAAGCCCTGCCCAAGAAACAGCTCTAGCACAGCACATCCTCTCTGTCCTGAGTCTAGCCTTTCCTGGGACGTTCAGAATAGGGCAACCCAGAGCTTTACTCTCTGAGCTCTGTGAGCTCCAGCAAGCAAACTGGAGATGCAATGGAGCCTCAGCTAATTACCTTGGCAGTGATTCCAGAAGGAGAAGAAAGGACAAAGAAAGCAGGTAATGGAAAAGGAGAAAAATGTGAGAATCATGAAGAGTCAAAAGAAAAATGAGATTCACACTTATGTTTGAAGGATTTATATGAACCTCTAACACCTAAAAATCTCCCTTGTTTTTAAGAATGACTGTCTTCGTGGAATAGGTTACACAGCAGAGATAACTGGTTTCTTAGTTACTACTGAAATTAAAAGATAAGAACTGATTGGAAAGGTCACATACTAACAGAATCCCAATGTAAATATTATTAAGAAAAATATGCATACACATATTTATATTGTACTCAAAAAGTTAGATGGTTGACCATCAAAGTAACAAAGAATCAACAGACTTTTTTCCATGAGCAGGTCATTGAAGGAAGATATTAAAAAAAGATTCTCCAAGTACAATATGAAAATATCCATGAGTCCAAAACTTTTAGATACACCAATAGTATTTCCAAGAGTCAGCACTTGAAGAAGTCACAGGACATGGAGACAGCAGTAAAAGAACCTGGCTAGTGCTACTCAGAAATGTATTTGGTCCACATCACCCACCCTCTGCAGCAACAAGTGGACACTAGCAGAGTGATTGGGCTGCTTCTCTGCCTTTGTCAGCTTGGGCAAGAGCTGACTGATTTCTGCCACCACATAGCTCTGCTAAAGTTTCAAGTCTTTAATAGAGAGGAGTGTGAATCAAGTTACAGAACCTAACCAATGATGACATCTGCAAGGGGTCCAATTCCCATGTTCTAAGAACCATGACAGGAGTTCAAATGAACCCCAGTGTCAACATGAGCTTCTATTGTGGATCTTCTCAAGGAGCAAGGAAAGAAAAGGATCTGAAGCTTTGCCCTTACAAGGGATTTTTCAGGAACTACTTTGCTAAAATATTTTCAGGAATTATTTGTTAAAGTAACTCATTACCTTGAAAGTTCCTTCTGGAAATGATCAATTTGAATAATCTTTGCTTACCCTTGGCATTCCTTGTTCCAATAAAATTGGCTATACTTAAATAACAGGAATTGAAGCCCTAGAGCCCAACTTCTGAATAAATTTTCAAATATAATGTTTGAAGTAAGAATATTTAAATAACCCAAAATAACATTCGAAGCTTTCCAGTGACCAAAAAGCATAATAATGACCACAAAGTCATAACAAGTCGAAGCCATTGGCGTATTAGACATAATTTTTCACTTCAGACATTATTCATGGAACAAATGGAAACCAAACTGAATCACAACCAAGTCTAAACTGTTGGCTTTTTAAAGCTTCTGTTTAACTGTTTTAAAATGGTAGAGCTCTCTTCAGAAGAATGCGATGAGACTTATATTAGATGTTGTGTGTTAAATCTGCTAACATTAATCAAAATTTAACAGAGACTAGAAACTATTATCTAAATATGATTGGAAGCCTGGAGAGAGTGTTGGATCAGAGGAAGGATAATTTTAAAATATAAAAGTACACCTGGGCAAGGGTATCAGAGGATGTTCTGAATGCTACGTAGACCCCAGGAGTTCCTGTACTCACTCTCTGAATGCAACTGGAGAATACCAGCATGCATCATTTCTCTCCTCCAGGAGTCTACCAGAGAAATAAAGGAGACCAACTTTCTATAAATTTTTTTTTAATTTTTATTGACACACTTAATTGCACAAATTTATGGGGTAGAGGTTGGTATTTCCATACAGGTATATAATAGGTAATGATACAATTATGGTAAGGACCTCCTTTTAATGTCACTACACTGAATGATAAGAATAGTCAGAGAGGTTACTCTTATTGGGTAAGAGTTCAGCATTAGGGGATTTGCTGAAGTAGATTTTAATCATCACTTGAAGAACTACGCAGGGTGAAATGGAAACCCCCAAAGTCTAAAGTAACTGGTAACATCCAACATGGTACTGGCTTTTTAATCTAGAACCACAGTGGAGGTGCCAGGTGAGCAGCAGACCAGCAGGGTCATTACTAGGTGACAGTCTCACTGTTGGACTCACAGAGATCCTCTCTTCTTTGAGTTTATCAGTGAAAGGAAAATACTGGGAGTTGAATGGTGCCCTGTGATTATTCCTCTGTGTCTGAAGGGCAGCCTCCAGTACAACAGAAGGCCAGAAATAGGTGCATATGTAAGTGGAGAGTTAACTGGCGCTCTGTTCCTTTTTGTGTAACACCTAAAGATGATTTTACATTGTACATGAAGCACAAACTGTGGCAGGATGACTCAGAATCAAAAATCCTGCACACCTGGGATCTCTCAGAGGACACAGGTGGGATCTTCTTGAGTGCAGCATCTACTGTCTGTAGGGCTGCTACAAAGGGGGGCTATAAATGTTCCCCTGTGTTCTGATCTATGAGTATAGTCTATATCACACAGTAGTACATCATGTAATAAATGATTACTTCACAAATTCCCCATTCCTCCTTGCAAGACTTCTAACTTGTCTATTCAGGGCACACATGTTTGAAAACCTCTTCAGAAAATCTGACCAATCTGTTTTGCCTTCTCTTTCAGATAAAAAGATGACAGAAGCTAGTGGGCTTCATATCACTTCAGAGAAGACAAAATGTTTGTAAGTGATGGGTCATTCTTTTATTAACTATCATTAAGATTCAAAGATTCCTGTCCTTGCAGTAAATGTAAAGATACAGTTGCAGGTGTAATTTACAATAACCCAAGGCAAGGAGGAAGTGGTCCTCAGCACGTTGATCTGAGAAGAGTGAGGCAGGAGGAAAGGGATTTTCAAAGAATAAGAAGTATGTTCCCAAATGGGGGAAGGAGGAAGAGCAGGCAATTCATACAGGCTGTATTACTCCCAAGAATTTGAAAGAAAATCATTCTTCTCTCTTTCTCAGTGTACTTCTTTTTCTCCTCCTTCAAATTTTGATTAACAAACACTCATTCAAGAACCACCTAGAAAACACCAAAGTCTTCTTCTTGAAGGCTCAATATTCTTCCCTTAAGTTTGAGGTGCATTTACAAGCAAATGTAAAACAGGGATTTCGCCTTCAAATACAACACCCATGAAACACGCATGTCTTTCACTCTCATCTTTTTCTTATCACATTTCTTTGCACTGTTAATATGCACTCTTTCTGGCTACAGTTAGTTTAAGCATATCAGTTTTATTATGGTCAAAAGAATGTGGGGACACTTACTACACACTCTTCAGTTAAATCTCAAGTACTGAAAATTCAGGTTGTCTAGATGATTTAAAGCATCATCATATCCCTTCTAAACAATGAATTTCCAGTCCCAAACCTCCCTCAATGAGCCTATTATGACCTTAGATTTATGGACTTGAGCTGAGACATTTCTGTTAGAGAGCCAGATCTCCCAATAAAAGGTTGAAACCAACTACCATCTTTTTTCTCTATGTCAAACTAGCCATTGATCAGCAAGCAGAATCAAACACCAGCTATAAGAAGCTAATAGGTCCAAGCTCAAATAGAACGGAGAATTCAGAACCATATGGAACATTTTCATAAAAGTGCATTAATGGAGGTGACTAGTCCTAACTGAAGTGCACTCTATGTATGAAGTTGCATGCTGATTGTGAACCCAATGTAATTAGAAGGTGTAAATATCTTGTTAATAGTGCTCTTAGCAATTACTGTTGAAGTGATAATACTTTGGGTGAATTAGGTTAAATATATTACTCGAAATATTACCTGTTTCTATTTACCTTTATTAATGTGACTACTAGAATATTTTAAAAAATATATATGGCTCAAATTATATTACTGTTAGATTGCACTGATTTTGATTGATCTCAAAGAATTAAATAGCTTTAAATACCATTCCCCCAATCTCATATAAAGACTTGCATTATTTTATGTATGCAACCTCATATACATAAAGACCCAACTGTCTACTTGAATCTCCACTTGGATGTTTATTAGTCAATTTTAAATGTATGTTCTTCTCCTTTATTTCAATAGACGTGCTTCAGGCTTTGTCTTACCACAGGATGAGAAACTCAGGATAATGTACATACTTCAAATATAGCTTAGTCTTGTTCTATCATGAGACAATATAAAGTATATCTCCCTATCATTTTTATAGAACTACATATATAAACCTTTACATTGTAAGTCATTCCATTTTTTTTTTAATATGGAAACAACCACCCTCACTGAAAACTTTAATACTGGTTAAATCTTGAAGTTGGTTAAATCTACCTCTGTGTGTAAAATCAATTAAATATGTTACATACAATTTTTAAAAACCAGGAGAAACATTTCCTATTTTTTAACAATAATTGCTTAATGTTAGTTCCTTTTTGAGGCAATCTATCAAGCGTGCGTGCCATTTTTACCAGCCTAATGCCAACAAAGACCACACTTCCAAGGATTTCCACAGTGCTCCTCCCCTAGCAATGTCTTTAACTCTTATCAGCACTGAGTAAAAGAGTCCTGGGATCTCAGACATCTTAACCTGAACAGGTCGTGGATATTCAAATCAGTCTTGAGTCAGCCACATTTTTCAATAGTGTATCTTCTGAACCTAAATCTTCTTGCCTTTCTTAGTAGCAACCCCTTGAAGCTGGTGCTTTAATCACACGTGTTTAGTGTTTCCACACTCAGTTGACTTGTTTTCTTGCTCACAGAAAACTTGAAGTAATCCAGATCCAACTCCCTCACTTTTTTCTTTGGTTTTCCTCAAAATTTAGCTTAAGTTAAGCCTTCCCAGACTATCCTATTCAGAAGATCATCATCCCCTGCTACCATTGCTATCTATTCCTTTCAACTGCTTTATTTTTCTACAAAGAATTTATCTCCATTGGTCCAGTCCATTCACTTTTGTCCCATGTATACCACATTCTTTCCTAACTGAATTACTTCAGTATTGCCCTCCGTGTTCAAAAAAAAAAAAAAAAAAAAAAGAAAAGAAAACAGAAAATAGCAGTCTGATGGCAAGAGAAGTGTCATGAGTGCTATTTAAAAATGGGCAAGGTATGAACAGAACAATTTTAAGTTCAGCTTGTAAAACTATCATTATTCTACAGTTGGAGATAATAAGTCAAATAGTAAGGATAGGACATATATTTAGTAAAAAAGGAATAAAATTTGAGGACAGGTGGAGAGAAACCTCAAATTACATACAAACTGAAGAATTTGGAATTTGTCCTGTGTATAATTAGAGTAGAAATAAGGGTGAGGACTGGTGGAAAGGAGGTTTAGGAAAATAATTCTGAAATACAACAAGGTCAGAACTAGAGAGACTATTTATGAAGTTACTATGCCATCACAGGCACAGCATGCTGAACCTGGACAAAAATGATGAGTTAAGATAACTAAGGATCAGAGGGAAGATGCCGAAGATTAGTTGTGCATTCAAGAAGATGTGGAATTATAATGTTAAGATATCAAGTTCCAGTTATAGGTAAGTGGAACCACTGGAGAATAAGGATGGTAAGAGCTAATTTAAAAAAGAAACTAACAAATATAAGATGAAACATTTGGATTTAAAGTGAACCCTTGTGTAAAAATATCCAACAGAAGCCTGCAACTATTTGACTATAATTTGGAAGTAATATTACTGCTGAACATATCCCAGACCAGGATTTAGCCCAAGGTTTCCTCATGAAGTGTTATACTGTAAATTAAGCTACTACCCTAGAAAATAAGAGGGTAGATAGTAGAAACTAAGTTTGGGGAACACCTATCCAGAGTTCTATTGAGAATTACATGAAAAATTAAGTGCACCTTAGTCCTGGGTTGTTGGTGACCTCACAAATTCTACAGCCATTGGGCTCACACTGAGTACTAACACTCATGTGCCTGGATATGCTAATGTGATAGCAGAGGCTAAAAGGAAATAGGGTTTGTCAATCAACACTATTGAGGGCCCATTTGTGGCTAAATCTATATTTGGAATCATGAAGAATACAAAGGTAGTGTTTTAAAGTTGTCCCTGATGTTGAAGGTTTGGATTTTGTGGGGTTTTCTAGTCTGACCACCTCATCTAGTCTAAATTTCTAATCCGGTCATTATTAGTAAAGTATTGGTGCATTTCCTTTACATTCAATAACATTTTTTCTGGGAATAGGGGTATTGGAAATTGACTCCAGGGGCACTTTACCACTGTACTACCCTGTCCTTTTTATTTATTTATTTTGAGACAGGGTCTCGCTAAGTTGCTGAGGCTGCCCTTGAACTTGTGATCTTCCTGCCTTAGCTACAACTTGCCTCAGTGAAGGCAGAATTCAAGGATGCTGAAATACACCAACAGAATGAAATAAAAAACCCAAAGAGTAAGCAGAACCTCAGTCATAAAGAAGTATATCAAAGTCCTGTTAAGTTGAAGTGCAAAAACAAAGAAGTCTCTATACAGTACAGACATATCAGGAACATAATAGCAATAATTTCCTAAGATTTATATCATAGGTCTAATGAATCCTTTAAAATTGTCTCCCCAACATATAAAAATAGAATAAGAGGAAGGGGGGGTGGAAACTTGATCTCATCCGCCTTGTGATCTTTTTCATCCTCCTAAACATTAAGATTATTTTAAATTTGACTCTTGAGTCCCATAGAGACTTCCTATCATAAGACATAGAGAAATTTCTTTAATGCCTCCTTCATATCTTTGTTCCAGAAGTTGTAGATAATGGGGTTAAAGAATGGAGTTGCCAAAGCATAGAACAAAGTCACAAATTTCTGCATCCCATGATAGTCCCCAGAACCTGGGCTAACATACATCACCATGACCAAACCATAGAACAGAGACACCACAGCAAGGTGGGAGGCACAAGTTGAGAAAGCCTTGTGCTTTCCCAAAACTGAAGGCACATTTAACACTGTGCTTAGGACACAGAAATAAGTACCAAGGATGTACAGGAAGGTAAGGAAGATGATGAGAGAGCTGATGACAACACAAGCCAAGGTAATTCCAGGTACAGGAGCACAGGACAATGCCAGCAAAGGCACCAAATCACAGAGAAAGTGGTCAATAGTGTTTGGACCACAGAAGGGGACCTGAGATATTAGGGTCACAGGGGTCAATAACCAAAGAAAGCCACCCAACCAGCAGAAGATGACTAACCAAGCACACAGGCAATTGGTCATTATGATGGAATAGTGCAAAGGTCTACAAATGGCAAGAAATTGATCAAAAGACAAGGCCGACAGAAATAAGCCCTCAGCAGCACACATGGAGAAGAAGAAGTAGAACTGGAGCAGGCAGCCAGCATAGGATATGCTCTTGGTCTGGGAGATAAGGTTGGCCAACATTTTGGGCACATCAGAGCTGACATAGCAGACCTCCAGAAAGGAGAAGTTGGTCAGGAGGACGTACATGGGTGTGTGGAGCTTCCGGCTGGACCACACAGCACAGATGATAGACGTGTTCCCTGTGAGAGTCAGCAGGTAGATGAGGGAAAAGATCATGAAGAGACGGATCTGGATCTCCCAGCTTCAGGGGAAGCCCAGGAGGAGGAACTCACTCACAGACCCAGAGCTATTAGTCTCTAAGGCCCTCATTGGTCTGACCTGTTGAGGTGACAGAGATATTTACATAGTTTTCCTGTTCTTGGGGAAGAAATACATTTTTTTTATTTTCTTCAATCTGAGTTTGTGGATTACCATCTTCTCTTTAGAAAGATGGGCTGTTCTTTCCTCTTGTCTTCCTTCCTTTTTAGTTTACTCAATAAATATATATTTACACATTGTAATCGTCAGGCACTGTTCTAGGAAATAAGGAAAGAACAATGAATAAAAGAAGCAAAACCTTTGATCTTATTGAGCTCAGGTCAATTACCTTCTGTGCAAATCAACTTCAAACAGTATGTTGGTGACTATAATTTCTACATACAGGGAGCTTAGGCACTTGAATTAGATTAGAAGAAATCTGAGGAGATTTCATATTGGCACTTCATTTGCAAGTCAAATATAATATTTTTACTTAGAATGTCTGTTCATTTGTGACAACTCCATGGAGAACTGATACAGATTGTGGGGTAGATGTTAGTCAGCATCCCTCCACCCTTATTCTGGTGCTACTATGGGCACAGTAACAAAGGAATATGACAAAAACATTTTTTATTGTTGCTTGAGAATCAATATTATACTCAGCTAAAAATAATAACAAAAGTTTTGTGAAGTAAAATGGAAAATGAATCTTGTCAAAGATAAAATTTCCACAGCCAATGAGGAAGGAAAAACATTACTACATCATAATAATACACACACACACACACACACACACACACACACACACACACAAAAGAGAGAGAAGAGTCCAAAAGATAAAAGTTAGAGTACTTTCAAAAGAATTATTGAGTAGAGGTAACAAAGGTAGGGCCATCAGACACACTGCCAATCTGACTCATTCAATCTCATTTTGCTGGTAAGAAAAAAACAACTGGAGGTGGGTGAACTAAAGAAAGAGTAAAATTACCAAAGCTTTATAGAAACACCAGTTTTCAGGACAACTTGGTACAGGTTAATGAAATTAGCAGGAAACTATTTGAAAGTTACTTCAATAATCCAAGAAAAAAATGTAAAGAGCTTGTCATGGGGTGAAGTATATAAAAAAAGACCAAGACAGGACTCAGAAGATGTGCAAAGATAGAAACCTAATCTCCCTTCCTTTAAATCACCAGTGGTTACTAAATGCCACCCAGAAGGCAGAGGAGAAGAATAGGGGGAAAAGCAAGACTTCGCTTTCCATTTGCCACAGATTTCCCTCTGCCTGGGATCCCTTACAGGAAGGAGGAAGTCACTCCCTGCACAATAACCCCATTCTGTGTACAATATACCCTCCATATTGCTCTTACCTTTAGGTACCTCTCAGATTCCAACAGGTGATGCACAGTTCACTCTTTTCTTCTGACTCTTTTGAATATAAGTATGATATTTCATGAAATAAACTACTATTTACAGAGTTTTCCTCACCTGCACACCACACACAATAGTTGAAGGTGGGCGATGCTGTGATCTGTGTGAAAGAGAAATGGAAACTTAGAGGGTTTATCATCTAAGTTAGTGTGAAAGTCTTACACAAAGCTTTACCCATTTTTCTCTGGTAGGAATATACTCCTCTAGAAGATCACCTGCAAGAGCAAAACAACAAGTTGGCCAAAAAGATGTCCTTAATCCTCTGTCTTAATAAGGCTTATATAATAGGAAAGCTGTTTGTAAAGAATAATCAGGGAACTTCATGCTCCTTTTTCATGCAACATATAAAGCAAAGAGGACATTGAGACATAATAGGACAATATTGCTCACAGTTGGTTATCACAGCCCACCACACAGAGCCTAAAATCAGCCCAGCAGTGTGGAGGATCAGGTTCTTAGTAAAGCACCTTTAGCTCTTTTCTTCACAAGGTTCACGCACAGACTAAAACATGCCACAAAACTCTCTATTCCCCATTGCTTATCCCTGGACTCTGAGGCCCAGTCTCTGGAGACCTCAACCCTGGAAGCAGTGGGAACCATTAGTGTGCATGATACAGAACTGCATGTGTTTCTTTTCAGTAAGCATCACCCTGGAGATGAATGCTGCAGGAATACCTACATGCATATGTGTCACACTACACACATTCCAGGTTGCCAGCACAATAGTGTTTCTTCCAGAGTTTCCTCTCCTAATCTTAAATACCTCTTTTTATGAGTCCCTGGATTTGATCCCCATTATCACAAAACATAAAACATAAATAAATTACCTCTTAGCAAACAAAATATTTCTAACATGAGATGCACCATTATATTCAAACATTAAGCTTAAAAACCTAAACCTAGAATTTCCCATTCATGTTGCCCAAATGTCAGCTTGTCCACTAAATCTAGAAAGATTCTATTACCAGATACCAGAGCTACCAATCTCCTTTCCTTACAAACTCTTTTTTTTTCATTTTTTTGTTTTTTTTTTTTTATTTTAATTTATTTTTATTCTAACAAATGGGATACCTGTTGTTTCTGTTTGTACATGGAGTAACAGCATACCATTTGCATAATCATACATTTACATAGGGTAATAATGTTTGATTCATCCTGTTATTTTTTCCTTCCCCCCCACCTCTCCCACCCCTCTTTTCCCTCTATACAGTCCCTCCTTACTCCATTCTTGCCCCCCTTTCCACCCCCATTATATGTCATCATCCGCTTATCAGTGAGATCATTCACCTTTTGGATCTTTGAGATTGATTATCTCAACATGATATTCTCCAATTTCATCCATTTGTCTGCAAATGCCATAATTTTATTATTCTTTATGTTGGAGTAATATTCCATTGTATATATATACAACAGTTACCTTATCCATTCATCAATTGAAGGACATCTAGGTTGGTTCCAAGTCTGGCTATTGTGAATTGAGCAGCTATGAACATTGTTGTGGCTGTATCTCTGTTGTATGCTAATTTTAAGTCCTTTGGATATAGGCCGAGGAGTGGGATAGCTGGGTCAAATGGTGGTTCCATTCCAAGTTTTCTAAGGAATCTCCACACTGCTTTCCAGAGGGGCTACACTAATTTGCAACCCCACCAGCAATGTATGGGTGTACCTTTTTCCCCACATCCTCTCCAACAACTATTGTTGCTTGTATTCTTGATAATCACCATTTGCATTTATCTTATTACTAGAGATGGTGAACATTTTTTCATATGTTTGTTGATTGCTTGTAGATCTTCTGTGAAGCATCTGTTCATATCCTTAGCCTATTTGTTGATTGGATTATTTGTATTCTAGGTGTAGAGTTTTTTGAGTTCTTTATATATTCTGGAAATTAGTGCTCTATCTGAAGTATGAGTGGCAAAGATTTTCTCCCACTCTGTAAGCTCTCTCTTCACATTGCTGATAGTTTCCTTTGCTGAGAGAAAGCTATTTAGTTTGAATCTATCCCAGTTGTTGATTCTTGCTTTTATTTCTTGTGCTATGGGAGTCCTGTTAAGGAAGTCTGATCCTAGGCCAACAAGTTGAAGATTTGGACCTACTTTTTCTTCTATAAGATGCAAGGTCTCTGGTCTGATTTCAAGGTCCTTGATCCATTGTGAGTTGATTTTTGTGCAGGATGAGAGATAGGGGTTTAGTTTCATTCTATTGCATATGGAATTCCAGTTTTCCCAGCACCATTTGTTGAAGAGGCTATCTTTTCTCCATTGCATATTTTTGGCCCCTTTGTCTAGTATGAGAAAAGTGTATTTATTTGGGTTTGTGTCCGTGTCCTCTATTCTGTACCATTGATCTACCTGTCTATTTTGGTACCAATACTATGCCGTTTTTTTTTCCTATTGCTTTGTAGTATAGTTGAAGATCTGGTATTGCAATACCCCCTAATTCATTCTTCCTGCTAAGGATTGCTTTAGTTATTCTGGGTTTCTATTCTTCCAGATGAATTTCATGATTGCTTGCTCTATTTCTGTAAGGTACATCATTGGGATTTTAATTGGAATTGCATTGAATCTATATAGCACTTTTGGTAGTATGGCCATTATGACAATATTAATTCTGCCTATCCAAGAACATGGGAGATCTTTCCATATTCTAAGGTCTTCCTCAATTTCTTTCTTCAGTGTTTTGTAGTTTTCATTGTAGAGATCTTTTACCTCTTTGGTTAGATTGATTCCCAAGTATTTTATTTTTTTTGAGACTATTGCAAATGGAGTTGTTTTCCTCATTTCCCTTTCAGTTGTTTCATTGCTTGTGTATAAAAATGCTTTAGATTTATGCATGTTGATTTTATAGCCTGCCATTTTGCTGAATTCATAGATGATGTGTAGAAGTTTTCTGAAGGAGTTTTTTGGATCCTCTAAATATAGAATCATGTCATCTGCAAATAGTGACAGCTTATGTTCCTCTTTTTCTATTCGTATCCCTTTAAATTCTTTAGTCTGCCTAATTGCTCTGGCTAGAGTTTCGAGGACAATGTTGAATAGAAGTGGTAAAAGAAGACATCCCTGTCTTGTTCCCATTTTTAAAGGGAATAGTTTTGGTTTTTCTCCATAAAGAATGATGTTGGCCTGGGCTTAGCATAAATAGCCTTTACAATGTTCAGGTATATTCCTACTATCCCTATTTTTTCTAGTGTTTTGAGCATGAAGGGGTGTTGTATTCTGTCGAATGCTTTTTCTGGGTCAATTGAAATAACCATATGATTCTTATCCTTAAGTCTATTGACATGATGGATTACGTTTATTGATTTACGGATGTTAAACCATCCTTGCATTCCAGGGATGAGCCCCACTTGATCGTGGTGCACGATTTTCTTAATATGCTTTTGGATACAGTTTGCCAATATTTTGTTAAGGATCTTTGCATCTATATTCATCAAGGATATTGGTCTAACATTTACTTTCCTTGATGTGTCTTTTCCTGATTTGGGTATGAGGGTGATATTACCTTCATAGAATGAGTTTGGTAGGGTACTCTCCTTTTCTATTTCCTGGAATACTTTGAGAAGTATTGGAATGAGATCTTCTTTGAAGGTCTTGTAGAACTCGGCTGAGAATCCGTCTGGTCCTGGGCTTTTCTTGGATGGAAGGTTTTTAATGGCTTCTTCTATTTCATTGCGTGATATTGATCTGTTTAAATTGTGTATGTCCTCCTGGTTCAGTTTGGGAGGAACATATGTCTCTAGAAATTTGTCAATGTCTTTGGTAGTTTCTATTTTGTTGGAATACAGATTTTCAAAGTAGCTTCTCATTATGTTCTGTATCTCAGTGATGTCTGTCATGATATTTCCTTTTTCATCACGAATTTTAGTAATTTGAGTTTTCTCTCTCCTTCTCTTTGTTAGTGTGGCTAAGGGTTTGTCTATTTTGTTTACTTTCTCAAAGAACCAACTTTTTGTTTTGTCAATTTTTTGAATTGTTTCTTTTGTTTCAATTTCATTGATTTCAGCTCTGATTTTAATTACTTCCTGTCTTCTATTACTTTTGCTGTTATTCTGTTCTTCTTTTTCTAGGGCTTTAAGCTGTAATCTTAGGTCATTTAGGTGTTGACTTTTCATTCTTTTCTGGAATGCACTCCATGTAATGAACTTTCCTCTTAGTACTGCTTTCATAGTGTCTCAGAGATTTTCATATGTTGTATCATCATTCTCATTGACCTCTAGGAATTTTTTTATCTCCTCCTTGATGTTTTTTGTTATCCATGTTTCATTCAATAGCATATTATTTAGTCTCCAGGTGTTGGAGTAATTCCTCTTTTTTATTTTGTCATTGATTTCTACTCTCAGTACATTATGATCTAAAGAACACATGGCAGTATCTCTATTTTTTTGCATTTCCTAAGGGCTACTTTGTGGCATAACATATGGTCTATTTTTGAGAAGGTTCCATGTGCTGCTGAGAAGAAAGTGAATCTGCTTGTTGATGGATGGAATGTTCTATATATGTCTATTAAGTCTAGGTTATTGATTGTGTTATTGAGTTCTATGGTTTCTTTGTTCAGTTTTTGTTGGAAGATCTATCTAGTGGTGACAGTGGTGCATTAAAGTCACCCAGAATTATTGTGTTGTGGTCTGTGTGATTCAGAAAATTGAGAAGGATTTGTTTGATGTACAGGGATGCACCATTTGGGGCATAAATATTTACTATCGTTATGTCTTCCTGATTTATGGTTCCCTTAAGTAGTATGAAATGTCCTTCTTTATCCCTTCTGACTAGCTTTGGCTTGAAGTCCACTTTATCTGATATAAGGATGGAAACCCCCTGCTTTTTTACTGAGTCTATGTGTGTGGTAGGTTTTTTCCCATCCTTTCACCTTTAGTCTGTGGATGTCTTTTTCTATGAGATGAGTCTCTTGCAGGCAGCATATTGTTGGGTTCTTTTTAATCCATTCTGCCAGTCTATGTCTTTTGATTGATGAGTTTAGGCCATTAACATTCTGGTTTATTATTGAGATATGATTTGTATTCCCAGTCATTTGGCTTATTTTTGGTTTTTAAGTGGCTTGGTTTCTCCTTTGAGTGGTTTTTCTCTAAGGTAGTTCCACCCTTTGCTGACTTACATTGTTGTTTTTCATTTCCTCCTCATGGAATATTTTGCTGAGAATATTCTGTAGTGCTGGCTTTCTATTTGTTAATTCTTTTAACTTTTGTTTATCATGGAAGGTTTTTATTTCATTTTCAAATCTGAAGGTTAGTTTTGCTGGGTATAGGATTCTTGGTTGGCAACCATGTTCTTTCAGAGCTTGAAATATGTTGTTCCAGGCCCTTCTAGCTTTTAGAGTCTGGGTTAAGAAGTCGGCTCAGCACAACCCTTGGACTCGGAGAAACCACTGGGGCTCCGGGCAGCAGTCTGAGGAGGAGCTGCGTGGCAAGCTGTTGGACACAGAACAAACACTTCTGAATACTGGTGGGCTGCCTGGAAGAAAAGGAGGAGCTTGGTGGGTCGCTTGGTCAGAGGAGGGGCCGCATAGCCAGGCAATTAGGTGCAGAGCAGGGTCCCAGGAGCTAGGTGGCTTCTTGCTGGAAGAGCCTCACAGAGACATGCCTAGGGGCAGGGCAAAGTTTCCAGGATTGCGGGCAGAGTATCTGGGAGAGGCAGCCTAAGGAGACTCAACTGTTAAGGGTGAGGCTCCAAGGCCCAGGAGGTAGGTCCGGGCCCCTGGGAATGTTGCAGAGGAAGACAGTCCAGCCCAGGCAGTAGTTGTAGATTGAGGGGAACCTCTAGGAGGGGAACTGACCAGCGAGATCTCCCCACCAGGTGAGTCTTCCCTGCTGGGTGAGGTTTTCCCACAAGGTCGGTAAAACCAGAGACACAGGCACAAACAGGCCTTGCCTCAGCCCGCAGCCTAGTTCCCCATTGGATGACCATTGGTCAAAAAGTGGAGGCACCTCTGCCCACTAGCAGGGAATATACCCCACCTGAGGGTCACCAACCCTAGAGAGGCAGCTTCTTCTTGGAGCTCCGCATTATCAACTTCCTCCAAGACTTCAGGTTACTGAAGGATAAGAGGGGATATACTAGCAATCTTCAGGGACATTATAAGTTGATAGAAGAAATCTGCAATATCTTAATGACCCACTGATTCCTGAACAATATGAGAAAACAAGGGAAGAAAATGCCCCCAAAAAATCTAGAGGTTACATCAATAAAATCCAATGACAGCATGGCAGAAGAAATGACAGAAAGGGAGTTCAGAATGTACATAATTAAAATGATCAGGGAATCAAATGATGAGATGAAAGAGCAAATGCAGGCATTGAATGATGAGATGAAAGAGCAAATGCAGGCATTGAATGATTGCACCAATCGACAGTTAACACAGCAAATTCAGGAAGCAAAAGATCATTTCAATAAAGAGTTAGAGTTATTGAAAAAAACCAAACAGAAATCCTTGAAATGAAGGAAACAATAAATCAAATTAAGAACTCCATAGAAACCGTAACCAATAGGATAGAACACCTGGAAGACAGAATTTCAGATATTGAAGACAAAATATTTAACCTCGAAAACAAAGTTGAACAAACAGAGAAGATGGTAAGAAATCATGAACAGAATCTCCAAGAACTATGGGATATCATGAATAGACCAAATTTGAGGATTATTGGGATTGAGTAAGGCACAGAGAGACAAACCAAAGGAATGAACAATCTATTCAATGAAATAATATCAGAAAATTTCCCAAAGCTGAAGAATGAAATGGAAAATCAAGTCCAAGAGGCTTATAGGACTCCAAATACACAAAATTACAACAGACCCACACCAAGGCACATTATAATGAAAATACCTAACATACAAAATAAAGACAGAATTTTAAAGGCTGTGAGAGAAAAGAACCAAATTACATTCAGGGGGAAGCCAATACGGATATCAGCAGATTTTTCAATCCAGACCCTAAAAGCTAGAAGGGGCTGGAATAACATTTTTCAAGCTCTGAAAGAAAATGGATGCCAACCAAGAATCTTATACCCAGCAACACTTACGTTCAAATTTGAAGATGAAATAAGATCCTTCCATGATAAACAAAAGCTAAAAGAATTTACAAAAAGAAAGCCAGCATTACAGATCATTCTCAGCAAAATATTTCATGAGGAAGAGATAAAAAACAAAGAAGCAAATCAGCAAGGGAGGAATTATCCTAAAGGAACTGTCAAATAAAGGAGGAACCAAGATGTGTCAAAAATTTTAAATATGAACCAAATGACCGGGAATAAAAAGCATATCTCAATAATAACCCTGAATGTTAATGGCCTGAATTCATCAATCAAAAGACATAGACTGGCAGATTGGATTAAAAAGAAAGATCCAACAATATGTTGCCTGCAAGAGACTCACCTCATAGAAAGAGATACCCATAGATTAAATGTGAAAGGATGGGGAAAAACATACCATGTACATGGACTCAGCAAAAAAGCTGGAGTATCCATTATCATTTCAGGTAATGTGGACTTCAAGCCAATGTTAGTCAGAAGGGATAAAGAAGGACATTTCATACTGCTTAAGGGAACCATAAATCAGCAAGATATAAAAATTATAAACATCTATGCCCCAAACAGTGGCTCATCCATGTATGTTAAACAAATCCTTCTCAATTTTAGAAACCAAATAGAACATAACACAATAATACTAGGTGATTTTAACATGCCTCTTTCACCACTGGACAGATTATCCAAACAAAAATTGAACAATGAAACCATAGATCTCAATAACACAATCAATAATTTAGACTTAACAGACATTTATAGAATATACCATCCAACGAAGTGCAAATACACTTTCTTCTCAGCAGCACATGGATCCTTCTCTGAAACAGACCATATATTATGCCACAAAGCTAATGTCAGCAAATACAAGAAGATAGAGACACTACCTTGTATTCTATCAGATCATAATGGATTGAAGTTACAAATTAATGAAAGAGTAAAAAACAGAAACTACTCCAACACCTGGAGATTAAACAATATGCTACTATATGATGAATGGATAACGGAAGATATTAGGAAGAAATTAAAAAAATACTTAGAGGTAAATGAGAACAAAGAAACATCATATCAAAATCTCTGGAACACTATGAAAGCAGTACTTAGAAGTAGATTTATTTCATGGAGCACATTTAATAAAAGAAGAAAAATTCAAAAAATAAATGACCTAACACTACAGCTCAAAGCCCTAGAAAAAGAAGAACAGACCAACACCAAAAGTAGTAGAAGACAGGAAATAGTTAAACTCAGAACTGAAATCAACGAAATTGAAACAAGAGAAACATTACAAAAAATTGACAAAATAAATAGTTGGTTCTTCAAAAAAATAAACAAAATTGATAAACCTTTAGCCACACTAACAAAGAGAAGATGAGAGAAAACCCAAATCACTAAAATTCGTAATGAACAAGGAAACATCACAACAGACATGAAAGAAATACAAAACATAATTAGAAGCTATTTTGAAAATCTATACTCCAACAAAATAGAAAATTTTGAAGACATCAACAGGTTTCTAGAGACATATGAATTGCCTAAACTGAATGAGGAGGACATACACAATTTAAATAGACCAATTTCAAGTAATGAAATAGAAGAAGTCATCAAAAGCCTACCAACAAAGAAAAGTCCAGGACCAGGTGGGTTCTCAGCCGAGTTCTACAAAACCTTTAAAGAAGAGCTCATTCCAATACTTCTCAAAGTATTCCAGAAAATAGAAGAGGAGGGAACCCTCCCAAACTCATTCTATGAAGCCACTATTACCCTGATACCTAAACCAGACAGAGACACATCAAGGAAAGAAAATTTCAGACCAATATCCTTAATGAACATTGACACAAAAATTCTAAACAAAATTTTAGCAAATCGCATACAAAAACATTTTAAAAACATAGTGCACCATGATCAAGTGGCCTTCATCCCAGGGATGCAAGGTTAGTTCAACATCAGGAAATCAATAAATGTAATTCACCATATCAATAGACTTAAAGTCAAGAATCACATGATTATTTCAATAGATGCAGAGAAAGCATTTGATAAAATACAGCACCCCTTCATGCTCAAAACACTAGAAAAAATAGGGATAGTGGGAACATTCCTTAACATTGTAAAGGCCATCTATGCTAAGCCCATGGCTAATATCATTCTAAATGGTGAAAAACTGAAAGCATTCCCTCTAAAAACTGGAACAAGGCAGGGATGCCCTCTTTCACCACTTCTATTCAATATCGTCCTTGAAACTCTAGCCAGAGCAATTAGACAGACCAAAGAAATTAAAGGGATACGAATAGGAAAAGAACAACTCAAACTATCCCTATTTGCTGATGATATGATGGTATACTTAGAGGAACCAGGAAATTCCACCAGAAAACTTTTAGATCTCATAAGTGAATTCACTAAAGTTGCGGGATATAAGATCAATGCACATAAATCTAAGGCATTTTTATACATAAGCCATGAATCTTCAGAAAGAGAAATTAGGAAAACTACCCCATTCACAATAGCTTCGAAAAAAATAAAGTATTTGGGAATCAATCTCACAAAAGAGGTGAAAGACCTCTACAATGAGAACAACAGAACACTAAAGAAAGAAATTCAAGAAAACCTTAGAAGATGGAAAGAACTCCCATGTTCTTGGATAGGAAGAATTAATATTGTGGAAATGGCCATACTACCAAAAGTGCTATACAGATTCAATGCAATTCCAATTAAAATCCCAATGATGTTCCTTACAGAAATAGAGAAAGAAATTATGAAATTTATCTGGAAGAATAAAAAACCCAAAATAGCTAAAGCAATCCTTGGCAGAAAGAGTGAAGCAGAGGGTATCGCAATACCAGATCTTCAACTCTACTACAAAGCATTAGTAACAAAAATGGCATGGTATTGGTACCAAAATAGAAAGGTGGATCAATGGTACAGAATAGAGGATGCGGATACAAACCCAATTAAATACAATTTTCTCATACTAGAAAAAGGGGCCAAAAATATGCAATGGAGAAAAGATAGCCTCTTCAACAAATGCTGCTGGGAGAATTGGAAATCCATATGCAACAGAATGAAACTAAACCCATATCTCTCACCATGCACGAAACTAAACTCAAAATGGATTAAGGATCTCAGAATCAGACCAGAGACCTTGCATCTTATAGAAGAAAAAGTATGTTCAGAGCTTCACCATGTTCGCTTAGGACCAGGCTTCCTCAACAGGACTCCCATAGCACAAGAAATAAAAGCAAGAATTAATAACTGGGATAGATTCAAACTAAAAAGCTTTCTCCCAGCAAAGGAAACTATCAGCAATGCGAAGAAAGAGCCTACAGAGTGGGAGAAAATCTTTGCCAATCATACTTCAGATAGAGCGCTAATCTCCAGAATCTATAAAGAACTCAAAAAACTCTACACCAAGAATGTAAATAATCCAATTGACAAATGGGCTAAAGAAATGAATAGACACTTCACAGAAGAAGATCTACAAACAATCAACAAACATATGGAAAAATGTTCAAGATGTCTAGTAATGAGAGAAATGCAAATCAAAACCACCCTAAGATTCTATCTCACCCCAATTAGAATGGCGATTATCAAGAATACAAGCAACAACAGGTGTTGGCGAGGATGTGGGGAGAAAGGTACACTCTTACATTGCTGGTGGGGCTGCAAATTAGTGCAGCCACTCTGGAAAGCAGTGTGGAGATTCCTTAGAAAACTTGGAATGGAACCACCATTTGACCCAGCTATCCCACTCCTCGGCCTATACCCAATGGACTTAAAATCAGCATATTACAGAGATACAGCCACATCAATGTTCATAGCTGCTCAATTCACAATAGCCAGATTGTGGAACGAACTTAGATGTCCTTCAATTGATGAATGGATAAAGAAACTGTGGTATATATATACAATGGAATATTACTCAGCCATAAAAATGATAAAATTATGGCATTTGCAGGCAAATGGATGAAACTGGAGAATATCATGCTAAGTGAGATAAGCCAATCTCAAAAACCAAAGGAAGAATGATATCGCTAATAAGTGGATGATGACACATAATGGGGGGTGGGAAGGGTTAGTGTTGGGTTTGGAGTTGGGTTTAGGGAGGGGGCCAGAAATGGAGGAAGGAAGGACTGTATATAGGGTACAGAGGGGTGGGAGGGGTGGGGGGAGGGGAAAAATGGCAGAATGAATCAAACAACATTACCCTATGTAAATTTATGATTACACAAATGGTAAGAATTTATGCCATGTACAGACAGAGAAACAACATGTATCCCATCTGTTTACAATAAAAAAAAATAAAACAAAAAAAAAGGAGGAACCAAGATGTGTCAAAAAATAAATAAATAAATAAATAAAGTTTTAAATATGAACCAAATGACCAGGAATACAAATCATATCTCAATAATAACCCTGAATGTTAATGGCCTGAATTCATCAATCAAAAGACATAGACTGGCAGATTGGATTCAAAAGAAAGATCCAGCAATATGTTGCCTGCAAGAGACTCACCTCATAGAAAGAGATACCCATAGACTAAAGGTGAAAGGATGGGGAAAAACATACCATGCACATGGACACAGCAAAAAAGCTGGAGTATCCATGCTCATTTCAGATAATGTGGACTTCAAGCCAAAGTTAGTCAGAAGGGATAAAGAAGGATATTTCATACTACTTAAGGGAAGCATAAATCAGCAAGATATAACAATCATAAACATCTATGCCCCAAACAGTGGCTCATCCATGTATGTCAAACAAATCATTCTCAATTTCGAAAACCAAATAGACCCTAACACTATAATAATAGTTGATTTTAACACGCCTCTTTCACCACTGGACAGATCTTCCAAACAAAAATTGAACAAAGAAACCAAAGATCTCAATAACACAATCAATAATTTAGACTTAACAGACATTTATAGAACATACCATCCAACCAAGTGTGAATACACTTTCTTCTCAGCAGCCCATGGAACCTTCTCTAAAATAGACAATATATTATGCCACAAAGCTAATGTCAGCAAATACAAGAAGATAGAGACACTACTCTGTATTCTATCAGATCATAATGGATTGAGGTTAGAAATAAATGAAAGAGTAATAAACAGAAAATAGTCCAATACCTGGAGATTAAACAATATGCTATTATATGATGAATGGATAACAGAAGATATTAGGAAAGAAATTAAAAAATTCCTAGAGGTAAATGAGAACAAAGAAACATCATATCAAAATCTCTGGGACACTATGAAAGCAGTACTTAGAGGAAGATTTATTTCATGGAGCACATTTAATAAAAGAGGTAAAACTCAAAAAATAAATGACCTAACACTACAGCTCAAAGCCCTAGAAAAAGAAGAACAGACCAACACCAAAAGTAGTAGAAGACAGGAAATAGTTAAACTCAGAACTGAAATCAACGAAATTGAAACAAGAGAAACATTACAAAAAATTGACAAAATAAATAGTTGGTTCTTCAAAAAAATAAACAAAATTGATAAACCTTTAGCCACACTAACAAAGAGAAGATGAGAGAAAACCCAAATCACTAAAATTCGTAATGAACAAGGAAACATCACAACAGACATGAAAGAAATACAAAACATAATTAGAAGCTATTTTGAAAATCTATACTCCAACAAAATAGAAAATTTTGAAGACATCAACAGGTTTCTAGAGACATATGAATTGCCTAAACTGAATGAGGAGGACATACACAATTTAAATAGACCAATTTCAAGTAATGAAATAGAAGAAGTCATCAAAAGCCTACCAACAAAGAAAAGTCCAGGACCAGGTGGGTTCTCAGCCGAGTTCTACAAAACCTTTAAAGAAGAGCTCATTCCAATACTTCTCAAAGTATTCCAGAAAATAGAAGAGGAGGGAACCCTCCCAAACTCATTCTATGAAGCCACTATTACCCTGATACCTAAACCAGACAGAGACACATCAAGGAAAGAAAATTTCAGACCAATATCCTTAATGAACATTGACACAAAAATTCTAAACAAAATTTTAGCAAATCGCATACAAAAACATTTTAAAAACATAGTGCACCATGATCAAGTGGCCTTCATCCCAGGGATGCAAGGTTAGTTCAACATCAGGAAATCAATAAATGTAATTCACCATATCAATAGACTTAAAGTCAAGAATCACATGATTATTTCAATAGATGCAGAGAAAGCATTTGATAAAATACAGCACCCCTTCATGCTCAAAACACTAGAAAAAATAGGGATAGTGGGAACATTCCTTAACATTGTAAAGGCCATCTATGCTAAGCCCATGGCTAATATCTTTCTAAACTTTGATAAACTGAAATCATTCCCCCTAAAAACTGGAACAAGGCAGGAATGCCCTCTTTCACCACTTATTTTCAATATCGTCCTTGAAACTCTAGCCAGAGCAATTAGACAGACTAAAGAAATTAAAGGGATATGAATAGGAAAAGAAGAGCTCAAACTATCCCTATTTGCTGATGATATGATTGTATACTTAGAGGAACCAGGAAATTCCACCAGAAAACTTTTAGATCTCATAAGTGAATTCACTAAAGTTGCGGGATATAAGATCAATGCACATAAATCTAAGGCATTTTTATACATAAGCCATGAATCTTCAGAAAGAGAAATTAGGAAAACTACCCCATTCACAATAGCTTCGAAAAAAATAAAGTATTTGGGAATCAATCTCACAAAAGAGGTGAAAGACCTCTACAATGAGAACAACAGAACACTAAAGAAAGAAATTCAAGAAAACCTTAGAAGATGGAAAGAACTCCCATGTTCTTGGATAGGAAGAATTAATATTGTGGAAATGGCCATACTACCAAAAGTGCTATACAGATTCAATGCAATTCCAATTAAAATCCCAATGATGTTCCTTACAGAAATAGAGAAAGAAATTATGAAATTTATCTGGAAGAATAAAAAACCCAAAATAGCTAAAGCAATCCTTGGCAGAAAGAGTGAAGCAGAGGGTATCGCAATACCAGATCTTCAACTCTACTACAAAGCATTAGTAACAAAAATGGCATGGTATTGGTACCAAAATAGAAAGGTGGATCAATGGTACAGAATAGAGGATGCGGATACAAACCCAATTAAATACAATTTTCTCATACTAGAAAAAGGGGCCAAAAATATGCAATGGAGAAAAGATAGCCTCTTCAACAAATGCTGCTGGGAGAATTGGAAATCCATATGCAACAGAATGAAACTAAACCCATATCTCTCACCATGCACGAAACTAAACTCAAAATGGATTAAGGATCTCAGAATCAGACCAGAGACCTTGCATCTTATAGAAGAAAAAGTATGTTCAGAGCTTCACCATGTTCGCTTAGGACCAGGCTTCCTCAACAGGACTCCCATAGCACAAGAAATAAAAGCAAGAATTAATAACTGGGATAGATTCAAACTAAAAAGCTTTCTCCCAGCAAAGGAAACTATCAGCAATGCGAAGAAAGAGCCTACAGAGTGGGAGAAAATCTTTGCCAATCATACTTCAGATAGAGCGCTAATCTCCAGAATCTATAAAGAACTCAAAAAACTCTACACCAAGAATGTAAATAATCCAATTGACAAATGGGCTAAAGAAATGAATAGACACTTCACAGAAGAAGATCTACAAACAATCAACAAACATATGGAAAAATGTTCAAGATGTCTAGTAATGAGAGAAATGCAAATCAAAACCACCCTAAGATTCTATCTCACCCCAATTAGAATGGCGATTATCAAGAATACAAGCAACAACAGGTGTTGGCGAGGATGTGGGGAGAAAGGTACACTCTTACATTGCTGGTGGGGCTGCAAATTAGTGCAGCCACTCTGGAAAGCAGTGTGGAGATTCCTTAGAAAACTTGGAATGGAACCACCATTTGACCCAGCTATCCCACTCCTCGGCCTATACCCAATGGACTTAAAATCAGCATATTACAGAGATACAGCCACATCAATGTTCATAGCTGCTCAATTCACAATAGCCAGATTGTGGAACGAACTTAGATGTCCTTCAATTGATGAATGGATAAAGAAACTGTGGTATATATATACAATGGAATATTACTCAGCCATAAAAATGATAAAATTATGGCATTTGCAGGCAAATGGATGAAACTGGAGAATATCATGCTAAGTGAGATAAGCCAATCTCAAAAAATCAAAGGACAAATGATCTCGCTAATAAGTGGATGATGACACATAATGGGGTGTGGGAGGGGTAAGTGTTAGGGTTACAGTTAGGGTTAGGAAGGGGGGCAAGAATGGAGGAAGGAAGGACTGTATAGAGGGAAAAGAGGGGTGTGAGGGGTGGGGGGAAGGGGAAAATATAACAGAATGAATCAAACAACATTACCCTATGTAAATTTATGATTACAGAAATGGTATGCCTTCACACCATGTACAAACAGAGAAACAACATGTATCCCATTTGTTTACAATAAAAAAAAAGCACACACAAAAAAATTAAATATTTTGTCTTCATTGTCTGAGTTTCTGTCTTCCAAGTATTGTAGTCTTTTGGTGATGCTTTCCATTGAGTTTTTTATTTGGTTTATTGTCTCCTTCATTTCAAGTATTTCTGTTTGGTTTTTTTTTTTTTGAGAATCTCTATCTCTTTGTTGAAATGATCTTTTGCTTCCTGCAGGTGTTCTTTCAGCTTCTTTGTATTATCATTCATTGCATGCATTTGCTCTCTTAACTCATCCTTTGCTTCATGAATCATCTTAATCATGTATAATCTGAAGTCCTTTTCTGACATTTCTTCTAACATACTGTCATTGGATTCAATTAATATAGAATCTAGATTTGTTTGGATCATTTTCTTCCCTTGTTTTTTCATGTTGTTCATGTATCTTCCCCTCTAGCAGTACAGATGTGGAGTATTGCAGATTTCCCCCTATAGTCTTATAGTGGCCTTATAGGTTTCTAAAACCCTTTCTTTAAGGGGAGATCAATATTAGTAGTGCCCAATTCAGACACTATGCAATCCTAGACCAAATAGCCCCTATGAGGACAATAACAATATTGTCATAATAAACAGAATGAGTTCAAATATTATCTTTGGTAAAACAAACAGATATGCAATAAGATCTGCAGTTTCTAATGGAGGACAAAGAGGATGCAGAGGGATGTAGAATGTGGCTGTTAATGGGATAAGAAAAGATTATACATAAGTTCTAGATAGTAGAAAGGGTGACAGTGTAATCAAAAGAAATCAGATGTTAGCATGCAAAAAAGGGAGAAAGAGACTCTAAGGGAACAGGTAAACAAAAGGAAAAGAGAGCAAGAAAAATAAAGAAATAAAACTTAAATTTTTCTATAAGGAGAAAAAAGAAAATCTACAGTATAACAGTCATATAGTAATGAAACCTCCCAGTGTTCAGTAGCCTGATGCATGAGAGGTACCTGACAATGAGCTTCAAGCCTCCAGCAGGCATCTCAGGATGGGTTTTGCCCCACCTAAAGATCAGAGCAACGGCTTCCAGGATTATCCAAGATGGCCACTGTGGCTTTGAAATGTGTTGGCAAATGGGAGCTGCAGCTCAGGGTGAGAACGTGGTCAGCTGGTGGTCCTGGCGGTGGGATGCGGTTGGTCAGGCAGGTTTCCTGGAAGTTGGGTGTGTTTGGTGTGGTTGTGGGATCCTGGAGGTAGGGTGCAATCAGTCAGTCTTGGGTCCCGGTGATAGGGCGCAGTCAGTTGGTCTGGGGGTCCTGGTGGCAGGGAGCAGTCAGTCGATGTGAGTGTCCCAGAGGCAGGGAGTGATCGGTTGGACTGAGGGATCCTGGAGACGGGGCTCAGTCAGCTCAGCCAGGGGTCTTACAGGGCCCGGCTGTTGTCTCAAAATGGTGGCAACCACGTGTAATCAAACCTGCAGGTACTGTGACAGAGAACTTCCAGGCAACAGCAGGCAGCTGGTGCTCCACTGGCAGTCAGCAATCAGTTTGCTGACTGTTGTCGGAGGATCAGGAGGTGAACCTTGTGCGTTGGGTGATGGATAGGTGTAAGGCAGGTGATGGACCGGCCAGAGGCAGGCAAATGGCAGATGATAGGTGCTTGACAGTGAGCAATCTGCACTCAAAAAAGGTGTCGTTATGCTGGCAGACTGCAGGTCATCACAGCAGACAAATAGGGTAAACACCAGAGAATCAATATGCAGCAAAAACTGCCTCACCAAGAAACAGATATCCTCTGCTTGAAACCAGAGTTACGGAGTGACTAGGAACGCTGCCTCCCTCTAGTCTGCCATCTTGGATCCTCCTCCTTACAAACTCTTAATCCACTATATATAGATCAAGAAGAATAGATGTTAATCAAACAAGAAGTTAAGATATCAGTTGTGGAATAGAGACAAAACAATTTTTTTCTTCAAATCTAGATAACATTTCTATGCACCCTTTGGAGTTAGGTGGTTATATGCCTGACTCCTTTTTTTTTTTTCCCACATTTTTTATTGGCACATTATAGTTGTACATAATGGTGGGTTTTGTTGTCACATATTCATACATGCACCCAATATAACAATATAATTTAGTCAATATCATTTCCCAATATTTCCCTTTTTCCTTCCTCCTCCCCCTGGTCCCTTTCCTGTATTCTATTTATCTTCCTTTGATTTTCATGGGAGTCCTCCACCTTTGTTTTTCTTCTTCCTCATTAGATTTCACATATGAAAAAAAAAAAAAAACATATAACCCTTGACCTTCTGAATTTGATCTCCTTCACTTAACATAATGTTCTCAAATTCTATCCATTTTCTCACAAATGGCATAATTTCATTTTTCTTTATGACTGAATAAAATTCCCTTGTGTACAATTGTATACTACATTTTCTTTTTCCATTTGTCCATTGATGGACACCAAGGCAGGTTCCATAGTTTAGCTATTGTGAATTGTGCTGCTATAAACATGGATATGCATGTATCACTACAGTATGATGACTTAAATCCCTTAGGAAAGTAAGAGTAGTATAACTGGATCATGTTGCAGTTCATTCCTAGCCTTTTTTTAAAATTTATTTTTATTGTAAACAAATGGGATACATGTTGTTTCTCTGTTTGTACATGGAGTAAAGGCATATCATTTGTGTAAGATATATGAAAAAATGTTCAACATTCCTAGCCTCTTGAGGAACCTCCACACTAATATCCAAAGTGGTTGTACTAATTTACAATTCCACCAACAGTGTTAAAAGTTTCTCCACATCCTCTCCAACATTTATTAGTTTGTATTTTTTTGGCTGCCATTCTGACTGAAGTGAGATGAAATCTCAGTATAGTGTTAATTTACATTTCCCTAATTGCTAATGATGTTGAACATTTTTTCATATGATTATTGGCCATTTGTGTTTCTTGAGAAATATCTGTTTAATTAATTTGCTCATTTATTAATTATATTTTTTCTTTTTGTTATGTATGTTTTTTAGTTGTTTGTATATTCTAGATATTAAGCCTGTCAGAAGAGTAGCAAACAAAAATTTTGTTTCACTCTGTAGGTTCTCTTTTCAATTTTTGTTTCCTTTCCTGTTCAAAAGTTTTTTAATCTGATGTCATCCCATTTATTAAATTCTGACATTATTTCCTGAGCTTTAGGGGTTTTATTGAGAAAGTCATTGCCTGCACCTATATGCTAGAGTGTTGATCCTACATTTTCTTATGGAAGTTGCATCATTTTCTGGTTTATTTCCTTGGTCTTTGATTCATTTTGAATTCCTTTTTGTGCAGGATGATAGATAAGGGTCTGGTTTCATTCTTCTACATGTGGAAAGCCAGCTTCCCCAGCACCATTTTTTTAAAAGGCTCTCTCTTCTCCAATGTCTATTTTTGAAACTTTTGTCAAGGATAATATGTCATGTGCCTGAGTTCTAGAGTTCACAAGTTCATGTTCTGAGTACATAGATTGTAATTAGAATTGATGTTCAGGACTACCATCCTTACCCATGCAAGGACCTCAATAAGTTCTAATGCAACTGAGCCACAGTGTTGCTGGAAACCACTTATCAAAGACAATGAAGAAAAAATAGGGCCAAATAGAAAGGGTCTGAGTTCCAGAAGCACCACTTGAAGAAACTGCCAATCAGGAACACTCATTTGTATTTTAAGTGAACACTAAGTAGACTTCTTTCATGTTTGACCTACTTTTTGAAAAAAAAAAAAGTTAGTTGGAGAAAAATAATGTGACAGGTAGCATCAAATATTAACATTTTGATGTTGTGAAAGCAATCTGTGAATGAATGTATTGACAAGTAATTTGGTTTTATTCCCTTCAAAGTTATGATTCTAAAATTATAGGAAGAATTAAGGAAATAATTTTTTTAGAGACTGAGCACTTACTTGGAGGAAATAGAAGGTGAATGTCAGTGAATAAATTTACCAATAGATTACCATTAGGTCTTATTCAGATATGGTTTGTTTTTAAAAGTATGATATTATGTCTTTCTGTATTTAAGAAAGCATAATAATTCTTCCTTTAGTTTTAACTAAAACCTGAAAAGCAGACATAAGAAAAACCTTATATAGTGGGCAATAGTGTGGAGTGGTCATGGGGTAATGCAAAGGTTTAAAGACAAGCTCCTTCGAGGACCTTGAATCAAATGGGCATAGCTACAGGAAAAAATTTTTAGAAAAAACTGTCCACCCCAACAGCATTTGGTTAATAGCAATAAGAGAGGAACTGTAAACCCAACTGCAGGAAGTTGGCCCAGGCCAATTTTAAAGCTCTTAAAAGACTGAAAGGGTAAGTAGAGTAAAATTTTTGTTAACGTCAGTCACAGAAAACAAAGTCATAATTAAAATTTAGTTAAAATGTGGATGCTTAAAACTTTCTTTCATATAATGTCATTTTTAGATGTTATAGAATTAAATTAGAATTATTAACAGAAACAAATTCTTTTTTAATTTTTGTATTTGTTCTTTTTAGTTATATATGACAGTAGAATATATTTTGACATATTACACATACATGGAGTATAACTTCCCATTCTTGTGGTTGCACATGTATGTGAAGTCAGACTGGTCATGTATTCATATATGCACATAGGAAAGTTATGTCTGATTCATCCTACTGTCTTTCCTTTTCCCATCCCCCTTCCCTTCCCTTCATTCTCCTTTGTCTAATTCAATGAACTTCTATTCTTCTCTCCTCCACCCTTATTTTGTGTTAGCATCTGCATATCAGAGAGAACATTGGTTCTTTGGTTTTTTGGGATTGGCTTATTACACTTAGCATGATATTCTCCAGATCCATCCATTTGATTGGCAAATGCCATAATTTCACTCTTCTTTAATGCTTACTAACATTTCATTATGTAAATATACATTTTCTTTATCCATTCATCTGTTGAAGGGAACCTGGGTTGGTTCCACAGCTTAACTACTATGAACTGAGCTGCTATAAACATTGATGTGACTGTGCCACTACAGTATGCTGATTTTAAGTCCTTTGGATATAGACCAAGGACTGGGATAACTGGATTAAATGGTGGCTTCATTCCAGGTTTTCTGAGGAATCGCCATACTGCTTTCCAGAGTGGTTGCACCAATTTGCAGTACCACCAACAATGTATGTCTTTTTCCCTACATCCTCGCCAACATTTATTGCTACTTGTATTCTTGATAATTGCTATTTTGACTATAGTGAGATGAAATCTCAGTGTAGTTTAATTTGCATTTATATAATTGATAGAGATATTGAACATTTTTTCATATAATATATATCCTTGTTGATCAATTATATATCTTTTTCTGTGAAGTGTCTGTCCTGGTTATTTGCCCATTTATTGGTTGGCTTATTTGGAGGGTTTTGGTGTTAAGTTTTCTGAGTTCTTTATATATTCTGGAGATTAATGTTCTATCTGAAGTACAGGTGGCAAAATATTCCCATTCTTTAAGCTCTCTCTTCATGCAGAAACAAATTCTTTTTTATTTTTACAGGCTGCATTATGACTCATTGTACACAAATGGGGTACATCATTTCGTTTCTATGTTTGTACATAATATAGATTGACACCATTCACGAAATCATACATGTACATAGGGTAATAATGTCTGTCTCATTCCATAAATCTTTCATAACCCCACCCCATCCCCCTTCTCATTTCCCTTTACATAATCCAAAGTTTCAACATTCTTGTCTTACCCCCTACTCCCCCAATCCCATTATGTATCATCATCCACTTATCAGGGAAAACATTCAGCCTTTGACTTTTTGGGATTGACTTATTTCACTTAGAATGATATTCTCCAATTCCATCCATTTACTTTCAAATGCCATCATTTTATTCTTCTTTATAACTGGAAAATATTATTTAATTGCTCTATTTCACCTATTTTTAGGTCTATAACATCAACTCCTAACCACTGTGACTTCACTTATGCTGTTCTTGCTGTCCTTCACTTTCTGTCCTTGCTAATAGAAGCTCACCATCCTTCTTCAGAAGATCACATGCTAGCTTTTAAAACTCCATATATTACATATGGCAATTGCATATATTGCAGTCACTCACACATCTCTGGGCATTTAGGTATAATCTTTTAACCACACCCAATTTCAAGGTATCAGGGAGGTATTAGGTCATGTTGCAAAATACTGATAAATGGACTAACAACTACCAGACAGACTAACAGACTAACAACTACTTCAATCTTTCTTTAAAAGAATATGAAATAAAAGTGAGAGTTTATAACACTTTAAGCTCTTTCATGCAAAGGTTCTTATTGTCTTTATCTTTTTTACTTAAAATACTCCAAGGACCATGGGCTCTCATTTTGTATCTAATTAATTTTTTAAAATGAAAGAATTTCCTATAGCAAAAAAAAAAAAAAAAAAAAAAAAAAAAAAAAAAAAAAACCACACTGAGAAAATGTAAGTACTACATACAACCTGCTCCTTCCACTCTGGAAAGCAGTATGGAGATTCCTCAGACAGCTTGGAATGGAACCACCATTTGACCCAGCTATCCCACTCCTCGGCCTATACCCAAAGGACTTAAAATCAGTATACTATAGAGATACAGCCACATCAATGTTAATTGCTGCTCAATTCACAATAGCCAGATTGTGGAACCAAACTAGATGCCCTTCAGTTGATGAATGGATAAAGAAACTGTGGCATATATATACAATGGAATATTACTCAGTCATAAAGAATGATAAAATTATGGCATTTGCAGGCAAATGGATGAAATTGGAGAATATCATGCTAAGTGAGATAAGTCAATCTCAAAAAACCAAAGGAGGAATGATCTCGCTGATAAGCGGATGATGACATATAATGGGGGGTGGGAGGGGTTAGGGTTAGGGTTAGGGTTAGCGTTAGGGTTAGGGTTAGGGAGAGGGGCAAGAATGGAAGAAGGAAGGACTGTATAGAGGGAAAAGAGAGGTGGGAGGGGTGGGGGGAAGGAAAAATAATAACAGAATGAATCAAACAATATTACTCTATGTAAATTTATGATTATACAAATGGTATGCCTTGACTCCATGTACAAATAGAGAAACAACATGTATCCCATTTGTTTACAATTAAAATAAAGAAAAAAAATAATAGCAATCTATAATTATTATTTATTTATAATAGCATTATAATATTTATATAATAAATAAAAATAAATGATATTTTATAATAAACAATAAAAATAGCTATTTCCCTCCCAAGAAATTCAGTTCTCCTCAAGGGAAACACTATTATAGTTTATGGAGAAATATCTGTGCATTCACAAATATATGTATAAACACATTTTTAAACAAATGACAGCACACCATTCTCTTATTTCGCTTGGTACTATCTCTTAAACATTGCTCCTTATCAAGATATCTACATCTATCTCAATTCTTCTTTTGGGGGGCTGGGGAGGGGTGCCAGGAATTGAACTCAGGGCACTCGACCACTGAGGCACATCCCAGTCCTATCTTTTGTATTTTATTTAGAGACAGGGTCTCACTGAGTTGCTTAGCACCTCACTTTTGCTGAAGCTGGCTTTGAACTTCGATCCTCCTGCCTCAGCCTCCAGAGTCACTGGGATTACCGGTGTATGCCAACAGCGCTATGTTGTTTCCCATTCTCTGAATATACACACCATGATTTTTTGAATCAGTTGCTTATTAATGGACTACTATTTGTTTCTAGAATCCAATTACGACAAGCACTGCTGAAAAATTATTAGTGTTCATAGACATTTGAAAAATATTGAAAGTGAAACTGTTGAGTAGAAAAGTGTGAGCACTTTTTTTTGGTCAATGTAGCCACATTTCCCTTCAAAGAGGTTTCAGTGTTTTCTTCATTATTGTTGCTTTCTCTTTATCCTCAGCATGAAAGGCTGGCTCTTCACGCATGCTGCTGGTGGTTCCGACTCTTCGTCTGACTTGACCCCTGTCTGCCCTTCAGATCTATGGCATGCAAGACTGATGACCACCAGAAATTAACATCTGGTGGGGAAGGCTGCACCTACCACCCACAGCCACAGAGACCCACCGAGCTGCCTCACTGTTTCAGTATGGGCATGTGATGGAGAGATGATCCTCCAAATTCACTGGCTCTGAAATAAACCAGGTCATTGCCATGGAAGCCCCACCACATTTTTCAAATCACACATTTTCTGAGGAATTTTCATGTTCTGAATTCTTGATTTCTATATTTCTAAAATATAGTATATGGTTTTTTTTTCTATATTTAATTACTAAGAATGTAGTGCATTTAATTACATACCATTTCTCGGGCTCATGAAAAACTACATGACATTTAACACAGATTTTGTCATAATTCTGTAAACAATAGGGGGAAAGTCCCCAGGGAAATATGCTATCAGCACAGGACCTGAGTAAGGGAATTATTATTGGTGTTATTATTATTACTTTTTTTGTTTGCTTTTTGGTTTTTTTTTTCGTTTTTTTTTTTCATTTTTTTTTCTTTTATTTTGTAGTTATTGGAACACCTTTAAAAAATGTTTCTTTGATGTACCTTAAAAATGTTTTTATTGGTCATGTGATCAATGTATAATCTAAGCATGTATGGAAATGAAAGTGAATTCCATTAATGTGTACAATTAATGTGTTAATGATTATTTTCTTAATATTTAAAACTCCTTTTATTTTTTTTTACTTGTTAATGTTACTTTTTTATTATTATTACTTTTTAAGTTTTTAAGTTTGGCATCTGTGTTCAGATGCCAAACACATGATAGAACTCCAGACAATTGTTCTACTATTTGTGGCTGTAAGACTTATGAAAAGTTCAGAAGTTCAGTATGGGCACATACGATTGGAAACAAAATATGATTACAATTGAATGCCAACCCAAGTGAAACATCAGGCCATTAATCAGCTTTAAATTCTGGTGACCTTAGTTTACACAGAGGTTTCCTGCCATGATTTTCTAAGACTATGACACCCTGGAAGTATGTCCAAAGGGAATTATGGAATTCTCAGAAGATCCTGACAATACAACTAATTTTAATTCACCTTCTTAAAGTTAACTGGAGAGTTTACAATGCATTGGAGGAAAAGAGAGGGAGCTTAATTAAGGCATCAAATAATTCAACAGCCCAGAACCTCAGCCTAAAGATACCAAATTTTCAAAACTGCAAATCTTATTATATCACTTCCTTGCATTCCATCCTTAAGCATTGGTTCTCCCCTGAAGGATCCAATTCCACCTCCATAGCATATGTATATAAGTGCCTGCATATCTAACATCATCTCCTTGCAGGACCCCACATTCATTCTATGCTCAGTTGGGCATTAGGGCCTTCCGCATACCACTCCTTCTACAGGTAACCATCTTCCACCACCCTCCCACCTTGTCTAAAGAATTTCAGTACTCAAAGCTGAGCTGAAATGTCAGCTTCCAGGGCTGGGGATATAGCTTAGTGGTAGTATGTGCAGGGTCCTGGGTTCAGTTCCCTGTACTTAAAAAAATCAGTTTCTGTGAAACATTCTCTTTCATTTCACACCAACCCTTTACTCTCAGTATAACACTCCTATGTGCTTCTTTGGTATCATATGCTTCCCTCTCTTAGCACCTACTTTGATTGGTATTATTAACACATCTGTATTTTCATAAGCCAGAAGTTTCTTAAAAACAACAACAACAAAAATGATCTTATCTTATACATCTGTGGATCTTCAGTACTAACTATATCACTTGGTACGTGACTGGAGTTTAAGAAGTTTTGACTGCTCAAGAGTTCTGTGTTTAAAAACTCAAATCTACTGGTCTACATCCCACCATCAATGAAATTAGAGACTAGACCACAGAACTCTGTCAGCTCCCAACAAAGCTCCTTTCCCATCCTCTCAAACCTTTATCCATTCCATGGCACTCGACCAGGAACAGCATCAATACTAATTCCATTGTGCCCCTTTTCTCAGGATGGCCTGATCTAACTGCATCGGAAGTAGAAAAAGATTCTCCTGGTTTCTTTGGCTGCCTCCAGGATTTTATGTCTACCTCCTCTCTAAAACCCATGTTTTGAAATTCAAGCATTCTTTGGAGGAAGAAGACAGAGGTAAAAAAAAAACAAACAAAAAAAAAGAGAGCGAGAAAGAGAGAGAGAGAGAGAGAGAGAATGAAGAACACACAATAAGTTATTTATTCAAGATTACTAATGAAAGCTCCCAGTATACTAAGCCTAACTCACCACACTCCCATGACCAAGGATAACCTAAGATGCCTCAGAGGTGCACTAACATAGTAAGCACTAGTTACATGTGTGGCTACTGAGCACTCAAAATGTGGCTAGTCCAACCTGATATGTGTCCTAAGTATAAAAGTCACATAAAATTCCCAAGACTTATTGTGAAAAAAAATGAATCAAAATACCTTGGGAATAATTTGATGTTGATTACATGTTGAAATGATACTTTGATGTATTGAACTAACAGATGATACAAATTAATTTTGGTGCATCTTTTTAATTTCTCTGTGGTATCCAGGAAGTTTTATTTGTGCCTCAATATACTCCTGGACAGTTCTGCTTTAATGTTCATATGTCCTTAACCAAGAGTCAGGGGCTGGCTCTCCTCCCACCTAAGCCCAGACACATGGAACTGTTGCCCATGGTGGAGGAGGCTTTTGATCCAAGAGAGATCCAGCCTGCTGAACTAGACAGTGTTTCTGAGCTTCAGAGACTCTGCCTTTGAGACCCAAAGAATGGGCCACACTGACCAGTCTTCAGCAAATTCGTTCAAGTTCCAAGAGTCGAAACACCTTGGTGGACCTGATCTTACATTTCTTCCCAGGACCCAAAATGACTCCTTTCTTTCATTTTACCCCTGGCAATAATACATCTAAAAATTGTGTTCAATGGGATGAAACAAGCTGCCTGAGCTGGAGGCCTGGCCTCTGAAGAAGGCAGATGGCTGCCGCATTGAAGTCATTCTCTCTGGCATCAGAAAGCAAAGCAGAGACACCAGGTAAGGCAGAATGCTGCTAGAGTTGGGAGGGAGATGTATTCATTTGAGATCTGCTTATAGGCCTTTTATTTTATTCATTTATTAATATGAGGTGCTGAGACTCGAACCCAGTGCCTCACACATGCTAGGCAAGCACTCTGCCACTGAGCCACAACCCCAGACCCGCATCTTCTTTTATTGAGGAAAAGCCATAACAGTGACATCAGGAGGAAAAAGTGAGCAAACAAAGACAAGATTACAGCTGTGGAGGCTGCTGGAGAAGAGTACAGTGGACATGTTAATAAGATAATAATCAAAAAATGACTGACATTGGTAATGTACTGTGATTTTACAAACATAGTACATGTGATCTCTTATTTGATCCACATAAAACCCCAAGAAATATCCTTTTAAGACATGAGTATGAGAGTTCTAATTTGCTAAAGTGAAGCCAGAAGGCAGTCATCAAATTTTGTGCCATGAATCGGATTTTTAGCATTAATCTACCAGAAGACAAATGAATAAGGAGGAATATGACAAAAATAACTTTTTGATTTGAATTTACACAGATCTCCCTGAATAACCAAAGCAGGTTTCTTTCTTTAAAAGTCAGTACTTCTGTCTCTTTTCCTCCCTGGCTTCCTAAGGATTGGTCCCAACATGAATGACACAGCAACTATCCAGACCAGGAAGCACAGGACCAACCAGCTACTTCAGAGGAAAGAAATGGTCTTTGATGTCCTTCACCCTGGGAAGGCAGCAGCACCTAAGACAGAAGTTCAGGGAAAGGTAGCCAAAATGTACAAAACCACACCAGGCATTACCTTTGTGTTTGGATTCAGAACTTATTTTGGAGGTGGCAAAGAAACTGACTTTGACATGATTTATGTTTTCTTGGATTTTTCAAAGAAAAATGAACTTAACTATAGACTGGCAAGACATAACCTGTATGAGAAGAAAAAGACCTCAAGAGAACAGCAAAAGGAACATAAGAACAGAAGGAAGAAGCTCAGCAGGACTGCGAAGGCACATGTTGGTGCTGGTAAAAAGCTAAAGCAGGGAAGATTCTGTGATGACATTTTCTTCAGTAAGTGTGCAAATTTTTCATGAGCGTGATTAATAAACTGCAAAAACTTCAAAAAATAAAAATCAATACTTTTTTCTTTATGGAAATGTAATAGGAATAGGATCATATAAAATTTAAAAAGAAGTAAGAAGGCACTGGTATTCATACTTCTCAAAAATAACTTATGCATTTTGAGGCAATTAGTTTTTTTTATTATTATTGTATACAAATGGGATACATGTTGTTTCTCTATTTGTACATAGAGTCAAGGCATACCATTTGTGTAATCATACGTTTACATAGGGCAATGATGTTTGATTATTTTTTTTTCCTTCCCCCCCACCCCTCACACCCCTCTTTTCCCTTTATACAGTCCTTCTTTCCTTCATTCTTACCACTCTCCTTATCCCTAACCCTAAACCTAACCCTAAAGCTAATGCTAACCCCTCCCATCCCCCATTATATGGAGATAATTAGTTTTAATAATAAGATATATTTATTGAGGGCCAGGCAGTGCTATAAATGCTTTCATGTATTAACCATTTAATACCAAATACTCTATGATATAGAAATGATATTAGGATAATCTCCAATTAAAGTTGAGAAAACAGACTAATACCAATTTGAGTAATTTTCCCAGAGTCGATCAATATGGGATAAAGACAAGTTTTGAAATTAAGTAAGCAGTCTGAATCCAGAGTTTGTATCTATTTTGATCTATAACTTTTTTTCAATGTATATTTTTCTCTGAATGAAATTAAATTGTACACAGTTATATTTTTTTAAATTACCTGAAAGTGTCACGTTTATTTTTGTGTCATGTTCATGTTTCTTTCTCATAAGGGTAGTGTCATAATTATCACATCACTACTAATCATTGATTTGTTTATATTATAAATGCCACAATTCTCAGCTATCCTTATAATTCAGGACTCTTGTGGTCTTTAAATTAGACATCAGGATATATTAAAGCTGCATCAGTTTGGATTTCTTTGCTATTGTATCCACTGTGTCCAAGTGTGGGCATTATTTTATGGCACTCAGTCTGACCAGTTACCCAGAAGTTCATCAAAACCACATAAACCTCTCAGGACCTGCTTTGCTATTTATCAAGACATCCTCAAAGTCACCAAATAACTGTGATTCCACTTGTACTCTTTAATATTTGTACATGGGTATTTCTTCACATTGTTATTCCATAATATTCTGACATGAGAAAAGATTGGCAAGAAGAGTAGGAATCTGGATTTGTGATGGAAATGTACTTTTGTATCCCTTCCACGCTAGCTATGTGATTCAATCTCCGAACTCTGTATAATTCATAAATTATGTCTGCTGCTGTCTTCAGTATCTTTATTATACTGATCAAGAAGTTTTGTGACTCCCGCTGCACCACGTGTGTTCGGGCTGGAGTGCGGGTGTTCGCTGCTGTGGATTGGGTGGGTGATTGTGGGGTCTGGAGTGCGGGGGCTCCCCGCAGCCTCCCGGACGCCACCATGCCTAAAGATCCAAAGGGAAAAAGTACAGTACAGAAAAAAAAAAAAAAGTCATCCATCCATATAGTAGAAAAGCAGCTCAGATTACTGAGAGAGGCCCACAAACAGGAAAAAAAAAAAAAGAAAAGTTGAAGAATGAAAAGGCCTTACGTCTCAATCTTATTGGTGAAAAACTGCAGTGGTTTCAGAATCATCCAAAAAAATCGAGGATCCAAAAAAATCGGGGTATTCAAAGAAAGATGCTTGTAAATTAGTTGAAAGGTATTAAATAGATTTAGCAGTGAGCTGGAGCAGATCGAGTTACATAACAGCATCAAAGACAGGAGGGGAAGGTGGCACTTTTCCCAGGAAGCAGTTATCAAGCAGCCGGTGGAGCGTGAGCAACAGCAGTATGAAGGATATGGCCTTGAGATCCCAGACATTTTAAATGCAAGCAATCTGAAAACTTTTAGGGAATGGGATTTTTATCTGAAGAAATTGCCAAACATTAAAATAAGAAAGTTCTGTGCTAATGATGCAGTTCCTAAGAAGGGCAAGAGGAAAACTATTTTAACTATAGACAAAATTTAGAGGAATCGGAACTAAAAGGTGAATCAAATGATTCAGATGAAGAAATAACTCCAGTAGCTTGATTGTCTTTACTTGAGTTGAAATTAATTTGAGAGCTTCAAGTCACACTCATTAATTATGGTAAATAATTATCTAGACATAAGAATTTGCTATTTACTTCATTTTCCTATATAATGAGGGTCCCATTTGTAGTTTAAAAAAATGATGTTATGATTTTTACTTAAAAATGAAGGTTGCTTTTCATTTACATTAAGTTGCTAAAATAGATATAAGTTGTATTAGTCTGTTTTCAGTTGCTATAATAAAATACCCAAGGCTAGGTAGGTTACTTATTAAGAAAAGACATTTCTTTAGCTCATGGTTTTGAAGGATGAAAGTCTAAAGGAATGGCCCTGGCCAGGGTCTCTGGCTATATCACTTCATAGTAAATGACATCACAATCCATGCAGGAGGGTGGTGAGACAGGACACCAGAGAATAGGGAGGCTAGTAATGACTTCTCACTAGGCCCTCCTGTTAAAGGTACCATCACCTCTTAACATTGCCACACTAGGCACCAAGCTGCCTGTACACAAGCTCTTGAGGGACAAATACCAGAAGTGATCTTTTAAAGACATTTCATCTGAACTTTGTGCAAAGGAAAAGTAATATGTGTGAGGGCAAAATGTGTTTTCAATTTTTTCCTTATGTGGAAAATATGTAGGAAAAATTTGCCTAATCTCCCAAATGGGGTGAATGAACAATAACCTGTTTTCTAAGAGATTCCTGTGGACATTTCTTAAATTGTGATAATAATGAACTTGTATTAAACTGATTTCTCTCTTAAACATTAAACCTAATTTCTTTCCTTATAAAATGGGGAAGAATTTGGTTGTGAATTCATATTCATCAATAGGTTATACATTATTATTTATTTTTTCCTGAGCCAGAGGTAAAGGTTAGAAACAGAAGTAAACAGTCTCTGTGGTTATGTTGATCCCCACACTTACATATGTTATCTTTTGACAGAATAAATGATTTAGGCTTGCTCCTTTTATTATATATATTTTTTCTACTTTCTCATTGTGAAAAGTGGTAAGTTTCTAAAAGGTTAAATTGACATACAACAATATTTCAAGTGTCATGAAAAACATTGATGTATTAGAATTTTGTTGCAGAACGTAAGCACAAGTATCCTTTAGTGTGTTTTTTAAAGGATGTGATATAAATATATTTATTTTCAAGGAAAGGAAAACATTAATGTATGAGGTTAACTTAATAACTGTTTTGTTAGCAGTTTATATGAAGTGTTATAACTTTTTTACTTTTGAAAATTAAAAATAAAATTTAATTTAAAAATGTCAAAAAAAAAAAAGAAGTTTTGTGAGTTAGGAAAGATTCTTGCCTCTCTTGGGCACCTCAAGTCCTTCTTATCATTTCCCTAAAAATATCATCAGTGTTATATATGAAAATATAAATAACACATCAATTATCAGATTTTTCTGCAAAACTTTTTCATATTATTTCCTATGGCCAAATATCCTGAATTAAAATTATTATGTCAAGTATATTTTGATACATAGTACTATCATTTTCAAAATAATTATTCCAATTTGTTCTTTTACCAGCATATACATATATTTTTAATCTTTTTAACTCACACATAAAAGTTATACATATTTATAAGACCATGTGATGTTTCAGTACATTTATACAGTGTGTAATATTCAAATATGGGTAGACATAGCTTCTCAAATATTTATTATTTTTTTGCGGTGAAAAAAATCCAAAAATCTTTCCGTTAGCATTTTTACTTAAAATATACATTATCATTATCTATAGTTAACGTATTGTGCAGTAGAATACCAAAATTTATTTTTTCTAGTTTAGTATTTGTTGACCAGCATCTCCTCATCCCTGCCTCTTTCCTGCTCTTCCCAGTCTCTTGTATTCACCATTCTACTCTTGTTTTCTAGATTAATATTTTAAAATTTCATGTATGTATAAGATCATGCGGTATTTATTTTTGTGATTGTCTTATGTCACTTAACATGTATCTCAGTTCTTTGATAAAAAATATTTAATTCTTGTTGAAATTTTCAGCTTTTTATTGTTAATGAGATTGGATGTTGTTAATGCTGAAGAAATTATATTTCTACTTGTGTCCCTTTTCCATATGCTTTCTGTCAATTTATCTATAGAGAAATATATCTCATCTGTGGATGAAAATAAAGTCTAATGGTGTGAAAAATAGGTAAGTAGATTCTGTCAATACCTGTTGTAATTCCCTTCTCATTTCCCCCTAACAGAAGTTGGACACAATTCACCTTCCAGAGGCCTGCAGTTAGAGACAGCCATACCATGCAGTTGAAGCCCATGAGATGTAAGCAGACCCTCCTGTGCTGTGTTCCTACTGTTTTCTTCCTACCTGTGTGATGCTTGGAGTTGCAATAGTTATTAATAAAGACTGCAGAACAGAAAAGTGGAAAAGAAGAGCAAAACAGTCAGTCTCTTGGTGACATAACTGAGTCACACTATCAGAAATGCACCTCCAGACTTCTCGTTGCATGAAGCCAGCCCTGCTTGTTTACTAGGGTTTCCTTTATTCCAGATGAAAATTATATCTGATAGAATAGATGTAAGTGCTTTCTGAGTTACACTGACAGCACATGGTCTCACAATTCATGAAATAACCTACCTTATTTAATCTCAGAAGAACTTTTTCCATTCTGAAGTTAATGTACCTATTGATATTTTTCTTTGTGGTCCTCATATCACTTTCAAGGGAAGAAATTTCTCCCCTTCAAGGTTCTACTTTGTGTTATACACATGCAATTTGTAGGTATACCTAGAAATTTTTGATAAGTACTTTGTAACTCCCTAGGAGTCTATGCCTCAAGGGAGTCTATAGACACCATTAAATGGAATTTAAATATTGGATAAAAATTATCAGGTGTATTATTTTGGAAGATGGTTTGATTATCATCAATTTGCAACAGAACCTGTTGTCAAGATGTCTTAAGGATATTATCTCATTGAAATTATACAGTTATCTCATACTAGACAAAGGTGTCATGAACTACATTGGAGAAAAGATAGCCTTTGCAACCAGTGGTACTGGGAAAACTGGAAATCCATATGTAGCACAATGAAATCAAAACCCTATCTCTCACCCTGCCCAAAACTCAACTAAAAGTGGATCAAGGACCTAGGCATTAGACTAGAGACACTGAGCCTACTAGAAGAAAAGTTAGGCCCAACTCTCCATCATGTCAGCTTAGGAACCAACATCCTCAATAAGATTCCTAAAGCACATAAAGTAAAATCAAGAATCAATAAATAGTTAGGTAAAAGCTTCTTCACAGCAAAGGAAAAAGAATGTGAACAGAGAGCTTACAGAATGGGAAATAATCTTAACCACCTGCACCTCAGATAGAGCATTAATCTCCAGAATATACAAACTCCATAAAAACAAGTAATCCAATCAATAAATGGCAAATGAACTGAACAGACACTTCATAAAAGAAGAAATTATGATTTTTAAATTAGAAATATTACCATACACAAAAACCAAAAAAAAAAAAAGCAAAACAAAATGCACAATTGTGGACTTCAAACAATTCTCAACAGGTAATATTCTGATCAATTCTAATCAAATCTATGCTAATATTTCATTCTAAGGAATTCTATGAAATCATTTATTCTACATCTTTTTAATATAATTTTATTTTATTTTTATTGTTTGTTCTATTTAGTTACATATGACAGCAGAATGCATTTTCATTCTTTGTATACAGATGGAGTACAAATTTTCATGTCTCTGGTTCTACACTAAGTAGAGTCACACCATTCATGTAATCATATATGTACATAGATAATGTCTCATTCCATCATCTTTCCTACCCCCATCCCCTCCCCTCCCCACATTTCCCTCTATACAATCCAAAGTTCCTTCATTCTTCCCTTTGAGCATGAAGGGTTAATGTATTTTTTCAAATGCTTTTTCTGCATCTATTGAAATGATCATAAGCTTCTTAACTTTAAGTCTATTGATGTGATGAATTACATGTATTGATTTCCAGATATTGAACCAACCTTGCAATCCTGGGATGAACCCCACCTGATCAAGGTGCATTATCTTTTTAATATGTATTGTATGCAATTTGCCAGAATTTTGTTAAGAATTTTTGCATCTATGTTCATCAGGGATATTGGTCTGAACTTTTCTTTCCTTGAGGTGTCTTTGTCTGCTTTTAGTATCAGGGTAATATCAGCTTCATAGATTGAGATTGGACGGGTTCCCACCTTTTCTATTTCATGGAAAACTTTGAGGAGTATTGGCATTAGTTCTTCTTTGACGGTCTTATAGCACTCAGTTGAGATTCCATCTGGTCCTGGGCTTTTCTTCTTTGGTAGACTTTTGATGACTCTTCTATTTCATTGCTCAAAAGTGGAGGTGTAATGTTAGGTCATTTATTTGTTGACTTTTTATTCTTTTCTTGAATAGTCTCCATGCAATGAACTTACCTCTTAGTACTGCTTTCAGAGTGTCCCAGATATTTTGATGTGTTGTATCATTGTTCTCATTTACCTCTAACAATTTTTTATCTCCTCCCTGATGTCTTCTGCTATCCATGCATCATTCAGTAGCAAATTATTTAGTCTCCAGGTGTTGGAGTAGTTTCTATTTCTTATTTTATCATTGGTTTCTAATTTCATTACATTATGATCTGATAGATTACAAGGTAGTATCTATTTTCTATTTGCTAAGAGTTGCTTTGTGACATAACATATGGTCTATTTTAGAGAACAATCCATATGCTGCTGAGAAGAAAGTGTATTAGCTCATTGATGCATAGAATATTCTATATATGTTGGTTAAGTCTAAATTATTGATTGTTTTATTGAGTTCTATGGTTTCTTTGTTCACTTTTTGTTTGGAAGATCTATCCAGTGGTGAGAGCAGTGTGTTAAAGTCACCAAGTATTATTGTGTTGTGGTCTATTTGGTTCCTGAAATTGAGAAGAGTTTGTTTGACATGCATAGATGTTCCATTGTTTGGGGCACAAATATTTTTGATTGTTATGTCTTGTTGATTTATGGTTCCTTTAAGCAGTATGAAATATCCTTCCTTATCCCTTCTGACTACCTTTGGTTTGAAGTCCACTTTATCAGATATGAGGATGGAAACCCATGCTTTTTTACTGAGTCTGTGTGTGTGATATGTTCTTTCCCATCCGTTCATCTTCTGTCTGTGGATGTCTTTTCCTAGGAGATGAATCTTTTGAAGGCAGCATATTTTGGGGTCTCTTTTTATTAACCCAATCTGTCAGTCTATGTCTTTCAATTAATGAGGTTAGGACACTAACATTCAGGGTTATTATTGAGATATGTTTTGCATTCCCAGTCATTTTGGCTTATTTTTGGTTTTTAACTTGACTTGGTTTCTCCTTTGATTAGCTTTTCCTTTAGTGTAGTTCCTCCCTTTACTGACTTTCATTGTTGTTTTTCATTTCCTCCTATGGAATATTTTGCTGAGAATGTTTTGTAGCACAAACTTCCTATTTGTAAATTCTTTTAACTTTTCTTTATCATGGAAGGTTTTTATTTCATCATCAAATCTGAAGGTTACTTTTGTTGGGTGTAAGATTCTTGATTAGAATCCATGTTGTTTCAGAGCTTGAAATATGTTGTTCCAGACCCTCCTAACTTTTAGGATCTGGGCTGAGAAACCTACTGATATCTGCTGATATACTTATAAGGTTTCCCCCTATTTGTAATCTGATGCTTTTCTCTCACAGCCTTTAAAATTCTATCTTTATTTTGTATGTTGGGCATTATCATTATGATGTGCCTTAGTGTGGATCTACTGTATTTTTGTACTTTCAGGTTCCTATAAGTCTCCGTATTTGATTTTCCACTTCATTCTTCAAGTTTGGGAAGTTTTCTGATAATATTTCAGTGAATAGATTGCTCATTCCTTTGGTTTGTATCTCTGTGCCTTCCTCAATCCCAATAATTCTTAAATTTGGTCTTTTCATGTTATCCCATAATTCCTGGAGGTTCTGTTCATGACTTCTCACCATCTTCTCTGTGTGTCAACTTTATTTTCAAGATTAAATATTTTGTCTTCATTGTCTAAGGTTCTGTCTTCCAAGTGATCTAGTCTATTAGTGATGCCTTCTATTGAGCTTTTGATTTGGTTTATTGTTTCCTTCATTTCAAGGATCTGTTGTTTATTTCAGAACCTCTCTTTATTGAAATAATCTTTCACTTCCTGCATTTGCTCTTTTAACTCTTTATTGAAGTGATCTTTTGTTGCCTGCATTTGCTCTATTATATCATCCTTTCCTTCATGGATTATTTTAATTGTGTACATTCTGAACTCCTTGTCTGACATTTCTTCTACTGTGCTGCCAATGGATTCTATTAATATAGCATCTTGGTTTGTTTGGGCCACTTTCTTCCCTTGATTTTTCATGTTCATGTATCTTTCCCTCTACCTATGCAGATCTGAGGCATTGCAGTTTCCCTCTATAGTTTTATAGTGTCCCTGCTGATTTCCAGTACCTCACCTTTAAGGGGGAGATTAACATTAACAGCACCCAGTGAAAACAATATGCAGTCTTAAATGAAATATTAAGATGTTAACCCTATTAAGATGTTAATGGTATTGTATAAGAAGAGATGATATATTCAATTATTGTCTTCAGCATAAACAATAGGTTTGCAATAAGGTCTACAATTTCTAATGGTGGACAAAGAGGATGGAGAGGGGTGTAGGATGTAACTATTAATGGGATAAGAAAAGAATATATAGAAGTACTAGATCATAGGAAGAGTGAAAGCAGAATCAAAAGATTTTGGTTGTTAGCAGGAGAAAAGATAGAATGAGACTCCAAAGAAACAGATAAATAAGAGGAAAATAGAATTAATAAAAACAATAAATAAAAATAATAAAAAATTAAAAAATAAATACAATAAAAATAAAATAAAAAAGAATGTACAACAAAAATGTAATATACTATTCAAACCTCCCAGTCTTCAGTAGCCTGAAGCATGAAAGGTACTTGATTTCAAAGATGATGGGATGTGAGAGTGGGAAATGAAAAAAAAAAAAAAAAGAAAAAAATGGGGAAAAGAAAAAAAGAGTCTTGAAGGAAAATTGAACAAGTGTTTCTGTTGGAGCTCAATATTGTCTCTGCTTCCCTTCTCTTCTGATAGGTGCGGTTGTCTTGAGTTTATTGGTAACTCCACCGTCAGGATGATGACAGTTATTAAGGTAGGAGGCAGGACTCCTGGAGGCAGGGTATAGCAATTACCAGTCCCTTGGGAAGACTGCACCCCAGGACTGTCCTTTGGGGTCCAATCTTGTGACACAGGGGCCTGGTCTTAGTCCCTTCTCTCACTTGTGGACTCCACAATTCCTAGTCTATAACTGTATCTCTCCTACCCTTTTGACTTCCCAATCAGGAACCCCTCTCCCTGGAGGTTCTGAGGGCTGATCTCTGGGACCCGGGTGCCTATCTTGGAAAGTTGTTCCATATTGGGCAAATCAGGACACACATTGAAAGTGGTGTGCCAGCTACATAGTTGCAGGAACTGGGCTGGTTGGTTGTTAGGGGATGGTTGGGAGACTGAGATCAAGAAGCCAGAGGGTCCTTTGGTTGCCAAACTGGTGGAACCAGGTGCTCAGTGGAGTTGTGGACCAGGCCGATGTTGGGTCCCAACAACTGCTCCCAAGTTGTCTCTGAGATCCCAGTAGGTGCCAGGCTGGTTGGCTGGATGTGCCAGGATCAAGAGACCCACACCCTTTTCCCACCTACTAACCCTTTGCAAGGCTCTTTCATGCCTCAGCAGCAAGATAGTGGCTATTAGTACACCTAGCAGGGATACCTCAGATGCAACCAAGCCTTCGGGGCCCTTGGTTATGATCTCTCACAACCTGGCTGTTATCCCTGGATGTAATTATCCACATCCTGAGTTAGTGGCAATAGCAGTCGCTAACCTATAGGTATGTTGATAATGAGCCTCAAGTCTCCAGCAGGTGACTCAAGATGGAAGCTGCCCCAATAAAAGATGGTGGCTGTGGCAGCAGGAATAATCCAAGATTGCAGCAGAGGTGTCCTAAAACATTGGTATATGGGGAGCAGAGACGCTCCTGTACAGGGTACAGCACTGGATCTATGTGGGGTGGGCCAGCACTGGAGATCTGCAAGGGGCAGGTCATTCTACATCTTATACACTTTTTTTTTTTTTTTTTACTTTTAAGCATAATTTTTCTTTATTCTTTACAACAGCCCTCAAAAAAGATTTTATCTCACCAAGATGTCTCCCATTTGGGAACAAGTTTTATACTTTGCACATGACTTTTCTCAGAGCAGCCTTCATCTCCTTATTCCTAAGACTGTAGATCAAAGGGTTTAAAAGTGGAGTTGCGCTGGGGCCAAGATGGCGGACTAGAGGGCAGCTGCATTTCACGTTGCTCCAGGACGCAAGATTCAAAAGAGGAGATAGTGAGAGACTTGGGACCAACTCAAAGCCGCCGGGTGAGTCTCTCCCATTGGGGAGGTGTCCTGGATGGGGCAGTAGCCCCGGAACGCAGGGAACTTTGTGAAGTGGAGTTGCTCGGCGAGACACCTCTCCCCCCACTGGAGCGGTAAACACAGACAACTGGGATCATCGTAGAGGAGGCGGCTCAGCACAGCACTTGGACTCCGACAACCACTGGGGCTCCGGGCGGCTGCCTGAGGAGGAGCTGCGTGGCGAGCTGTTTAGACCCAGAATGACTACTTCTGAACACCGGGGGGCTGCCCGGAGAAAGAGGAAGAGGAGCAGCGCGGCGGGTAGCTTGGTCTAGGAGTGACTGCATCAGAGCCACAGGCAGTTGCCAGAGGAGGAGCTGCATGGTGAGCTGTTTGAACTAAGAGCGAGCACTCCTGAACATCGGGAGGTTGCCCGGAGGAAGAGGAGGAGCGCGGCGGGTTGTTTGACCTAGGAGTGACTGCATCAGAGCCAGAGACAGTTGCCAGAGGATGTCGGGGTACCGCAGACCCCCAGCCCTTTGGCGTGGCCAAGATGGCGCCTGGCAAGGTGCCAAGGAAGTGCTGAGAACAAAACCAGGTACCTCCAGCAGACTAATACTCTCTGCCAACAAGTGGCGTTATTTGAGGAAGTTAATGTGATTGGTCATGGGTCCTCGTGGACACTGCATGATTGCTATATCCACACTATTGTGCTCCATTACTGTCCATGCTTTCCCCTCATGATCTATAAGCTGATTGGTTGTTGTATGTAATGTAAGGCGCTTGCAAGAGCGGCCCGCCACTGCTGGCCAGCCAGAAGAAGTAACTGCTAGCAGAAAATAAAGAACTTGCCCTGATCCGGTTTCGTGTTTCTCTGCGGGCAGGGGACGCGATAGATGGTGCCGAATCAAGACCGGGAATGAGAAAAAATATAAGGGTAAGTTCACATAAGTTCTCAAATCAAGAAAAATTAGTCTGAGAGTTCAAAAGGTGAGACGTCTCGAGGTTCGCGGAGCTGCGACAATTTATCACAAAAGGATCCCCGTAAGAGGGACTAGTCATAAAAAGAGGTTCCCCATAGGAGGGACGATTCATCACAAGAGGTTCCCCAGAGGAGGGACGATTCATCACAAGAGGTTCCCCAGAGGAGGGACGATTCATCACAAGAGGTTCCCCAGAGGAGGGACGATTTATCACAAAAGGTTCCCCGTGGGAGGGACGATTCATCACAAAAGGTTCCCCATAGGAGGGACGAGTCAAGTGGTACCAAACTGTGTGCGTGTGTGAGTGAGCGTGTGTGCGTGCGCGCGCCTGTCTTTTGTTTGTGTGTTTAAACTAGTAAACTACCTCGTAGTCATGGGAACGGATCTGTCTAAGATTAGAATGCAGCGGCCTCTTAGAGAACTTTTAAAAAATCACGGAACACCATTGAAGGCAAACACGGCCTTCAAGTTCCTAGATACTGTAGAGAAAGTCTCTCCGTGGTTTTTAGACGAGGGATTATTAAATCTTCCTCAGTGGGAACAGCTAGGAGAGGATTTGCGCGACGCGGAGAGACGCGAGCCTTTGCCAATGGGAACTCTGGCAATATGGTCACTTGTTAAATCTTGTTTGATGCAGCAAGGTAAATCAAAAAACCCTTTTAGGGATTTAAAGGGGCCTTTAGAAGAAGGAAGTCAGATCTTAGAAGAAATTAAAGAGGAACGATCATGTTCTCAGACTTCAGAAAGAGTGGGAACATAATATAGTAGCCATAGTCCCCACAAGTATTGGGAGATAATTGTTTCATGATTTTCTGCATTCAAACCTAATCTGATTTCTCAACCAGGTAAAAAAAGGGTTAAAAAGTCCTGGGTGATCCTCCCTCCCCCCTGCCTGGCCTTGTCAAAGCCTGCAATGCAATGTAAATTACAGCAGTCTCAGCGGGAGGGAGGAGGGGTAACCTGAAGAAAAAAAAAAAAAAAAAGGGTGTCCGTTTTAAACTTAACTAACTTATTTTCTAGGATTCTTTGTTTGTTTTGTTTTTCTTTAATGCTGTATTTTTGAGCTCATAATTTTGATCCTACATACCTAGGTTAATGATTTTTTTCTTTTTGATCAGTTCTATTTTTTATTCAACTGAAGTTTTTAAACATCTGTTTCATTGCAATGAACATTTACCTATAAAGTTACAAGGCCTTTGATTTTATGTTATCTGTATGTCGTGCTGTCTAATGTCATGTTTTGTCAAAACTGAGCGCTCTTAAAATTAAAATTTAAAAATGGATCCAAATACTTTTATTCACGTGATTTAAAAAGGTTCAATTTAAATTGGGTAAACTAATAAAAGTAAAATATCTTTGAAAATAACTTGCAAGTCTCCAGGTGGTCAAACTAATGAAATGTTAATGTTAAACAATGTCTAATATCAATTGCTTCTAGGACTTTTCTTCAGCAGGAAAGAGGCAACAGATCCTGTTCAGGACACTTGTCTGATATCTTGGTTTTTATAAAATAAATAAATTGGAGTTAACATGTATGGGATTACTCAAATGTGTTTGTAGAGACGTCTGGTTAATTTACAAAGTTAAAATGCTAATTGTTAAATAACATCAAGTACTTTTAACTTCTTAAATTACATGGGGTAACATACTTAAACATTATTGGTGTTTTCATAGGTTGGTAAATAAAAAGGGTTTAAACTTGCTTTGTGTCATCACTAAACTAAAAACAAGGTTATTAGAAGTTATGTCCTAACAAGTGGAATTCTATATATAAAGGGTCCCAAAAGTTTCACCTGTGTTTCAATTAAGAGTACTATAAACAACAAAATATTTAATCTTATTAAAATAGAGTGATTTATCTAAATTCAAAAATTTCATAAGAGTTGTATCAGAATGTGAACAAAAAGGGGTCAACAGATAGGAAAGAAAAAATAAAAGGTTCCGGGTTTAAAAATATATTTAATAAATAAAAAAAAGAAAATGTTTCTGGGTAAGAAAGTCTGTGTGTAAGTAAAGGGCAAGTTTCAACAAGTCTGTGTATAACTAAGTTGGTTGTATGTATGTAAAACAGCTAAAGCTATTTAAGGTTTTTCCTAAGGTAAAATACTAATGTTCTAATATAAGCCAAAGTTTAATCTATATGGTAAAATGACATGGTAAAATGGCAAGGATTTCTTAGAAACACTAATTTACTCTTAACTTTGTGTCTCTTAAGTTTTATTCTTTAGAATAATTAGTCTTAAAAATTGGGGTGTATACAATTATGGTTAAACAACTGTTAAAGTATTGTACTGTGTTACAGAGTCTAAATTTTTCTTTAAAAACTAAATTTGGTAAGAAAAAAAGTGTCAAGGTAATTGTGAAATGGTTTCTAGCTGTATATTAAATGTGTTCATATTTTTCAGGTATACAAGTTTTAAAGCAGGAAATTTATTAAGCTGCTATTCTCCAGATAAACTTGTCTGTAATGGTAATTTTAAGCTTATAAAGAGTAAATTTCATTGGGGATTAATTTCTATCATTTAGTGTTCCATTAGAGGACCTGTTATCAATAGGATATATGTAAAATTGGTTATATTTTACATTGAGATAAAAAATTTCAAATGTAAATGTATTTCTAAACATTAGAGCCTGACTTGTTTAAAGGTTAATTTTGTGAAACATGAAAATATTTTGCCACTTTGACACACAAAAGGAAAGTTAAAAGCTCTCTCAGCCTTTCTTTGATTCATGTTTTAGATACAATGTTAAATTGTGTTAATTATAAAGTTTGTATAGACTCAGGAAACAGTATATGTAAACTACTTAATGATATTTAAGGAAGAAGCAAAGATCAACATCAGAATTAGAACACTTAAGATCTATAAAGAGTCATGCCTTACCTGAGATAAGGCTCTGCCTCTCACCTTACTGCATGTTAGAGTGACTCCAAAATAAGTCAGACTTCAGCTTATTTAAAGTTAAAATCAAAAGATTGGTTTTTGTTGTAAAATTACTATGATCTCAAATAGGAAATATAATGTGGTTCTCAGTCAAAATTCAAGATAGCTGTTATACAAGCAGAATATATTTTTACTCTTGCTAATTTCATTTTGTAAAACTGTTACCTGTTAATGTTTTACAAAAGTAGCTGCTTCAAAAACACGCAACCTAGGTAACTTATGATAATAAGCCATCACCTATAGAACAGATAGTGGTAACTTCCAGAACTAATACAGACTCCAGTTAGATAAAAGGGTAAATAACTGTAAAGTTATGAACATTAAAGTTAAAGCCCAGTACTCTCACTCTATGACTGGTGAAACTGGCTTGCTGGATGATTAAGATCAAACTTAGAGATTGGAATTAAATACAGAAGGCAAGATAGGCCAGTATTTGGATCTTTTGCCCTCAGTCAGCCTGAACCCAGGGAATAAGAGGACTTCTCTAAGGAGTGCTGCAACTCTGGGTCACACAACCTCCTGATCAAGGAGATTGTTGAGATTAGAGGATGAAAAATCACTCAGTGCATCTGCTGCAGAGGAGGGTCATGAAAAAAGGGAGACATCCCTTAATGCTTCCTAAGGAAGTCACCTCATCAAGGAGACCCTGCCTAACCAATGGTACTGGAGGAGCTAAGAAACTGCTCTTCAGTTCTCTACAAGTGGCCCCTGTGGGAACTCAGCTGACTCTTTAACAAGACAGGAACCAGGTCAATTTGATCAGCTTGATCCTAGACACCCAGCAAAACAGTAAAAACCAAAATATAGCCATTCTTGGGCATTTAAGAGAAATAATAATTAAATGTAACTTAGGATGTACACTTATGTTAGTCCACTAGGATGAAGACTAGAAGCTACAAATAAAAGAAAGATTCTTCAGCAAATGTGCCTGATAACTATCAAGAGAAACTGCCAGAGTCAGAAATTTTTAGTCAGTTTAAGGCCTGCAGATCTTCCTAAGCTACACAGGTAGACTTAATCTATGTTTGCTCGTATGATTACCTAGCCCTAAGTAACAGAAATATAGAGCTCTCTACTAAACACAGGTTATACCAATAAAGGGATATTTTACACAATCAGATGACTTAAGTAGCTTAACTATATTTTTTGGGATATCTATGACATTAAGAGTTAAATGTTGTGTTTACATTCCTGATAACCTGGACTATGTTAAAGTTCCCAAATAAAAGCCTTGTCCTTTCCAGCCTTTGCTAGGTCTAGTTATGGGAACAATTTCTCAGTTCTTCCACCTCCTGGTGAAAGATTGACTTCTGTCATTTTCATGATACTCAGTGGCATGTTCCAGATGCTGCAACATTTACTTTGTACTAATTTCATTTCAGTACTCATGTCTTTTTGTTCTTCTATCATAGAAGCACCCACCTCCAGATGACTTCAACCTGCTCCTCCCCAACCAGACTTCTACCTCGGACCCCTCGATTGACCCGATTTTTAAAAAAGGAACTCCAAACTGCTTGCCCCTCACTGCCCCCTTTCAGCTTCAAAGCAGCCAGAACGACCGACGCCCCCTTTTCCTTGAAGCAGTAGGGAGTTCCTATAGCTAAAGTGGGGAATGAAGCCAGAATTAAGGACAGGTAGTTAGTGTAGAAATAGGGAATCGGGTCAATTCAAGGAAATGAAGCCATGAAGCCATCTGCCTTTGCAAATGTCAAGGATCTCCGGAGCCCATTGATCACCAAATTTACCTGCCTATAGGGGATGTAGGGTGCGCTCACTTCTCGGGACTTTCAAAATATCAGCTTTCTCCCTGCCAGGAGAAGTCTGTATTATTCCCTTTAAACAATCCAAACTATGGTCCTTACTCAACAGTACCAAATGATTAAGCAAACTGATAACCGAGGCAGGATAGACAAATGGGTATAAGATTCTATCCATGATAAACAAAAAGGGGGAATAGAGGAGACCTTCAGGTCCCCTAAAGATAAACTTTCTCTTTTTCTCTTTGTTTGGGTTTTTTTTTTTAACTCTGGGTAATAAGGGTAACCCGGTGCTTTACTGGAGCTGCGGCTCAGTTTGTGTGTTTCCACGGAATAAACTAACTTACAACCTCTTTTTAGTCTCTTAGGAGGAACAGTTCAACTATGTAACAAAACAACTGCTTCTCTCAATTGTACTTCAGATTTGTGCTATCTCTCAATGTTAAAATGCTTCTAGGTTCCTGCTGGCAGACTTAATGTGTGTTCCTACCTTCCTACCAGTCCCAGTCTCTGTTACAGAAGATGAATTGCCAGTATTGCTTTCCAGAAATAAGAGGGACTTTGGAATCACCGTAGCAGTCATTACCACCATAGTTGCATCAGCAGCAGCAGTCGCCGCAGCAGCTGTAGCCTTGACGACATCAGTACAGTCAGCAACTAAGCTTAATGAAGTGGTCCAGCAGACAGCTACTGCTCTGTCTACTCAACAAACAGTGGATCAACACCTAAAAGCAGGACTACTTTTGGTGAACCAGCGTGTGGACTTACTTCAAGAACAAATGGACCTTTTACAAGAACTGTTAAGCGTGGGGTGTATTTATCATCTGCCGGGACTGTGCATTACACCTGTAGCTTATCATAATCTTAGTTATGCAGCACATTTGTCTAAAATCATATCTACTCAGCTACGTGCCAATTGGTCTTATAAATTTGATAATCTTACTGCCATTCTTAGATCACAAATTGTTAGCCTTAATTCTACTAGAGTTAATGTAGCCCCTATATCTGAAATGCAAAATTGGTTATCTTCTTCCTTCAGTTTTGTAAAGCAATGGGCAGGAATGGGAGCATTGTGTGTGTTAATGATCATTGCAATTATCTTCCTCACACGCTTTATCATGCGTATACGCCAAGTTCATGCCAGAGATCGCATCATTTTCCATCAAGCCATGATGGCCTTAGAGGCTGGCAGCTCTCCTCAAGTCTGGCTGAGCATGCTGGATCAGTAGTCAATGACGGGTAAGGAAGGAGGTAACCACGTACCGACCTAAGACAGGAGCTGTAGCATGCTCTGCAGTTATCCGATGACGGGTAAGGACGATGGTTGACCACTCCGCCTAAGACAGGCACGATCCCGAGCCAGCATTCTTTTAATAAATAAAAAAGGGGGAGCTGTCGGGGTACCGCAGACCCCCAGCCCTTCGGCGTGGCCAAGATGGCGCCTGGCAAGGTGCCAAGGAAGTGCTGAGAACAAAACCAGGTACCTCCAGCAGACTAATACTCTCTGCCAACAAGTGGCGTTATTTGAGGAAGTTAATGTGAGTGGTCATGGGTCCTCGTGGACACTGCATGATTGCTATATCCACACTATTGTGCTCCATTACTGTCCATGCTTTCCCCTCATGATCTATAAGCTGATTGGTTGTTGTATGTAATGTAAGGCGCTTGCAAGAGCGGCCCGCCACTGCTGGCCAGCCAGAAGAAGTAACTGCTAGCAGAAAATAAAGAACTTGCCCTGATCCGGTTTCGTGTTTCTCTGCGGGCAGGGGACGCGATAAGAGGAGGAGCTGAGTGGCGAGCTGTTTGAACTCAGAACGACTGCTCCAGAACACTGGTGGCCTTCATGGAGGAGGAGAGTGGTAGGACGCTTGGTCTAGGAGTGACTGCATCAGAGCCACAGGAGGAGGAGGCGAGTGGTGAGTTGATTGGACTAAAAGCGACCGCTCCTGAACACCAGTGGTCTGCCTGGAGGAGGAGCATGGTAGGTCAATTGGTCTCGGAGCCACTGCTCCTGAATACCCAGGGGGCTACCCCAAGGAAGAGGAGGAGAAACAGGATGGGTCACTTGGACTTGGAGTGACTGCCTAGGGCTACGGGGGGTTGGCGGGAGGAGGAGACCCAAAGTGAGTTGTTTGGACTCCTAGTGACTGCATCAGAAACCGGGAGGCTGTCTGGTAGAGGAGGTGTGTGGTGGGTCTCTGGGTCTTGGAGCTATTGTATGGGGCTCCAGGTGGTGGCTCAGAGGAGGGGCTGCAAAGCCAGGCGATTGGTGCAGAGCAGGGTCCCAGGAGCTAGGTGGCTTCTTGCTGGAAGAGTCTCACAGAGACATGCCTAGGGGCAGAGTGAAGTTTCCAGGGCTGCGGGCAGATTCTCTGGGAGAGGCAGCCTAAGGAGACTCGCCTGTGAAGGGTGAGGCTCCCAGACACAGGAGGTAGGTCAGGGCCCCTGGGATCGTTGCAGAGGAAGACAGCCCAGCCCAGGCGGTAGCTGTAGATTGAGGGGAACCTCTAGGAGGGCAACTGACCAGTGAGACGTCCCCACCGAGTGAGTCTTCCCGGACGGGGGAGGTTTTCCCACAGGGACGGTAAAACCAGAGACACAGGAACAAACAGGACTTGCCTCAGCCCGCAGCCTAGTTCCCCATTGGATGACCATTGGTCAACAAGTGGAGGCACCTCTGCCCACTAGCAGGGAATATATGCCACCTGAGGGTCACCACTCCTAGAGAGGCAGCTTCTTCATGGAGCTCTGCATTATCAACCTCCTCCAAGACTTCAGGCTACTGAAGGATAAGAGGGGATATACTAGCAATCTTCAGGGACATTATAAGTTGATAGAGGAAATCTGCAATATCTTAATGACCCACTGATTCCTGAACAATATGAGAAAACAAGGGAAGAAAATGCCCCAAACAAATCTAGATGTTACATCAATAAAATCCAACGCCAGCATGGCAGAAGAAATGACAGAAAGGGAGTTCAGAATGTACATAATTAAAATGATTAGGGAAGTAAACAATGAGATGAAAGAGCAAATGCAGACATTGAACAATAGCACCAATCGACAGTTAACAGAGCAAAGTCAGGAAGCAAAACATCATTTCAATAGAGTTAGAGATATTGAAAAAAACCAAACAGAAATCCTTGAAATGAAGGAAACAATAAACCAAATTAAGAACTCCAAAGAAAGCATAACCAATAGGATAGAACAGCTGGAAGACAGAACTTCAGTTATTGAAGACAAAATATTTAACCTCGAAAAAAAAGTTGAACAAACAGAGAAGATGGTGAGAAATCATGAACAGAATCTCCAAAAACTGTGGGATTTCATGAAAAGGCCAAATTTGAGAATTATTGGGATTGAGGAAGGCTTAGAGAAACAAACCAAAGGAATGAACAATCTGTTTGAAGAAATAATATCAGAAAATTTCCCAAATCTGAAGAATGAAATGGAAAATCAAGTTCAAGAGGCTTATAGGACTCCAAATACACAAAATTACAACAGACCCACACCAAGGCACATTATAATGAAAATACCTAACATACAAAATAAAGAAAGAATTTTAAAGGTTGTGACAGAAAAGAACCAAATTACATTCAGGGGGAAGCCAATATGGATATCAGCAGATTTTTCAATCCAGACCCTGAAAGCTAGAAGGGCCTAGAATAACATTTTTCAAGCTCTGAAAGAAAATGGATGCCAACCAAGAATCTTATACCCAGCAAAACTTACCTTCAAATTTGACGATGAAATAAAATCATTCCATGATAAACAAAAGCTAAAAGAATTTACAAAAAGATAGCCAGCATTACAGATCATTCTCAGCAAAATATTTCATGAGGAAGAGATAAAAAACAAAGAAGCAAATCAGCAAAGGGAGGAATTATCCTAAAGGAACTGTCAAATAAATGAGGAACCAAGATGTGTCAAAAATTTTAAATATGAACCAAATGACCGGGAATAAAAAGCATATCTCAATAATAACCCTGAATGTTAATGGCCTGAATTCATCAATCAAAAGACATAGACTGGCAGATTGGATTAAAAAGAAAGATCCAACAATATGTTGCCTGCAAGAGACTCACCTCATAGAAAGAGATACCCATAGACTAAAGGTGAAAGGATGGGGAAAAACATACCAGGCACATGGACTCAGCAAAAAAGCTGGAGTATCCATCCTCATTTCAGATAATGTGGACTTCAAGCCAATGTTAGTCAGGAGGGATAGAGAAGGATATTTCATACTGCTTAGGGGAACCATAAATCAGCAAGATATAACAATCATAAACATTTATGCCCCAAACAGTGGCTCATCCATGTATGTTAAACAAATCATTCTCAATTTTAGAAACCAAATAGACCATAACATAATAATACTAGGTGATTTTAACACACATCTCTCACCACTGGACAGATCTTCCAAACAAAAATTGAACAAAGAAACCATAGATCTCAATAACACAATCAATAATTTAGACTTAACAGACATTTATAGAATATGCCATCCAACCAAGAGCGAATACACTTTCTTCTCAGCAGCACATGGATCCTTCTCTAAAATAGACCATATATTATGTCACAAAGCTAATGTCAGCAAATACAAGAAGATAGAGACACTATCTTGTATTCTATCAGATCATAATGGATTGAAGTTACAAATTAATGAAAGAGTAAAAAACAGAAACTACTCCAACACCTGGAGATTAAACAATATGCTATTATATGATGAATGGATAACAGAAGATATTAGGAAGGAAATTAAAAAATTCTTAGAGGTAAATGAGAACAAAGAAATATCATATCAAAATCTCTGGGACACTATGAAAGCAGTACTTAGAGGAAGATTTATTTCATGGAGCGCATTTAATAAAAGAAGTAAAACTCAAAAAATAAATGACCTAACACTACAGCTCAAAGCCCTAGAAAAAGAAGAACAGACAAACACCAAAAGTAGTAGAAGACAGGAAATAGTTAAACTGAGAACTGAAATCAACGAAACTGAAACGAAAGAAACAATACAAAAAATTGACAAAATAAATAGTTGGTTCTTCAAAAAAATAAACAAAATTGATAAACCTTTAGCCACACAAACAAAGAGAAGATGAGAAAACCCAAATCACTAAAATTCGGAATGAACAAGGAAATATCACAACACACACGACTGAAATACAAAACATATTTAGAAGCTATTTTGAAAATCTATACTCCAAAAAAATAGATAATTTTGAAGACATCAACAGATTTCTAGAGACATATGAATTGCCTAAACTGAATGAGGAGGACATACACAATTTAAGTAGACCAATTTCAAGTAATGTAATAGAAGAAGTCATCAAAAGCCTTCCAACAAAGAAAAGTCCAGGACCAGAAGGATTCTCAGCCGAGTTCTACAAAACTTTTAAAGATAAGCTCATTCCAATACTTCTCAAAGTATTCCAGAAAATAGAAGAGGAGGGAACTCTCCCAAACTCATTCAATGAAGCCAATATTACCTTGATTCCTAAACCAGACAGAGACACATCGAGGAAAGAAAATTTCAGACCAATATCCTTAATGAACATCGACACAAAAATTCTAAACAAAATTTTAGCAAATCGCAAACAAAAACATTTTAAAAACATAGTGCACCATGATCAAGTGGGTTTCATCCCAGGGATGCAAGGTTGGTTCAACATCAGGAAATCAATAAATGTAATTCACCATATCAATAGACTTAAAGTCAAGAATCACATGATTATTTCAATAGATGCAGAAAAAGCATTTGATAAAATACAGCACCCCTTCATGCTCAAAAAACTACAAAAAATAGGGATAGTTAGAGCATTCCTTAATATTGTAAAGGCCATCTACGCTAAACCCATGGCTAATATCATTCTAAATGGTGAAAAACTGAACGCATTCCCCCTAAAAACTGGAACAAGGCAGGGATGCCCTCTTCAAAACTTCTATTCAATATCGTCCTTGAAACTCTAGCCAGAGCAATTAGACAGACCAATGAAATTAAAGGGATACGAATAGGAAAAGAAGAGCTCAAACTATCCCTATTTGCTGATGATATGATTGTATACTTAGAGGAACCAGGAAATTCCACCAGAAAACTTTTAGATCTCATAAGTGAATTCACTAAAGTTGCGGGATATAAGATCAATGCACATAAATCTAAGGCATTTTTATACATAAGTGATGAATCTTCAGAAAGAGAAATTAGGAAATCTACCCCATTCACAATAGCTTCAAAAAAAACAAAGTATTTGGGAATCAATCTCATGAAAGAGGTGAAAGACCTCTACAATGAGAACTACAGAACACTAAAGAAAGAAATTAAAGAAAACCTTAGAAGATGGAAAGATCTCCCATGTTCTTGGATAGGAAGAATTAATATTGTCAAAATGGCCATACTACCAAAAGTGCTATACAGATTCAATGCAATTCCAATTAAAATCCCAATGATGTACCTTACAGAAATAGAGCAAGAAATTATGAAATTTATCTGGAAGAATAAAAAACCCAGAATAGCTAAAGCAATCCTTGTCAGAAAGAGTGAAGCAGGGGGTATCGCCATACCAGATCTTCAACTCTACTACAAAGCAATAGTAACAAAAACGGCATGGTATTGGTACCAAAATAGAAAGGTGGATCAATGGTGCAGAAGGACACGGACACAAACCCAAACAAATACAATTTTCTCATACTAGAAAAAGGGGCCAAAAATATGCAATGGAGAAAAGATAGCCTCTTCAACAAATGCTGCTGGGAGAATTGGAAATCCATATGCAACAGAATGAAACTAAACCCATATCTCTCACCATGCACGAAACTAATCTCAAAATGGATTAAGGATCTCAGAATCAGACCAGAGACCTTGCATCTTATAGAAAAAAATAGGTCCAGAGCTTCAACATGTCGGCTTAGGACCAGACTTCCTCAACAGGACTCCCATAGCACAAGAAATAAAAGCAAGAATTAATAACTGGGATAGATTCAAACTAAAAAGCTTTCTCTCAGCAAAGGAAACTATTAGCAATGCGAAGAAAGAGCCTACAGAGTGGGAGAAAATCTTTGTCAATCATACTTCAGATAGAGCGCTAATCTCCAGAATCTATAAAGAATTCAAAAAACTTTACACCAAGAATATAAATAATCCAATTGACAAATGGGCTAAAGAAATGAATAGACACTTCACCGAAGAAGATCTACAATCAATCAACAAACATATGGAAAAATGTTCAGCATCTCTAGTAATGAGAGAAATGCAAATCAAAACTACCCTAAGATTCCATCTCACCCCAATTAGAATGGCGATTATCAAGAATAAAAGCAACAACAGGTGTTGGCGAGGATGTGGGGAGAAAGGTACACTCATACATTGCTGGTGGGGCTGCAAATTAGTGCAGCCCCTCTGGAAAGCAGTGTGGAGATTCCTTAGAAAACTTGGAATGGAACCACCATTTGACCCAGCTATCCCACTCCTTGGCCTATACCCAAAGGACTTATAATCAGCATATTACAGAGATACAGCCACATCAATGTTCATAGCTGCTCAGTTCACAATAGCCAGATTGTGGAACCAACCTAGATGTCCTTCAATTGATGAATGGATAAAGAAACTGTGGTATATATATACAATGGAATATTACTCAGCCATAAAGAATGATAAAATTTTGGCATTTTCAGGCAAATGGATGAAACTGGAGAATATCATGCTAAGTGAGATAAGCCAATCTCAAAAAACCAAAGGAAGAATGATATCGCTAATAAGTGGATGATGACACATAATGGGGGGTGGGAAGTGTTAGTGTTGGGGTTGGAGTTGGCTTTAGGGAGTGGGGCAGGAATGGAAGAAGGAAGGACTGTATAGAGGGAGGGGAGTGGTGGGAGTGGTGCGGAGGAAGGGAAAAATGACAGAATGAATCAAACAACATTACCCTATGTAAGTTTATGATTACACAAATGGTATGCCTTTACGCCATGTACAGACAGAGAAACAACATGTATCCCATTTGTTTACAATTAAAAAAAAAAAAGAATATCCAGTGAACCCTGGACTAAAACATTACCTTTTCTATATTTTTCTTTGTATTCTTGTAGCATGCAGCAAGATATTAAAGATCATTCAACCAAAAAAAAAAAAGTGGAGTTGCAATTGAGTAGAACATGGTCATGAATTTCTGCAGGCCAGGCTGATTGGCTGCCCCTGGGCTTACATACATCACCATGATTGAGCCATAAAATAAGGATACCACTACCAGGTGGGAGGCACAGTTGGAGAAGGCTTTTCTCCTGCTTGAACCTCTGAGAACCTGAAGTACAGCTCGAAGGACCATAATATAGGACACAAGGATGTAGAACAAAGTGATGAGCAATATCACAGCACTGAAAGTGCTACAAGTCAGAGTTGTCTTGGGAACAGGGACACATGATATGGCCAGTAATGCCCCCAGGTCACACAGGTAATGATCAATGACATTTGAACCACAAAATGGAACTTGGTATATGAGGGTGGCAGGTGTCACCAACCAGAGGAAGCCACCCACCCAGCAGGCAGACACAAGGGTTCCACAGACTTTCCTGGTCATTATGACTGGATAGTGTAGTGGGCAGCAGATGGCGACATATCTATCAAATGCCATGAGGGCCAGGAAGAAAAGTTCTGTGGCACAAAGCGAGAGAAAGATGTAAAACTGTAGGATGCAGCCTTTATAAGAGATTGTCTTGGTCTTGGAGAGGAAGTTGAATAACATGTTGGGCACATTGGAATTGATGTAGCAGATCTCCAGGAAAGAGAAGTTGGCCAATAAAGTATACATGGGGGTATATAGTTGCTGGTCCCACCACACAGCACAGATAATAGCACTGTTGCCCAGCAGAGTGAAGACATAGATGATGGAGAACAAAACAAAAAGGAGAATCTCTACTTCTGGGCTGCACAGGAAACCCAGGAGAATGAATTCATGAACGTTAGCAGTGATGTTACTATTACATGGAATGTGCATTTCCTTCTCACTGATGACATGCACAGACACAACCAGAACTTTTTTTTAACTGTCTTATATTTTACTGAGGTCTCTGTAAAAAAATTCTCAATTTATTATTGGAAATAGGCAGCATTATAAGTCAAAAATAAAACAATATTAACTTTATTCAGTGTGAGGGAATTTTATCGAAATAGTACAGTTGTAAGACATAGGAAAACCCTATTTGATATTTTACTTTAAGTATTTCCTCCAGAACTTTTCCTATTCAAATTTTAACCTGTAAAAAAGAGCAGGGGGGAGGGATAAATCTTTATTGCTCTTTATTCAGCTTTATTTAACCTGAGTTCAGCTAATAAGCTAAGGAAGGAATGTTGCCCTTAAGCTAGATTTGAATGATTTCATTGCCTACACTATCATTTTTTTTCAGAATTACAAGATTCATAGGTTATCCCTATTGAACTACAATATTATAAATAATTTGTAGGTCACAACATATGCTTATTACCTAATTAGTTAAAACCCATATCCTCAGATGATTTTAGTCATCAATAGCTGACTTTTAAGAATTGCTATAATATTGTGTGGGTGCCTGAGAAATTTTTCAAAGAAGATTGTTGCAAAAGCTTTGGATTGATATCACCAATTCATTACTGACTCACGCAGGCTATGATATTGAATTAGAAGCCTATCAAATGAGAGAGTTAAAAAATAATTGATCTTTAATTCACTAATTCCTAGTCTTAATTAAGGAAAGCAGCATGTGCTTTAGAACTAATATCAGTGAAGCCTTTCTCACTTTTTTTAGATAACAGTTTTATTGACATTAATTTATAAGACATAAAATTCATAAATTCAGTGTTCATGTATATATACATTAAGTATAATATACAATATGATGTTTGTATATTCCATAGACATTACCCCAATCTGATTTTAGAACATTTTCATCATCCCAGAATAAAATCCCACTCATGAGTAGTCGCTTCCATTTCTCCCCTGGCCCATGGCAACCACAAATCCATCTGCTTTGATGTATCTGCATGTTCTGAACCTTCCATATAAATATAATCACACAATGCATGGTTTTTTTTCCACATATAATGTCTTTATGATATAGCTATACTGTAACACTATCAGTAAATCTTCTCTTTTTTATTGCCAATAGTATTTTATTATATGGACATACCACATTTTGTTTATCCATTCATCAGTTGATGAACATTTGCATTGTTTCAACTTTGGGGCTATTATGAATAATGCTGCCAAGAACACTCATAATGTGTTTTGTGTGGACATGTGTTTCCTATTTTCTTGAGTATATGAGTGGAACTTCTGGGTCATATAATAACATTTTGAGTAACTTCAAAACAGTTTTCAAATGTTGCTGCAGTATTTTCCAATCTCACCACAGTTTACAAGGGTTCTAACTTCTCCATATCTTCCACAGTATTACAATTGTTCATCTTTTGATTGCAGCAATGCTCATAGGTGTAAAGCGAACTCACCGTGATTTTGGTTTTCATTTCCCTAATGATCAATGATACCAAGCAGTTTTTCAAGTGTGTGTTAGTCATATATATTCTTTAGAGAAATGTCTGTCTAAATCCTTTGCCTATTTGGTTTATTTATCTTTACTTACTGCTCAGCCACAAGCATTCTTTTATATTCTGGATATGAGCTCAAGTGATTTTCAAAAAGTATATCAGATCTTGTCACTTGTTACTCTCTTGCTTAGTATCCTCCAATGATTTCTGAATAAGTATAGAAAAGTTCAAAATCCTCACTCTGTTTACAAAGTCCTGCATCTTCTGACACCAGTTTGCCTCCCCAGCATCAACTCGCACTAACTTCTCACTCAGGTTATGCATTCTAGTAAGAGCAATCTGCTTCTGCCCTGGAAATAAAGTGAGCTCATTCATATCTCAGGACCACAGCATCAGTTTCCCACCTGTATGGTTAGCACACTTTCCTTGATGGTTCCTCCTTGTCATTCAGGTCTTAATTCAAATGTTGACTTTTCAGGTAAATTTTCCTGAAAAGAAATTCTATCTAAAGAAGTTCCCCTTGGGGACAGTAGATATATGCATTCATTATTTTGATTGGGGTAATGATTTCATGGGTGTACATTTATTCAAAACTTTTTAAATTGTACACTTTAAATGTATGTCATTTATTTTATATCAACTATACTTCAAGAAAGGTATTAAACTTACAGCTTCCATTATAACTATACCTTCACTGTCACTATCTTATCAGACTTTGTTTCCTAAGGAGAAAGTATCTCATTTCCCTCTATAGGAATAATCTACCTGAAATGACTTTCTTCTTCTTTTTTGTTTTTCTCTTTTGGTGCTGGAGTTTGAACCCAGGACTTTGCTTAGGCTAAGCATGCACTCTACCACTGAGCTCTATCCCCGGCACTTGAAATGGTCTTATTTCTTGATTTAAACATCTACTGTCTCTCTTACCCCACTAGAACAAAAGTGTTATGAGGGCAGGATTATTATCCATCACTGTCACTGAAGTATCCTCAGCTCAGCTTACAATGATGTGCTCAGTAAGTATTTGGCTAATTGAATTAACAAATAGAAGTTTAGAAAAGAGACTCTGAGAAAATAGGAAGGTGACTTTCTCTTTCCTCAGGTTTACCAGTACATTTTAGATTTCAGAGGATGGGATTATTATTGTTTTCCTTATTAAGAGCAGTCATCTCAAAATCTATCCTGGATGATCTCTATCATTATCATCATCATCATCATCAACAAAAGTATCATTTATGGTTCATTTAGTCTGTGGCATTATTATAACATTATATATATATATATGTATATATATATATATATATATATATATTCTCCCATTGTTAGTGGTTGATTTTGTAACAGTATAATAATAATAATATAGTATAATGTTACTTAGTAATTACAACAAATATAGCATAACTATAAAAATAGCATCAGTAATACAATAAAAAATATTTTAGCCCCTTCTATTTGCCAGATATAATCTCATTTATTCTTCACAATAACTTTATGAAGTAGGTATTCTTTTAAAGATGTGGAATCGGAGGTTTAGAGAGATAAATTAACTGCTCAAACCCACATAGCTGGTAAGGCAGAGATGGATCCAAACCCATGACTATGTTACTTTAAAGCTTATAACTTTCCCATCTTGCTATAGTGCTTCTGGAATATTTGTACAACACAGTGTTACCCCAGCTCATTTCAAACCCCTTAAGGCCTGAGAAAGACATTTGCCTTGAGACTCTTACTACCCACATTTTGAAATGGGTTAGAGGTGAAAGTAAGATAGACAAGAATTTAGTTGCCTGAGAATAAATCAGGATATTTAAAGAAAGGAATTTGTGCTTTATCCCAAATTTTATGTATGGCTTCATTTGACACTTAATACTTTTCTGTTAACAACTATTCTCTGAAGGCCTTGGTATGTACCTAAGTTGCTGGTCCTCATTCCTCCCCTGCCTACTAGTGAAGTGTTCTGACGAGGACAGGCTGACTGTGACAGAGCTAGGTGATCTCCCTCATCATCTGCATCCTGGTTTTGAGGACCCTTACCTTTAGTGCCAGGTGGCTGCAGGTTGTCTCCAAAGATCACCAGTCCACAGGAAAGATGACCCTGGAGTCAAAGCAGCACCAGGGATCAGGTTCTTTGCCACCCACCAAAAGTGACAAGCACCTCTGAGCCCAGAACCTCCCCTATCGTGACCAGGCAAATGAAATGAGAGTACTTCCTGTCACAGCTGCTGGCTTCATTCCCATTTTGAAGAGCTTGTGGGAAGGGGATGGCAAGAGGAGGCATTTGGCCACAATCCAGAGGAGGCTGCAGCATACCCCATTCTTCTCACAGTTCCCAGCAGGCAGGATTTCAGCTCATTCGAGCAGCCACCAGAAGTCATTCTTGCTGTCACTGCCATCAAGGCACAGGTGGAGGCAGGCACCTATCAGTCTAGCTATTGCGGTGATACAGGTGGCTGCGGTGTTCCTGGGATCCCGTGTTTCCAATTTCAGGCTGATCTTGAACCCGTTGCTTGGAGGTGTGTAGGACAGCTAGAAGCAATGGACAGGCACTGCGACTGAATATGTTTCTCTTGGTATTTGTCCTAGGTAAAATGACCTAGAGGTGACTCCGTGATGGAGCAGGGAAAGTCCCAAAGACTCTCACAAGTGAAAACACTGTAGCAAACCAGCATTTCTTGAAGTTTCCTCTGTAGTTGGGCAGCCAGCGCCCCTCTGGGCCATGCAAAAAGCACTAGATGATGTGCCCAGAACAGTGGAGTTGGCCAGCTAAGAATGGAGAGCTCTGAAACGGAGGGTCCCCAAATAAACCTTTCCTCCCTCCATTGTTCTTGTTAGGTCTTTTGGTCACAGAAGCAAAAAAACTTCAATGCTTTTTCTTCTTGGCACTTTTCAGATGATCTACAAATTGTGGCATATTTAACTGCAGGATGTCACCAATTTCTTGATATTGAGATGCAGGCTCTGATGGTGACCGTATTTGTATTTTCTAACCTCATTCCAGTTTATTACACTAGGCTGCACAGTCAGTGAACCAACGACCGCTTAAGGAGTTAGGAGGTTTGGGATGTATCTTGCTCACTTCTCATAAGCCAGTTTCTCCGTATGTTATTTTCTCCAACTTTTCAAGGATCTGGTTTTTGCATAGTACCATCAGCTTTACATAATGGGAAATCGTTCTTCCTCAGCATGTTGAAGAAATCTGTGGGTGCGACCGCAGGGCGGGGCACTGGGTGATTCACTCCCTTCCCGCCTCCTTGCCATCTGCTGCTCAAGGAGCAAGTCAGGACGTGGAAATGGGGAGAGCCACCTGCCCAGCCGACTGGGCTCTCGTTCACATTTGCTACAGCCTTTCAGCCCCATTTGCAAAATTTGCCAGTTTACTGTTTTTTAGAGTATTGCTTGCTTTACTTTTTGTTTGAATAGGTTTGTCACCCATGAACACTTTTTCCCTATGTATTTTACATTTTCCCCCTCATTTATCATTTTAAACATATAGAGTTTAGTGGGGGTAGGGGGGACAGGATGCTTGCCATCTTCATATTATCTGTGGAAAGTCACAGTGACTTTTTAAGAATGAAGAGTTGCCAGGTCTGGTGGCACACATCTGTTATGCCAGGGCTCAGGAGACTGAGGCAAGAGGGTTGCAAGTTCAAAGTCAGCCTCAGCAACTTAGTGAGGCCCTAAGCAACTCTGTGAGACCCTGTCTCAAAATTTTAAAAAATACAAAAAGGACTGAGGATGTGGCTCATTGGTTAAGAGTCTCTGAGTTCGATCCCCCATAAGGGGGGAAAAAAAAGAATGAAGAATCATTACAACTCAATAGCATTTAAAAAAACAAACAAACAAACAAACAAACAAATGGTGCTGGGAAAAATGGAAATCCATATGCAGTAAAATGAAATTAAACACCTATCTCTCACCCTGCACAGAACTCAACTCAAAATGGATCAAGGACTTAGGAATTAGAACAGACACCCTGCACCTAATAGAAGACAAAGTAGACCTGAATCTTCATCATGTTGGCTTAAGACCAGACTCCTTAATATGACTCCCAAAGCACAAGAAATTAAAGCAAGAATCATTAAATGGGATGGACTCAAACTAAAAAGCTTTTTCTCAGCAAAGGTACAATCAATAATGTGAAAAGAGAGCCTACAGAGTGGGAGAAAATCTTTTCCAAACGCACATCAGATAGAGCACTAATCTCCAAAATTTATAAAGAACTTACAAAACTTTACACAAAAAATACAAAGAAACCATTCAATAAGTGGGCTAAGGAACTGGGCAGACACTTCACAGAAGAAGATATGTAGGCAATTAATAAATATATGAAAAAGTGTTCAACATCTCTAGTAATTAGAGAAATGCAAATTAAAACTCTAAGATTTCTTATTACTCCAATTAGAATGGTTATTATCAAGAACAAAAACAATAATAGATGTTGGTGTGGATTTGGAGGAAAAGGCACACTTGTACTTTGCTGGTAGAGTTGCAAATTGGTTCAACCACTCTGGAAAACACTGTGGAGATTCCTCAGAAAACTTAGAATGGACCCACCTTTTGACCCAGTTATCCTACTCCTCAGTTTATACCCAAAGGAATTAAAATCAGCATACTACAGTACCAGCCATATCAATGTTTATAGCAGCTCAATTCACAATAGCTGCTATTGTGAAACCAACCTAGATGCCCTTCAACAGATGAATGAATAAAGAAACTGTGGTATATATACACAATGAATATTATTCAGCCATAAAGAAGAATAATATCATGGCTTTTGCATATAAATGGATGGAATTGGAGAATATCATGCCAAGTGAAATAAGACAATCCCTAAAAACCAAAGGCCGAATGTTTTCCCTAATAAGTGAATGATGATACATAATAGGGGTGGGAGGGTGGGGGGGTGAGAGAAGAATGGAGGAATTTTAGATTATGTGGAGGGAAATGAGAGGGAGGAGGATATGAAAAATGATGGACTAAGACAGGCATCATTACCCTATGTGCATGTATGACTACATGAATGGTATGAATCTACATCATGCACAACCATAGAAATGAAATGATGTACCCCACTTTTGTACAGTGAATAAAATGCAGTCTGTAAAACATAGAAAGAAAAATTTGGTTACCGCATCATGTAACACAGGCCAAATAACAGTGATTTCCAAAATAAAGATGTTTATTACAAAAAAAAGCCCAAATAACCCAATTTTTTAAATTGGCAAAAAACTTCAATAGACATTTCCCCAAATAAATATATAAATGGCCAACAGGTACATGAAAAGATGCTCAGAATCTCTAAACAACAGGGAAATTCAAATTAAAACCTTAATGAGATATTACTTTCTACCTGTCAGGATGACTGCTATTTTAAAAATAAACAGCAACTGCTGGAGGAGGATATGAAAGTTGGAAAACTTGAACACTATTAGTAGGAATACAAAATAATGGAGCCACTATGGAAAACAATATGGGGGTTTCTCAAAAAATTAAAGATAACACTACCATAAGATCTAGCAATCATATTTATGATTATTTATCCAAAGGAATTCAAATCAGGATCTCAAAGAGGTATCTACACTCCTATGTTTATTGCAGCACTATTAACAATACCCAGTGTATGAAAAAAGTAAATGTTCATCAACAGATGGAAAGATAAAGAAAATGTGGTATAAACTATCATGGAATATTACTTGGTCATTAAAAAGAAGGAAATCTTGTCACTTGTGACAACATGAATAAAACTAGAAAATATTGTTAGGTGAAATTAGCCAGTCACAGAAGGGAAAATACAACATGATTGCACCATGAGGTACATAACGTAGTCAAATCTATGAAATAGAATGGACATAAGAGTGGATAGTGGTTGCAAGCAGGGAAGAAAAGGGGAATTATGGAGTTGGTGTTTAGTGACCATAAAGTTTCAATTACACAGCGTGAATAACTTCTAGAGATCTGCCATGTGACCTATAATTAACAATACTGTTTTACCCTTAAAACTTAAGAGAATAGATTTTGTTAAGTACTCTTGCTACAAAAAAATTAATGTCCACAAAAGCACATTCATACCAGAAGAAACTATTAAAATAAAATTTGATTTGGATAAATGACTGAAAAAACTGTGTTGATAAATTACATAGAAATAAATTAGTCTAGATCAAAATAATATCAGTATTTTTAATCACATGACAAAATTGCAAATATTTTAGTCATTCTCTATAGAAAATTGATCATGGAATTCATTTGAGCTAATGGAAGTAAATATTGAAAGTAGTTTCTTATCAAGAAAAAAATAAATAAAACTACCAAGAAATAAAGAGTGGAAGGTCAGTTTTACCGCAATTAAATTATTTTAGATTATTTTAAAGATTGAAGGGTAAAAATTTAGTAAACGCTAAAATGAAATACTAATTCCATTAAATATGAACTTTGTAACCTGAGACAAACAAATGACTTTATATCTCTGAATTTCAATTTCTTTACCTACATAATCAAAAAAACAACAATGTAGTTAAAATACATAAATATAAACTGTATAAATGGCAATCATATATTACCAGATGCTCAGCATCTCTAACCCTTGAGGAAATGAAAATTAAAACCTCAAGCATTAAAAATGATCATGTTTTCAAAGCACCTAATACAATAGCTATCATAAAGTAAATGTTTAGAGTGTGTAGATAAATTTTATAACCATATTTAGTAAAAGCAAAATAGATCTGATTGTTCCTAAAAATTACTTGTTTGTATTTAAAGAGAGCATCTTCAGTTTGCAGACGTATTCTTCAATCTGGGTATTCAATCTGATTAATAATGGAAGTTTAATGATAGTTTTATGGGTTTTAATATTAAAAATACTAACTTACAATTGAAAAATATTTTAAAATAGCATGGTAGAGAATTGAGTTAATCTTTCAATAAAAATATTACATTTGAATTCTCAAATAGCCCACCAGGGCCTACCCAGAGAGCTGAAATTGCCTTTTCTTTAATGTTTGAATTGAGTCCTTTTTGGTATTACACTGTATAGTCTTCCCATCTGATTCTCAACCTGTTGGCTTCCTCTAGTCTTTCACTAAGTGTTTCTACACAGATTTTGTTAAATGGACTTTTGTAGGCACTTTGAATTTAACCACAACTAGAAAAACTCTGAAAAACATTCATTCTAGTTAAAACTTAGGACTCCAGGCACAGCTGTTTCTCGACTGCCTTACCTATGCTAGATCTGGTAGGCTGGGGATGAGGTTGTGTCCTGTCGGTCCGAGCTAAAAAAATGCTTTCTGTTCAGGGAAGAACTTCTGAAATTCCGGATTTTAGTAATGCTTTATAGTTTTCCACATCACAGAATACTAAATGAAAGAGCCAGGATTTGATTCCCTATCTGCCTGATATGAGAATCCATAATCAATGTAATCCAGCTAGTTTTCTACCAGCTGGAGAAAACTGGAGAAAGTGTGATCAAAAAATAATTCTCAGGGCTGGGGTGGTGGCTCAGCAGAGAAGCTCACCTAGCACGTGTGAGGCACTGGATTAGATCCTCAGCTCCAAATAAAAATAAAGAAATAAAGGTATTGTGTCCATCTATGACTAAAATATACTTTAAAAACTAGTAATAATTTTCAGGAGGCCTGTCCCCTCCTTTGCCCACTATAGAATACTATCCACATTCCCTCCTGTCTTCCCTCACTTTGCAACCTAAGACGGATACAACCTGGAACACAGAACCTCCCACCCACCTTAACATATTTTTCAGCATCTACCAGAATGAATTTTTAAGCAAAGTTGACAACAAACCGATCCCCCTAGGGATCAGTAGCTCAGTGATAAAGTGCCCCTGGGTTCAATCCTCAGTACCGGAAAAAGAAAAGAAAACAAGAAACTTGATGATTAAACAGATTCTGTAGTAAAAAAAAAAAAAAATAACGCTTTTTAAATATATACTTTCAACATTTACTTATTCTGTGTTAATCATTTAAGCAAAATTAGTAAATGAACAAAAGTCAATGTGTAAAAGACCTGAAATCAATGAAGATGTTATGAAATTACTTGAAGAAGCAATTTGTTGATTTTTACAAAGATATTATGACTACTAAACAAATTACAGATTATTGTTATTAATATCAATTTCTCCAAAAAAACACACTAGAAAAATAAGAAAACTTATTTTGACTGGGAACTTCACACTTAGCACATCTATCATTCAAATATAATTTCAAAAATATTTTTTCATATCAGCTGCAATCTCTTCCTAAAAGAATTTACTATGTTTTTTTTAAAAAAAATGAGATTCTGTGTTTCAAGTAGTATATTAACTTACCAATGAAATTGACTGACGTACATGGTGGAAATGCTCTTTCCATAAAGAACTAAAATGTCTAAGTATTATAAAATTTAGTACAGCTTCCATTACAGTTTTGCAATGTATATATACATAAATTTTATAAACACTTTTTAAAATACTTTTATAGCTCTCTAATTATATGAATTTTGCCCATGAATAAATTAGTTATTCATAAAATATATTAAAAATCACTTTAGGCCCACCATGTCAGAGGACTTCAACCATCATTTTTAAAATAGGAACCACACATTGAGAAAGTATACATGGAAATTGTGAAAGACACATTTTATTTTTCTGAAAATATGGTGTGTGTTTTATAATGACTTATTATATCCTACTGATCTGTCAAAAATTGTTATTAAGGTTAATTATCACAATTGAAATTTCAAATTTGTTATTGTTATTTTAAATCTTTGACTTATCTAATTTTAACAAATGACTTTTAGCTGATATTAATAAGAAATTGAAATTATAATAACTTTCACTTCTTTAAAAACAAAAAAAAAACACATCAGGTCATTCATTTGGTACACATGCATTAGCAATCCACTGTATGAAAGGGGAATTCATTCCCACTTACCTTGGTGGAATAAGTCCAACCTCCAGTTGAATCTAAGTGTCAAGTCTGCAGAAGAAGGCATAAATCTCTAATGCTTCCCCACTGCTGGCTCTGGCAGGTTTATTGTTAAAGGAAATCACGTCTCTTTTGGCTTACTTACCCCTTTATGTGTTTGATTTCTCCCGAGGACCTGCACAAGAGGAGCACTGGGAGACCTCCTAACTGCCCCCTAGGGTATAGAAATTTTTTAGTAAGTCCTGAGGCGGCAGCAACGTGGTGCAATCTCTGGCTGCCTGGAAGTGTGAATTTGTCACCCTCAGAGTTCTTGAGGAATATTCTGAGCCTAACAAGCTTTACTTTCCTTGTGGAAGCTTTTTTGAGAACTACTGTTCTCAATGAGAACAGCTGCAATTTGGCATGATCAGTTTTCTTCTTAGAATAATAAATTTCAAAAGATAAGTTATAAAGTCAGACAATGGAAAGAGACTCACATATTCTGCACCTGCTGCCCTTCCTCCTCTCTTCCTTTTTCTGATCTTTGGGGACCTGCCATCTGGTTGTTGACTTTTAGAGTGAAATAAGCAAATGGCAACTGTGACTATTTCCACGATTTCAGTCTATAGGATAAGGATGGATGGTTGTGGCCAAACCTAGAAATGGACATTTGAAAAAATGCAAAAGAATGCAAATCAATTTAAAGACCTTTTCTATAGCTCTCCCTCTTTTTTCTCCTTCAAGTGCGATATTGCTATTTGAGGCATAACAGAGCCTGTACAAAAAGTCACAAAGGTAATGAACTGTACAACTCTGGGAAGCGCCACTCACCTAGACTGCAATAGGAAGGCCATATCCCAGAGTGACTGAGTGCACAACTTGCCCATCCTACACACTGCAGTGCAATAGCAACTGAAAGAGAGGCAAAAATATCCCTCAATATTGATGAACAGCAGCAATCGCTATCTGACCTATTTTTGCCTGGGGTTTTTAGAACAGGTCCTTGACCATCCCAAAATGGCTTCTACCAACCACTATGGTAGAAGTTACTCCACTCACTTCAGTTTTCTCTTAGTGTCACTTTCTGTCGGGGTACCGCGGACCCCAGCCCTACGATGCGGCCAAGATGGCGCCTGGCAATGTGCCAAGGAAGTGCTGAGAGCAAAACCAGGTACCTCCAGCAGACTAATTCTCTGTGCAACAAGTGGCGTTATTTGAGGAAGTTAATGTGATTGGCCATGGGTCCTCGTGGACACTGCATGCTTGCTATATGCACACTATTATGCTCCATTACTGTCCATGCTTTCTCCTCGTGATCTATAAGCTGATTGGTTGTTGTATGTAATGTAAGGCCCTTGCAAGAGCGGCCGGCGCGGCCAGCCAGAAGTAGCAGATAGCAGAAAATAAAGAACTTGCTCTGATCCGGTGTCGTGTCTCTCTGCGGGAGGGGAGCACGATAAATGGTGCCGAAACCCAGGAACGAGTAAAGACATAAGGGTAAGTTCACATAAGTTCTCAAATCAAGACAAAATTAGTCCGAGGGTACAAAAGGTGAGACGTCTCGATGATCGCGGAGCCGCGACAATCCATAACAAAAGGATCCCTGTAGGAGGGACGAGTGAAGTGGCCAAATACAGACTTATACAGTGGTACCAAACTGTGTATGTGTGTGCGTGCGTGAGCGTGTGTGTGCGCGTGCATGCGCTTGTCTTTTTGTTTGTGTGTTTAAACTAGCTCGTAGTGCTGTAAGATTTAATCATGGGAACGGAACTGTCTAAGATTAGAATGCAGCAGCCTCTTAGAGAACTATTAAAAAATCACGTAACACCATTGAAGGCAAAGACGGCTCTGAAGTTTCTTGATACTGTAGAGAAAGTCTCTCCGTGGTTTTTAGACGAAGGGTTACTAAATCTTCCTCAGTGGGAGCAGCTAGGAGAGGATTTGCGCGATGCGGAGAGACGAGAGCCATTGCCAATGGGAACACTGGCCATATGGTCGCTTATTAAATCTTGTTTGATGCAGCAAAGTAAATCAAAAAACCCTTTTAGGGATTTAAAGGGGCCTTTAGAAGAAGGAAGTCAGATCTTAGAAGAAATTAAAGAGGAACGATCATGTTCTCAGAATTCAGAAAGAGAAAATTATACGGAAAGAGAGAGTTCCGAAGAGGAACTCACTGGGGAAGAACTTGAAGAAGCTATGGGAAAGTTAAGCGTGCAACCTGAGCGCCCCCTAGCGCCTAGACTGCTTAGTACACCTGTTGCCCCTAGTGTACCACCTATGGAGTTTAAGAAAAAGGAACACCACAGCAGACACCGAGGGTGGGCCTCCTTACAAAATGCTACATATCCAGTATTTGAGGATGCCCAAAATCAAAGGTTTCATCAGCTATTAGATTTTAAAATTGTTAAACAGCTGAAAGAAGCGGTGAGCACTTATGGGCCTCAATCGGCTTTTACAGTCTCACTGGTAGAGACCATGATGTCCTTAAATATGCTACCTTTGGATTGGACTAATCTAGATAGAGCAACCTTGTCAGGGGGACAGTATCTTATGTGGAAAACAGCTTGGCAGGAAATTTCAATGGACACTGCAAGGCGCAATGCAACTTCAGGGAATCCGCAGGTAGACAGAGACATGTTGATGGGAACAGGGCCTTATGAGGGAGTCCAGGCACAGATTAATTATCATCCTGCAGTGTATGCTCAAATTGCTGTGGCTGCTATTAAAGCATGGAAAACCCTACAAGGGTCAGGAGATTTACAAGGACAGTTGTCAAAAGTTACCCAGGGAAGTAATGAGCCCTATGTAGACTTCGTTGATAGATTAATTCAAACAGCTTCTAGAATTTTTGGAGATGCTGATCAAGCAATGCCATTAATAAAACAGTTAGCCTATGAACAAGCCAACAAATGGTGCAAAGATGCCATCAGGCCATGGAGAAATAAAGACTTGTCTACTTATTTAAGAGTCTGCAAAGACATCAATGAGGCCTCTGGAAATAGTGCTGCATTTATTGCGGCACTCGACAGACAAACCTCTGTTCTTGCCACAGCATTAGCACAAAGAGGAGGGGGTAAAAAAGGGGACCTCCTGGTTCCTGCTTCATATGTGGACAAATGGGACACTTGAGAGCATGTTGCCCTTCCAGGAATAATGGCCAAGGAAAGGGGCCCGGGTTATGTCCTCGGTGTAAAAAAGGAAATCATTGGCTTAGTGAATGTCATTCTGTTAGGGACAAAGAAGGGAATCCTTTACCAACTAACCCCAAGCTACAAAAAAATGGGGTGAGGGGCCCGCCCCGGGGCCCACAACAAATATACGGGGTAATTCAACAAGTGCCACGACAGTGGTATCCTCCAACCAAAAAGGGAATGAAGCTCAGGAATGAAGAGCCACCTCAGGAAGTGCAGGATTGGACATCTGTGCCACCTCCAGACTCGTATTAACCCCTGATATGGGTGTACAAATGGTAGACACAGATTGGGAGGGAAATATTCTGGCAAATTCAGTAGGATTGCTTCTAGGCAGAAGTTCTTCTACCTTAAGAGGTCTTATAGTCCACCCAGGAGTAATTGATCCTGATTTTCAAGGACAAGTTAAGGCTATGGTTTCTTCACCCAAAGGAATCACAGTCATTTCTCCAGGAGATAGGATAGCACAAAGGTTAATTTTATCTAGTCAGCATTCCTTGTGGCCTAGTAAGGAGACAATAAGGGGAACTAACGGATTTGGGTCTACAAGAGGACCCTGGGCTAATTTTACTATGGACCTCCACGATAGGCCCATAATGCAGTTAATAGTGGGACATAAACCTTTTATAGGATTACTGGACACAGGAGCTGATAAAAGTATAATAAGTGAGGCAGTTTGGCCCAAAGGTTGGCCTGTAGTTACAGCTAATCAAAATTTACAAGGTTTAGGTGTGGCTCAATCACCTAACCAGAGTGCTGCTTCGCTGTCCTGGAGGGATAATGAGGGCCATTCAGGGATTTTTCAACCATATATCTGTAAAATACCTATTTCCTTATGGGGGAGAGATGTCTTAACTCAAATGAATGCTAAATTAACAACAAATATTAATTCTAAACCTGTGACACATATGATGAAAAAGATGCAATATACAGAAAATCAAGGATTAGGTCGAGAACAACAGGGATCACTACAACCCTTGCCCTTACCTCCTCCAAAAAATGATTTCAGAGGGCTGGGTTTTATGTAGGGGCCACTGTTATTACACCAATTCCAATAGTTTGGAAAAATGATGAGCCACAATGGATTCAACAGTGGCCCCTTACTACAGTAAAGTTAGAAGCGGCTCATAGACTAGTACAAGAACAAGTACAGGCAGGACATTTACAACCTTCTACTTCTCCCTGGAATACTCCTATCTTTGTCATTAAGAAAAAGTCTGGAAAGTGGAGACTATTACATGATTTAAGGGCCATTAATGCACAGATGTTCCCTATGGGTCCTATACAACGGGGATTGCCTTTAGTTACAGCTCTACCTAAAAATTGGCCCACTGTCATTTTAGATTTAAAAGATTGTTTTTTCTCAATCCCATTACATAGAAGGGATTGTTGGCGGTTTGCTTTTACCTTACCTTCTCTCAATCATGCACAGCCTGACCAAAGATTTGAGTGGACCGTGCTGCCTCAAGGCATGACTAATAGTCCCACGTTATGCCAAATATATGTAGATAAAGCCTTAAAACCTACAAGAGACAATTTTCCAGATTTATTGATTTATCATTATATGGATGATATCCTTATCTGCCACAAAAACAGACAATTCTTGGAAAAGGCTTTACAATTTTTAATTTCCACTCTACAACAATATGGCTTAAACATCTCTCCAGAAAAGCTACAAATGGGAGAAATTCAAGAATATCTAGGTACTAAGCTTACAGCTACTATGGTAAAGCCTTTAAAATTAACCATTAGAACCGATAAGCTTAAAAATCTAAATGATTTTCAAAAACTCCTTGGAGATATAAATTGGATTAGGCCATATTTAAAGATTACCACAGGAGAGCTGAAACCTCTATTTAATATACTTAAAGGAGACCCTAATCTCCATTCCCCGAGAGTCCTTACTTCGGAAGCACAAAAGGTCCTCACGTTGGTAGAACAGAGATTGCAATCAGATCATACAGAAAGATGTGATCCATCCCAACCTCTAATGTTGATTATTATCCCAGAACAACATAGCCCATATGGAATTCTATGGCAAGGAGGACCTTTACAGAGTATCAATCTCCCAGCATCGCCCACAAAACAGTTACAAACATTTCCTAAGGCAATAGCTCAGTTGATATATAAAGGGTTAGAGGCCTGTATTACCATATTTGGAAGTCACCCTAAGGTTATTATTATTCCCTATACTAAATTACAAATGCAGTGGTTGATTCAGCATGATGATGATTGGGCTGTTTTATATTGCTCAACTACAGCAACATTTGATAACCATTATCCTAAACACCCATGGATACAGTTTTGTAAAAATACTCCAATTATATTTCCAAAAATTACAAAGACGCAGCCTTTGCGTCATTGCCAAACAATATTTACTGATGAATCTAAAAATGGAGTGGGAGCAGTAATAGTTGGAGATAAAACTGAAACCATCATTCTCCCTTCCTCGTCTGCCCAAGTAGTGGAGCTTGCTGCAGTAGTCTTAGCTTTTAATATCATGATGGATCAACCTTTTAATCTGTTATCTGACAGTTATTATATAGTACAATCAATACCTTGTTTAGAAACTGTGCCTTATATTCCTGATGGATCCACAGTTGCTCCTTACTTTCGAACCTTGCATGCCCTAATTTTAGACCGCAAATACCCATTTTATGTAGGACATATTAGAGCTCATTCTGGCCTACCAGGACCACTTGCCAAAGCAAATGCTAAAGCTGATAAAGCCACAAAAACCATCTTTGCTTTTACACTATTAGAACAAGCTAAGATGTTTCATTCACAATTTCATGTTAATTCTACTACTCTTAGAAGAAAGTTTAATATTTCTAAAGATGTTGCTAGACAAATTGTTAAAACATGTCAACATTGTGCCACCCTATTGCCAGTACAGTCTGTTGGAGTAAATCCCAGAGGACTGTTACCTAATCATATTTGGCAAATGGATGTTACTCATTTTTCAGAATTTGGAAATCTCAAGTATATTCATGTTTCAGTAGACACCGCTTCAGGGGTAATCATGGCCTCAGCTCACACTGGTGAAAAGGTTAAAGATGTTATACAACATTGTTTACAAACATTTGCAGCCTGGGGCGTTCCAAAAATCATCAAAACTGATAATGGGCCAGCTTACACATCCAAAAGTTTTCTTCTATTCACAAAAAATTTTGGTATACAGCTCATCACAGGAATTCCTTATAATCCTCAAGGACAAAGAATAGTGGAACGCACTCATTTAACATTAAAAAATTGTTTAATAAGACAAAAAGGGGGAATAGGTGCTGACTTTAGAGCACCTAAAGACAAACTAAATTTAGTACTCTTTATTTTAAATTTTTTAAATGTGGACAAAAATGGAAGCACGGCTGCAGAGAGACATGCTAATCCCACAAGTACTCAAATGTGGGTAAAATGGAAAGATATTCTCACAGGTATATGGAAAGGTCCAGATCCAGTTCTTCGGTGGGTCCGAGGGTCTGTTTGTGTCTTCCCACAGGATCAGCAAACACCAATTTGGATACCTGAAAGGTTGACCAGACTGGTGCATCAAAGTAACGATGAAGAACATCGTGCTGATAAGCGCCCTGCTAATGATGATGTTGACACTGGTGAAGACATGAGAATTATGGGCGATAGTTAAAGCCTGGCCATATCCTTTACCGTTAACTAATACTTCCTCTTTACTTCCTCCGTTGTTCACCACCAAGGCGGCTACAGGATTACCCACTACGTCTTTTGATCCAGATACTCACCTATATAATTTTTCCACTTTCTCCCTCCCTGGAACCTTGTGCTTTGATATACCTGAGGATAATGCTATTAGTAGTAATGACTTTAACCCTTGTATTGTTCTCCAAAAGCAGGTGCAGGGTTTCTTTACATCCAGGGATTCTCCTGATGCTCTACCCCAAGGCTATAGTACGCTTGGTCTTCAATTTGTTAATGGTACACACATAACCATATCAAAGGAATATAGGGAAGGGGCAGCCACCTTGATTACAGGACTTATACCTTACAAATTACCACTTCCCACTAATGGATTTAAAACTCCCAGACTTTTTCCTCCATGTAATCCAAAATTTTCCACACTTCCTACCTGGACAGGTTGTCAAAATGCTGAGCAAGCAGCCCCAGTTCAACATGGATTTTTCTTCACACCAAATTTTACTTCTCAGCTTACCACTGATGACTTTGATGATTATGACGGCAAATTTGGTGAAAGGCGCACTAATCCTTTTGATAACTGGTTGCTATTTACCTCGACTTCAGGATATACTAACTTACAACCTTTTTTTGCTCTTAAAGGAGGATCTTTCAGACAATGCGAATGGAATTCTATGAAGTGGACTGGAGTTAGCAGGAGTGGAGCCAAGATTACTACTAATTGTACTCAAAATCTTTCATTCTTGTCCACCCCAGTCTGTGTGTTCCCTCCTTTTATGTTTTTACTAACTAATACTAATAGCACAAACCTTAATTGCTCTCAATCTAGATGCTACCTTTCTCAATGTTGGAATGTTGCCAATTTCTCCCGAGTGGTCATCATGCGAATCCCTACTTTTCTGCCTATGCCAGTTTCTGTTACAGATGATGAATTGCCAGTATTGCTTTCCAGAAATAAGAGGGATTTTGGAATCACTGTAGCAGCCATTACCACCGTAGTTGCATCAGCAGCAGCAGTGGCTGCAGCAGCTGTAGCCTTGACGACATCAGTACAGTCAGCAACTAAGCTTAATGATGTGGTCCAGCAGACAGCTACTGCTCTGTCTACTCAACAAACAATGGATCAACACCTAAAAGCAGGACTACTTTTGGTGAACCAGCGTGTGGACTTACTTCAAGAACAGATGGACCTTTTACAGGAACTGTTAAGCGTGGGGTGTATTTATCATCTGCCGGGACTGTGCGTTACACCTGTAGCTTATCATAATCTTAGTTATGCAGCAAATTTGTCTAAAATCATATCTACTCAGCTACGTGCCAATTGGTCTTATAAATTTGATAATCTTACTGCCATTCTTAGATCACAAATTGTTAGCCTTAATTCTACTAGAGTTAATATAGCCCCTATATCTGAAATGCAAAGTTAGTTATCCTCTTCTTTCAGTTTTGTAAAGCAATGGGCAGGAATGGGAGCATTGTGTATGTTAATGATTATTGCAATTATCTTCCTCACATGCTTTATCATGCATATACGCCAAGTTCATGCCAGAGATCGCATCATTTTCCATCAAGCCATGATGGCCTTAGAGGCTGGCAGCTCTCCTCAAGTCTGGCTGAGCATGCTGGACCGGTAGTCAATGACGGGTAAGGGAGGAGGTAACCTCGTACCGACCTAAGACAGGAGCTGTAGCATGCTCTGCAGTTATCCGATGACGGGTAAGGACGATGGTTGACCACTCCGCCTAAGACAGGCACGGTCCCGAGCCGGCTATCTTTTAATAAATAAAAAAGGGGGAGCTGTCGGCGTACCGCGGACCCCAGCCCTACGATGTGGCCAAGATGGCGCCTGGCAATGTGCCAAGGAAGTGCTGAGAGCAAAACCAGGTACCTCCAGCAGACTAATTCTCTGTGCAACAAGTGGCGTTATTTGAGGAAGTTAATGTGATTGGCCATGGGTCCTCGTGGACACTGCATGCTTGCTATATGCACACTATTATGCTCCATTACTGTCCATGCTTTCTCCTCGTGATCTATAAGCTGATTGGTTGTTGTATGTAATGTAAGGCCCTTGCAAGAGCGGCCAGCGCGGCCAGCCAGAAGTAGCAGATAGCAGAAAATAAAGAACTTGCTCTGATCCGGTGTCGTGTCTCTCTGCAGGCGGGGAGCACGATAACTTTCATGAAGAGAATAACTAGAGGATAAAGCTGAATTAGGAAACACATTCCACTAGGCATGTTGGTCAGAGTTGGAAAATACAGCACATATCAAAATATGATTCTCAAATCATTATTTTCATGGGGTATTAATGAACCTGATATAATAATTATTGCCATACAAAATAGTTTCAATAATACCATTGTAGTATCATACAGAATAGTTTTATATTCTGAAATGCAAATAGTACTATATCCCTAAACATCCTCTGTTCTCTGCCTATTAAGCTAACCACTGACAACCAAAGATCTTTTAGTTGTCTACATAGCTTTACCTTCTTCAAATGTTATATAGGTGGAACCATATAATAGGTTGCCTTTTCTTTTAGCTTCTTGCACTTAATAATATGTATTTAAATTCCCTCCATGTCTTTTCATGGCTTAATACTTCATTTCTTTTTAGTGCTGAATAATAATCCATTTATCTGGATGTACCACAATTTATATCCATTCATCTACAGATGGCACCTTGGTTAGGTCTTTATTGGCAATTATAAATACAGATGCTGTAAATGTCCATATTCAGTTTTTTGTGAGGACAAAGTTTTCAATTTATTTGGGTAAATACCAATAAGCACAACTAATTATAGTTTGTTTATCTTTATAAGAAACTGTCCAACCATCTTCCAAAATGGTCATTTCACTTTATACTTCCATCAGCAATGAATGAGAGTTGCTGTTACTCTATAATCTCACCAGAATTTGGTGTTTTGGATTTTGGCCATTCTACTAGGTGTGTAAGGATATCTAATTGTTCTTTTAATTTGAAATCCCCTGATAACCTAAAAGGCAGATCTTTTCATTTGTTTATTTGCCATCTGTATATCTTTTTCAGTGATGTACATTGGGGTCTTTTGCCCATTTTTAAAATCAAGTTTTTCTTTCTCTTAAAAATTTTAAAAGTTTTGTACATTTTGGTAAACAGTCTTTTATTACATGTGTCTTTTGCAAATATTTTATCTCATTCTGTGGCTTGTCTTCTCATTGTCTTGACATTTCATTTCACAGAATAAAAATTTTTAATTATAATGAGGTCCTGATTGTCAATTGTTTCTTTCAAGGCTCATGCTTTTGGAATTATATCTGAAAATTTTATGACTGTATTCAAGGTCTTCAAAGTTTTCTCCTATATTATTATCTACAAGTTTTGGGCTGGGTGACAGCCCAGTTAGTAGAGTGCTTGCCTTTCAAGCACAAGGCCCTGGGTTCAATCCCCAGCACTGCCAAAAAAAAGAAAGAAAAAAAATTATTATCTACAAGTTTTGTTGTTTTGTGTCTTAATTATAGATTTATGATCCAATTTAAATTTTGTGAAGGGTATAGGATCTGTGCCTAGATTCATTTTTTTTTTTTTTTGGCGTGTCAGTGTCAAATTGTTCTAATAACATTTATTCAAAAGTTTTTTTATTGTGATGTCTTTGCTTTTTTGACAGATAGTTGACTATATTTTGGCAGTCTATGTCTGAGTTCATTGATTTATATGTCTTCTCTTTCCCCAGTACCACACTGTCTTAATTACTTCAGCTTTATGGTAAGTCTTGAAGTTGGGTAGTTCTAGCTCACATCCCGCATGGGCTAGGAAAAGGGTTCCTATCAGAGGGATGGGCTGGGTGCAAAATAATAGCTAAGAAATTTCTTTATCAGAAATAACAACAGAAGACAGAATTATCTTTAGAATAGGGGCATGACCAATTGAGCTGTCCATAGGGTCTGGTCTGACTCTAACAAAGGAAGGAGAGTGTTCTTGGTTTATTTATATAGGTACAGCTCAAAGGGACCCATAGGAGCTTCTTCAGGAAAAACAGGATAAGGGGTGAAGTTAAGCAAGGCATTTGGCTCGAGCAGATCATTCCCACATCCAGGACCTGCACCTGAACTTCAACGCTGAGCTAATGCCGGGTGACCATTTGACTCAGGCAATCTCCATCAGTTATTAATAACTGAGAGTTCCTAAGACCAGATTTTCCTGGTTAATGACCCAGCTCCACTTGGTTCTCATACAGGCCATGGGTGGCTTCCCACAGGTAGTGTCAGTCCTTCAACTTTGTTCTCCTTCAATATTATTTTGGCTATTCTGAATCTATTGCCTCTCCATAAAATGCTAGAATTATTTTCTTGATACCCACAAAATAATTTACTGGGATTTGAATAGGTATTGTGTCAAATCTATACATCAAATTGGGAAGAACAGATGTCTTGACAATATTGAGTCTTCCTATTCATGAACATGGAATATTACTCCATTTATTTACTTTTTTAATAATTTTTTCAGAGTTATTCAATTTTCTCATAGAACTCATGTTTATTTAATTAGATCTTTATACCTAAGTATTTCATTTGGGTTAGGAGTTGCTAACATAAATGATATTTTAATTTCAAATTCCACTGTTGATTGCCAGTATAAAAAAAATGAAATGGGCTTTTTCATATTAACCTTTCATCCTATAACTTTGCTATAATCATCTATGGGTTCCAAGAATGTCTTTGTTTATTCTTTCAGATATTTCTATATAATTACTCATGTAGTCCATTTAAAAACATTATCTTATTTCTCCTCAATCTGTATAATTTTATTTCCTTTATCCATATTTTTAGCTAGGACTTATGGTATGATGTTGAAAAGTAGTGGTAAGAGGGGTATCCTTGCCTTGTTTCTGACCTTAGCAAGAAAGTTTCAGGTCTCTCAATATTAAGTACAATGTTAGCTATAGGTTTTCCATAGATTTTTTAAATCAATTTGTAGTACTTCCACCCGATTCCTAGTTTGCTGAGTGTTTTATCATGAATGGGTGTTAGATTTTGTCACATGACTCTTATGCAGTGAATGACTTGATCATGTGGTTTATTATATGATTCTGTGACCTCACTTCCCTGATACATCTAAGAAGAGTTATTTTTTAGATTATTCAACTTTTTACTTGTTGTTAAAATTAACTAATGATGTAAAACCAGAAAATCTAGACATTTTAAAAATATTCTGAAGACTGAAGATGATGGAGCAGAGCTGGGTATCAACCCTTGACCTCTCCACACAGAAAGAGGCAATAAAGGAACAGCTGACCAGAGAGATGGGTGTCAAACTAAAGGTTCAAGGACCAAATGTGAGACAGTATGAAACCTGGAGAGACTTGAAGTTTGGTTACTAGAGTAGAAAATAAGGACAGAGTTCCTTAACCCTGAATCCAGACCAGGGTGGGAGAAGGGAAGAGGGGCAACAGAGACAGAGGGAGAGGGAAAGCATGTAAGCTCACTCCATTAAAAACTGGAAAGAAAAGCAACTAAATGGAAATGGAACAGGAGCAACAGGAGGTTGAAGGAAATCAAGCAGCTTAACCCAGATGTTGGACAGAAAGTCATGCTGGCAAAGCAGTCATTTTGTGGAGCCCATAACTTGACGGTGCCCTAGAAGAAATAAATTAACATGGCATCTTGTCACCTTTGGATAGCAACATATAAAACCACAGGAAGTACACTACAGTGGGATGTCTCAATAACCTGTCTAGACTGAACTTGTAGAGGGATCGCTACTAGTCAAAAGTTGGTAAAATCCCCTCTCCCCCATAGGGAGTGAGGGGAGTGGGGTGGTAGGTCCATTCCAGGAAGAGTTCACCTCACCAAGTGCTCCAAACAGCCTTAACAGGAGCCTACACTGAGAAGATGCAGATAAGCATGATTTGCAGTGGCCAGTGGTGGGAAGTAACAGCTCAAAACCAGACAGGAAGGCAGTTTCCATCCCAGGCACGGGATGAGAGGTGCATGAAATTTGGAGCAGAAACTGACAGGAGCTCAAACTCAGGCAGAATTCTATCACTGTCCCAGTGAGCAGAGGTGAGCAATACCTGCAGTTCACAATCTTGGACAGTGAAAGCTAGAACCCAGGAGAACCAGAGGAGTGCATGTCAGGGAGGACATTTATGCACCACAGACCACACACAGAGAACCCACAACCAAGGTCCATGTTTTCCGCTAGCCAAGGCTCTATGCCACTTTGAAGAGGACCCTGTGGAGGGGAGTGGGTGAGGAGTGACCTGTAGTAGACAGAGCAAGAGCCCAGAGCCCTACATGCTGAGATCCCTCACACAGTAGAAACAGCCAACAGACACAGCCCTCTGAGAATCCAGCCTCAGGCACCTGGGCTGACAAATGAGAACCAGCCAGTGTGAAGTCTATAGCAACTATGGAGTGGCTGCTGAGTCCCAGCAACTCTAGGGGAATTCAAAGTCAAAGAGAGACAGACATCTTCTGCAAGTTCCAAATCTTGATGAAATTCAAACCCAGATTCAATAAGAATTTTCTTCACCTTGGCATGGTTTACTATTTCCTAGCTCAGGTTTACACTTGTTCCTCTTACCCCCACTTTTCTCTCTTACATTACCTGCTACTGCCTCAAATCCTCTCCCACCCATCTTTTTCTTCTTTTTACCCTGTTATTATTGTTTTCTATCTTTTTTTCTTTCTTTCTCTCTTCTTTTGCTCATTTTCCCTCTCCTTCCCTTTTCAGTCCCTATATTGCATTATAGCAATTTTATTATATTTAATAACTAAATTTTTAACCATTCCAGAACTTTGCTACAAGTTTGTTCCTGGATTAGAACAATGAAGAACAGTATCAACAAGTTTTTAGATTTTCATAAGGTTGAATATTAATGTGACTTTGCTCTGAAGTGATTGTAGTAAACAAGGTTCAGTGAGTTCTAAGTGGTGCTGATACTGGGTACAGCATAGGACACACAGAGAGTGAAAGAATCAAAATGTGAATATCCACCCAGCCTAGACTCTCAAGAGAAAGAAGTTCACTAAATAGTACCTTGAATTTTTTTTAAAAATGCAATAATCATCCAATGCTTTCGGATATTCACCAGGCTCTATGCCACTTTGAAGCAGACCCTTTGGAGGATAGTGGGTATGTGACCACCTCTAGCACGCAGATATACAAACAGAATAAAAAGGCAAGAGAAAGAACCACCGAAATAGCCCACCACACTTCAATAACTGACCCAATTGACACCACAGTGGAGAAAATGTCGGAGAAAGAATTTAGAAAATTCATAAAGTGTTCAGTGAACTAAAAGAAAAAATAAAATAATGTTTTTAAATAGATTACATGTTTATGTAGAAAAATCTGAAAGAATAAACAAAAAGCAATTAAGCAAAACAAGAAAATAAAATGGATAAAAGTAGAAGTCAAATTATCACAATCTGCAGATGATATGATCCTACATTTAGATCAAAAAATTCCATCAGAAAATTACTAATCAACAAACTAGCCAAGTAGTTGGTTACAAAATGAACATATAAAAGTCAATAGTTTTCCTATATGACAGTAATTAATCTGCTCAGAAAGAAATCAAGAAAATTCTTTCATTCTCAACAACCTCAAAAAAATAAAATAACTAGAAGTAGATCTAACCAAGCAGTTGAAAGACTTCTACAATGTAAACTATAGAACATTGAAGATTGGAGAAGACACCAAAAAATGGAAAGCCCTTACATGTTCATGGATATACAGAATAAATATTGTAAAAATGGCCATACTCCATGTATGTATGACATGTCAAAATATATTCTACTGTCATGATAACTTAAAAGAGCAAATAGAACATTTAAAAAAAAAAAGCAATATGCAGATTCAACACAATCACCATCAAAACACCAATAACATTCTTCATGGAACTATAAAAAACAGTCCTAAAAGTCATTTGGAAGAATAACAGACCTGAAATAGCCAAAGCAATTCCTAACCCCCAAAAAACAATGTTGAAGACATCATAATGTCTGACTTCAAATTAAACTACAGAGCTATAATAACAAAACTTCATGGTACTGGCATAAGAACAGAAGCATAGACCAATGGAACAGACTAGAAGACAGAAAGACAAACCCACACATCTAGTCATCTGACCCTCTGCAAGGGTGCCAAAAACATACACTGAGAAGAGACAGGTTTTTTAACAAATGGTGCTGGGAAAACTGGTTATTCATAGGTAGAAGAATGAGGCTAGATATTTACCTCATCCTCAATGATAATCAACATATATATATGTGTGTATATATAGTATATATGTATATATATATGTATGTATATATAGAGAGAGAGATAGATACAGTTAGTCAGAATAAACAGTCTCACTTTAAAAAATTGCAACATGGGAGGGGCTGTAGCTCAGTGGTAGAGTGCTTGCTTAGCACTTGTGAGGCACTGGGTTTGATCCCAAGCACTACATAAAATAAATAAATAAAATAAAGTTATTATGTCCATTTAAAACCAAAAATATTTGTAAAAATTGCAATAGTGGTACCTGGCAATAATTAAATAAAATGACATACGTAAGAATTTCTCACAGTGCCTGGTATGAGATGAATTTTTGATAAGTATTGCTTTCCTTCCCTTCCAAATCATGATTAAACTATTCAGTTTAATGTTTAAAAACTCAAGTTCTTCTCTCAGATTGTACAGAATTCAGATATTGAACTTGATTTTACTTAGATGTGAGTCCTTGAGCAAGTTAATTTATGTAAGCTTCAATGGCCTCACATATAAATTTAAAATGGTAATTAAAAACTAACTCATTGGACTGTTGTGGAAATTAATGTGCTTATTCATAATTACTCATCTCTGTGCCTGGCACATAACAAGCTTTCAACAAATATTAACTTAATATTTGTGTGGCAAAGTAGTAGGTCAGGTATGACATAGATATAATTTTTGATCCATGTAATGAATTCAAAAACAAGTAAACAGGAGTAGGTTTAGTTAGACAAAGTAACTCAGAATTGCATGCCAGATAGGCAGGGTGTCAACAGATGGAGCAAAATCTCTGGTTCGATGTGAGAAAAGGTGTATCAGGTGTTTGAAATAAATTAATCCAAGAGTGGATCCTTGGAGTAATGTCCATCCAGCAGAGGGAATCTCAGCAAAGAGATTCCTCCCTACAGGAGAGTTGGCTTTAACCCAGCAATATTTTCATCAGGGACAAGGAGAGAATCCAGACTTTTATTGTTATCACTGCTGGAGTGTGAGGGGGACTATGTCTTCTCCAACTGGAAAAAGTATTTTCCCAAATGTATTCAAAGTGCAAGCACAGGGGACATAACTCTGAGATCCAGGGGAAATGAAGAGAAAGGGAAGGCTTATCTGCAGACATTGTTCTCCATTCCCTGTCAGTCCCTGAACCAACTCCTTCAACAAAGGGCAGATTGTTCATATTTCATGAGTGTGGAACCCAGAAAATATAACATATATTTATGGAAATAAATATAAGTTTAATAAACTACCTTTCTACCTTTCAGTTCTAGCTTTAAAAGAAACTGTTATTTCGAGATTGCCTCAATTAGAAAGGAAAGAAAAATTAAATAATAAATAATTATATTGCCTTTGTTTAATCTTTCTACTATTCCCACAGTTTTGTGAGCTTTTTTCTAAACTTAAGCATTCTTCTTAAAATAAAGTTTACCAAATTAAAGTAAAACCCAAGGTGCAACTAATGCCATTTTCCTTTTTGTTTATTTTAAGGAAGAAAACTAGACTGAAATTAAGATATGATTCCTGGTCTAGGAGTGACTGCAGCAGAGCCACGGGTGGTTGCCAGAGGAGGAGCTGCGTGATGAGCTGTTTGACCTCAGAACAACCACTCCAGAACACCAGTGGCCTGCCTGGAGGAGGAACGCTGTGGGTCAAATGATCTAGGAGTGACTGCATCAGAGCCACAGGCAGTTGCCAGAGGAGGAGGCGAGTGGTGAGTTGATTGGACTAAAAGCAACCACTCATGAACACGGGTGGCCTGCCTGGAGGAGGAGCGTGGTGGATCACTTGGTCTCAGACCCACCGCTCCTGAACACCCGGGGGGCTACCCCGAGGAGGAGGAGGAGGAACAGGGTGGGTCACTTGGACTCGGAGTGAATGCCTAGTGTTGCGTTCCCTGCCCGCAGAGAAACACGACACCTGGTTGAAGTTTCAATGTTTTATTGCCCGCTGTCCTCCTGCTTCTATTGTTTCTTTTTCTTATCCCCTTTCTTCTTATCCTATTTTCTTTTTATCCTATTTCTCCCTCCAGCAGGGAAGTTACAGACCTTATATAGGTAAAACCACCAATCAAAGGAGAGCACACAAGGGAAAAGCGTGGACAGATACAGAGAGCCAAGCAGGGCATACCAAGATCATGCGTTTTGCATGAGACCAGAGAACCAGTCATAAAGACTTCCTTAAAATGATGTCAGATGTTTGTGCAAAAGTTAACTGCTCTGGCTCACTGCCAGGCGCCATCTTAGCCACACCTAGGGCCAGGGGCCCCGGGTACCCCGACAGTTCCCCCTTTTTTATTATAAAATTAAAGCTCGGGACCGCGCCTGTCTTAGGTTGAGTGGTCAGCATATGTCCTTACCCATCATCAGAGTCTGCAGAGCATGCTGCAGCTCCTGTCATAGGTTGGTACATAGCCACCTCCTTCATTACCCGTCTTTGACTACTGGTCCAGCATCGAGAGCCACACTTGTGGGGAGCTGCCGGCCTCTAGGGCGGTCATGGCCTGATGAAAGATAATCCGATCCCTGTGTTGGCTGGCTCGTAGATGCACAAACAGATGAGTGAGGAGAAGGATACCAATGAGGAGAAGCAGTCCCAAAGTGCCCAGACCTGCCCACTGTTTTACAAAATCGAAAGCAGAAGAAAACCATTTAGCCATCTCAGATACAGAAGCAATATGTACCCCAGTAGAATTAACTTTGACAATTTCAGCTCTAAGTTGTGAGGTAAGATTATCAAATTGAGATGACCAAGTAGAAGTAAGGTAAAGTGACAAATTACTAGATAACTTAGCTGCAGTGCTGAAATTATCATATACAATAGGGGTAACACAAACAGCTCTTAAAGAGTAAACACATCCCAGTCCCAAAAGTTCTTGTAATATGTCCACTTGTTCTTGTAATAGGTCCATTCTTTGATTCACCAGGAGTAAGCCTGCCCTTAAATGTTGGTTTAAAGTCTCTTGAGTTTGTAAGGCAGTAGCTGTGTTTTCAGCTAAACGGTTGACTGCAGTCGCTGTCTGTATAGTAGTTGTCAATGTAGCAGCTGCAGTTGCGACGGCCGCCGCCGACGCAACAACGGCTACAACCACAGCTGCCACAATGCCAAATTGTCTTTTATTTCTTGATAGTAGCACTGATAATTGTGCATCTGTAACAGAGACTGGGATAGGTAGGAAGGTAGGAATGCGCATTAAGACCGCACAGGAGAAATTGGTAGCATTCCAACATTGAGAAAGGTAGCAACTAGATTGAGAGCAATCAAGGGTTGTGTTATTGGAAATATTGGTTAGTAGAAACATAAAAGGAGGGAACACACAGGCTGGAGTGGATGAGAATGTAATGTCTCTAGTACAGTTAGTAGTAGTCTCAGTTCCAGCATTTGTTCCGCTCCACGCCGAAGAGTTCCATTCGCATTGTCTAAAAGATCCTTCTTTAAGAGCAAAAAAAGGTTGTAAGTTAGTATAGCCTGAAGTCGAGGTGAATAGCAACCAGCTATCAAAAGGATTAATGCGCTCCATGCCCAAGTTGGCATCATGATTAGCAAAATTATCAGTGGTACGCTGGGAAGTAAAATTTGGTGTGAAGAAAAATCCATGTTGAACCGGGGTCGCTCACTTGGCATTTTGACAACCTGTCCAAATGGGAGATGTGAAAAATTTTGGATTACATGGAGGAAAAATTCTGGGAGTTTTAAACCCATTAGTGGGAAGAGGTAATTTGTAAGGTACAAATCCTGTGATCAAAGTAGCTTCCCCTTTCCAGTATGTCCTTGATATGGTTATTAAATTATTATTGACATACTGAAGACCAAGCGTAGCATAACCCTGGAGCGGAGCATAAGGGGATTCCATACTCTTATAAAAGAGACCCTGTACCTGCTTTTGGAGAACAATACAAGGGCTAGAGTTATTATTACTAATAGCATTATCCTCAGGTATATCAAAACATAAGGCTCCAGGGAGGGAGATAGCGGAAGAATTATATGGTTGAGTCTCTGGATCAAAAAGTGTAGTGGGTAATCCTGTAGCCGCATTGGTGGTGAACAACGAAGGGAGTAGAGAGGAAGTATTAGTTAACAGTAAAGGATATGGCCAAGCTTTAACTATTGCCCACAGGTTCCGGGTCTGGCTGTCCCCCTGTGTCTTTGCAGTTATGGGAAGGCTCACTATTGTGAGGAGGAGTAGTATCACTTCCATGTTGTATAGGTCTGGTCAGTCTTTCAGGAACCCAGATCGGAGTTTGTTGATCCTGTGGAAAAATACAAACAGACCCTCGGACCCAACGTAATACTGGATCTGGTCCTTTCCAGCAACCTGTCAATATGTCTTTCCACTTGGCCCATGTTTGAGGGACTGGGGAAGGGTTGCTATGGTGATCAGCTGCAGAGTGTCCATAATTGTCTATAGTCAAAAAATTTAAAATAAAAAGAACCAGATTAATTTTGTCCTTGGGAGATTTAAAGGAGGCTCCTATTCCCCCTTTTTGTTTATTAAGACAATTTTTTAAGGTGAGATGCGTCCTCTCGACTATACCTTGTCCTTGTGGATTATAGGGAATACCAGTAATCAATTGAATATTAAATGTTTGTAGAAATAGCCGGAAGCTTTTGGAGGTATAAGCAGGACCATTATCTGTTTTTATAACTTTAGGTATGCCCCAGCAAGCAAATGCTTGTAGGCAGTGTTGAATGACATCTTTTACCTTTTCTCCAGAGTGAGTGGAAGCCATGATGACCCCTGAAGCAGTGTCTACTGACACATGTACATACTTTACAGTACCAAATTCAGGAATATGAGTTACATCCATTTGCCAAACATGATTAGGTAACAATCCCCTGGGATTGACTCCAAAAGATTGTACTGGGATCAAAGGAGCACAGTGTTGACAATTTTTTACTATTTGCCGAGCCACACATTTAGAGATAGGAAATTTTCTACTCAAGGTAGTGGAATTTACATGGAATTTCTCATGAAAGAGTTTTGCTTGTTCCTCTATGGAAAAAACAAAAACGGATTTGGTAGCCATATCCACCAAATCATTTGCTCTAGCCAAAGGTCCTGGTAAATTAGAATGAGCCCTAATATGTCCTATATAGAATGGATGTTTACGCTGCAGAATAAGGTTTTGCAGTGTAGTGAAATAGGAAGCTACGGTGGATAAAGAAGAAATACATGGCACAGTTTCAAGAACACTTAAAGCATTAACAACATATGAACTATCAGATAGGAGATTAAACGGCTGATTATCTGCTATTTTAAAAGCCAACACCACAGCTGCGAGCTCAGTAACTTGTGCCGAGTTGGATTGAACTATTATAGTATGAAGTTGATCATGAACAAGTGCAGTGCCTACTCCATTATTAGATCCATCAGTAAATATAGTTATACATTTTTTAATAGGTTGGGCACTAGTCACTTTTGGAAAAATTATGGGAGTAACTTTACAAAACTGAATCCAAGGATGTTGGGGATAATGGTTATCAAACTGAGCTGAGGTGGAACAATATAATACTGACCAATCATCATCATTATTGCTTAGCCATTTAATTTGCTGAGTGGAATAAGGGGTTATAATGATAGAAGGATGGATTCCAAAGACAGTAATGCAAGATTCTATTCCCTTAAATATTACTTGAGCAACAGCTTTGGGATATGATTGTAATATTTTAGCTGGAGAACTAGGAAGATTTATACTCTGTAGAGGTCCCCCCTGCCAAATTATGCCAAAAGGACTATGTTTTTCTGGGATGATGATTAAACTCAATGGTTGAGTGGGATCACAGCGATCAACATAGCATTGCTGAAATCTGTTTTCAACTAGCTGTAAAGACATTCGTGCTTCGGGAGTAAGCTTTCTAGGTGAATTTAAGTCAGGATCACCTTTTAGTATATCAAATAAAGGTTTTAATTCCCCTGTGGATAATTTTAAATAGGAGCTAATCCAGTTAATATCACCTAGGAGTTTTTGAAAATCATTTAAGGTATTTAGCTGATCTGTCCTGATGGTCAACTTTAATGGCCTGACTGTAGTAGCAGTAAGTTGAGTACCCAAATATTCTTGGATCTCTCCTAACTGTAACTATTCAGGGGCTATTGTCAACCCCCTTTCCTTTAAAGCTTAGGTCACGAATTGTAATGCTCCTAACAACACTTCTTTTTCTGGATGGCAAATAAGTATATCATCCATATAATGATAAATCAACAATCTCTTGAATTTTTGTTTAGTGGTTGTTAATGCCCTATCCACATACATTTGACACATAGTAGGACTGTTGGCCATGCCTTGAGGCAATACGGTCCATTCATATCTCTGATCAGGTTGAGCGTGGTTAAGAGAGGGCAAAGTAAAAGCAAATCTCCAACAATCCTTTTTGTGTAAAGGTACAGAGAAGAAGCAATCTTTTAAATCCAGTATAATTGTAGGCCAATTTTTTGGCAATGCAGAAACAAGAGGTAACCTGCATTGGATAGGCCCCATAGGAAACATTTGATCATTTATAGCTCTCAAATCATGTAATAATCTCCATTTCCCTGATTTTTTCTTTATTAAAAATATTGGAGTATTCCAAGGAGAAGTAGAAGGTTGTAAGTGACCTGATTGTACTTGTTCTTGTACTAATTTATGAGCTGCCTCTAATTTTTCTTTTGTTAGGGGCCACTGTGGGATCCAGTGAGGCTTATCATCTTTCCAAACTATAGGAATTGATGTCATTACAGCGGCCCCTATGAAAAACCCAGACCCCTGAAATCATTTTTTGGTGGAGGCAAGGGAAGTGGTTGTAACGGTCCTTGATGAGATTTTCCCAATCCTTCACTGTCCTTATACTCCATCTTTTGTAACATATGTTTGACCGGGGTCCCTTTATAAATATGGTCAGTGGTGAGTTTTATGTCCATTTGTTGTAAAACATCTCTTCCCCACAAAGAAACTGGCACATTACACACATATGGTTGGAACACCCCAGAATGACCCTCTGCATCTTTCCAAGACAATGAGGAAGCACTTTGATTAGGGCTCTCTGCCACCCCTAGACCTCTCAAACTTTGAGTAGCTGTAACTAGTGGCCAATGTTTCGGCCAGACTGACGCACTAATAATACTTTTGTCTGCTCCTGTATCTAATAGACCTGTAAATTCCATATTTCCTACCTTTAAGTTTAAGAGAGGTCTCTGTCCCATATCCTTAGTAAGATTTATTAAAGTAGTTTCTGTTGATCCAAAACCTCCTTGTCCTCTATTTGTATTCTTACTGGGCCATAGAGAATGTTGACTAGGCAATATAAGCATTTGTGCAATGCGGTCTCCTGGAAAGATAACTGTAATGCCTTTTGGTGAAGAAACTAAAGCTTTAACTTGACCTGTAGAGTCAGGATCGATGACCCCTGGATGAACTACAAGCCCTTTTAATGTTGAGGAACTTTTGCCTAATAATAGCCCTACACTATCTTGTGGAATTTTTTCATGCCAATCTGTGTCTACCATTTGCACCCCCATATCTGGAGTTCATATGAGTCTGGAGGTGGCACAGATGTCCAATCCGGCACTTCCTGAGGTGGCTCTACGCTCCCCTTCTCTGTTGGAGGATACCACTGTCAAGGAACTTGTTGGATGACCCCGTATATTTGTTGTGGGCCCCGGGGAGGGCCCTGCCTCCCATTTTTTTGCAGCCTAGGATTAGGCCCTAGGAAGTTACCTTCCTTATCTCTTATTGACTGGCAAACACTACTCCAGTGATTTCCTTTTTTACATCTTGGACACAATCCTGGCCCAGGTCCTGAGCTACTCCCTGCATTGACATTGCCACCTTGGGTCAAAGGTGACCTTTTATTTGGACAAGCGACCTTTAGATGTCCCATTTGACCACATACAAAGCATGATCCTGAGAGTCCTTTGTTTGTCCTTTGATTAGAATTTCCTTGAGCCTGAGCAAGTGCAGCAGACAACATAGTAGTCTGTCTATCTATAGCTGCTACAAATGCACTGCTCTGTGCAGAGGTATCATTTATATCTTTACACACTCTTAGAAAAGTAGATAGATCCTTGTTTTTCCATGGCCTAATGGCGTCCTTACACCATTTGTTAGCTTGCTCATAGGCCAATTGTTTTACTAGAGGCATAGCTTGGTCCACATCCCCAAAAATGTGTGATACAGTTTGAATCAACCTATCCACAAAGTCTGCATAGGGTTCATTGCTCCCTTGAGTTACCTTGGATTGCTGGCCCTGTAGATCTCCTGTACCCTGCAACGTTTTCCAGGCTCTAGTTGCTGCAGTGGCAATCTGGGCATACACAGCAGGATGGTATTGAAGCTGTGCTTGGATAGTCTCATATGGCCCTGTACCCATAAGCATTTCTATGTTAAGTTGAGGGTCGCCTGCAGCTACATTATGCCTGGCAGTGCCTGCAGAAATTTCTTGCCAAGAAGTCTTCCACATAAGATATTGTCCTCCAGACAGAGTGGCCCTAGCAAGGTTAACCCAGTCTTGAGGCACTAGGTTTAAGGAAGACATAGTTTCTACCAGAGCAAGAGTGAACGCTGCTTGTGGACCATATGTACTTACTGCCTCCTTTAGTTGTTTAACTATTTTAAAATCTAAAGGTTGATGATATCTTTGATTTTGAGCATCCTCAAAAACTGGATATGCAGCAGAGCCAAGATGACTCCACGCAGCGCGAGCCTCACAGGGTAGTGTTTTAGGAGGAGCTGGAGGCGCCGAGGGAGCTACAGGCGCTAGGGGGAGCTCTTTACTTATGTTTAATTTTTGTACTTGTTTTTCTAGTTCCCCTCCAGAAAGTTCCCCTTCTGAGTCAGTTCCTGTTTCTGAAATCTGAGAGCGACACGATCGTTCCTCTTTTATTTCTTCCAAAACCTGACTGCCCTCAGTCAGAGGCTTCACAAAAGAGTGTTTTTTAGTTTCCAAACAACTTTTAACAAGGGACCAGATGGCCATGGTACCCACAGGCAGAGGCTTTTGTTTATCTGCTATGTGGAGGTCCTCCCCTAAATGTTCCCACTGTGGAATATTTAACAGCCCCTCATCTAAAAACCAGGGAGAAACTTTTGCTATAGTATCAAGAAACGTCCTGGCTGTCTTTGCCTTTAACGGAGTCCCATTTTTCTTTAACAGTTCTCTCAGTGGCTGCTGCATCTTAACTTTGGACATTTCAGACCCCATAATTAATTTCCTGCAATCACTTTTTGTATACCAGTTTCAGTTCACTGGACCGCCTTCCGCTTGGTCCGGGTGTAGCCGCCTTTCGTGTGCTACTTTCACTTTAATACTTTTAAGGTGGACCGCTTTTTGCTTGTCCTTCTGTTTATTACCTTCTTATCCCTTTTCTAATTATGGACCGCCTTTCGCGTGCCCCTCTGGTTAGTACTTTTTAATATTTATTTCTTTTTTCTTTTGGTGGACCACCTTTCCCGTGTCCCATTAAGTAGCTCAACCGCGAACGTCGAGGCTGCCTCCCTTTGATCCCTTTATATTTTTTTAATTATGATTTACTTACTTGCTCCCGGGTTTCGGCACCACTTGTTGCGTTCCCTGCGCGCAGAGAAACATGACACCTGGTTGAAGTTTCAATGTTTTATTGCCCGCTGTCCTACTGCTTCTATTGTTTCTTTTTCTTATCCCCTTTCTTCTTATCCTATTTTCTTTTTATCCTATTTCTCCCTCCAGCAGGGAAGTTACAGACCTTATATAGGTAAAACCACCAATCAAAGGAGAGCACACAAGGGAAAAGCATGGACAGATACAGAGAGCCAAGCAGGGCATACCGAGATCATGCGTTGTGCATGAGACCAGAGAACCAGTCATAAAGACTTCCTTAAAATGATGTCAGATGTTTGTGCAAAAGTTAACTGCTCTGGCTCACTGCCAGGCGCCATCTTAGCCACACCTAGGGCCAGGGGTCCTGGGTACCCCGACAGCCTAGGGCTACAGGCAGTTGGCGGGAGGAGGAGACGCGAAATGAGTTGCTTGGACTCCTAGTGACTGCGTCGGAAACCGGGCCGCTGTCCGGAGGAGGAGGTGTGTGGCGGGTCTCTGGGTCTCGGAGCTATTGTACGGGGCTCCAGGTGGTGGCTCAGAAGAAAGGACGCATAGCCAGGCGATTAGGTGCAGAGCAGGGTCCCAGGAGCTAGGTGGCTTCTTGCTGGAAGAGCCGCACAGAGACATGCCTAGGGGCAGAGCAAAGTTTCCAGGACTGCGGGCAGATTCTCTGGGAAAGGCAGCCTAAGGAGACTCGCCTGCAAAGGGTGAGGCTCCCAGGACCAGGAGGTAGGTCCGGACCCCTGGGAACATTGCAGAGGAAGACAGCCCAGCCCAGGCGGTAGTTGTAGATTCAGGGGAAACTCTAGGAGGGCAACTGACCAGCGAGACGTCCCCAATGAGTCCGGATGAGTCTTCCCTGCCGGGTGAGGTTTTCCCACAGGGATGGTAAAACCAGAGACACAGGCACAAACAGGACTTGCCTCAACCTGCAGCCTAGTTCCCCTTTGGATGACCATTGGTCAACAAGTGGAGGGACCTCTGCCCACTAGCAGGGAATATACACCACCTGAGGGTCACCACCCCTAGAGAGGCAGCTTCTTCGTGGAGCTCTGCATTATCAACTTCCTCCAAGACTTCAGGTTACTGAAGGATAACAGGGGATATACTAGTAATCTTCAGGGACATTATAAGTCGATAGAGGAAATCTACAATATCTTAATGTCCCACTGATTCCTGAACAATATAAGAAAACAAGGGAAGAAAATGCCCCAAACAAATCTAGATGTTACATCAATAAAATCCAATGACAGCATGGCATAAGAAATGCCAGAAAGGGAGTTCAGAATATACATAATTAAAATGATCAGGGAAGCAAACGATGAGATGAAAGAGCAAATGCAGGCACTGAATGATCGCACCAACTGACAATTAACAGAGCAAATTCAGGAAGCAAAAGATCATTTCAATAAAGAGTTAGAGACATTGAAAAAAAACCAAACAGAAATCCTGAAATGAAGGAAACAATAAACCAAATTAAGAACTCCATAGAAACCATAACCAATAGGATAGAACACCTGGAAGACAGAACTTCAGATATTGAAGACAAAATATTTAACCTCGAAAACAAAGTTGAACAAACAGAGAAGATGGTAAGAAACTATGAACAGAATCTCCAAGAACTATGGGGTATCATTAAAAGCCAAATTTAAGAATTATTGGGATTAAGGAAGACTTAGAGAAACAAACCAAAGGAATGAACAATCTATTCAATGAAATAATATCAGAAAATTTCCCAAATCTGAAGAATGAAATGGAAAATCAAGTTCAAGAGGCTTATAGGACTCCAAATACACAAAATTACAACAGACCCACACCAAGGCACATTATAATGAAAATACATAACATACAAAAAAAGACAGAATTTTAAAGGCTGTGAGAGAAAAGAACCAAATTAAATGCAGCGGGAAACCAATACAGATATCAGCGATTTTTCAATTCAGACCCTAAAAGCTAGAAGGGCCTGGAACAACATTTTTCAAGCTCTGAAAGAAAATGGATGCCAACAAAGAATCTTATACCCAGCAAAACTTACTTTCAAATTTGATGATGAAATAAAATCCTTCCAAGATAAACAAAAGCTAAAAGAATTTACAAAAAGAAAGCCAGCATTACAGATCATTCTCAGCAAAATATTCCATGAGGAAGAGATAAAAAACAAAGAAGCAAATCAGCAAAGGGAGGAATAATCCTAAAGGAACTGTCAAATAAAGGAGGAACCAAGATGTGTCAAAAATTTTAAATATGAACCAAATGACCGGGAATACAAATCATATCTCAATAATAACCCTGAATGTTAATGGCCTGAATTCATCAATCAAAATACATAGACCGGCAGATTGGATTAAAAAGAAAGATCCAACAATATGTTGCCTGCAAGAGACTCACCTCATAGAAAGAGATACCCATAGACTAAATGTGAAAGGATGGGGAAAAAGATACCATGCACATGGACTCAGCAGAAAAGCTGGAGTATCCATCCTCATTTCAGATAATGTGGACTTCAAGCCAATGTTAGTCAGAAGGGATAAGGAAGGACATTTCATACTGCTTAAGGGAAGCATAAATCAGCAAGACATAACAATCATAAACATCTATGCTCCAAACAGTGGCTCATCCATGTATGTTAAACAAATCCTTCTCAATTTTAGAAACCAAATAGACCCTAACACAATAATACTAGGTGATTTTAACACGCCTCTCTCACCACTAGACAGATCTTCCAAACAAAAATTGAACAAAGAAACCATAGATCTCAATAAAACAATAATTTAGACTTAACAGACATTTATAGAACATACCATCCAACCAAGAGCGAATACACTTTCTTCTCAGCAGCACATGGATCCTTCTCTAAAATAGACCATATATTATGCCACAAAGCTAATGTCAGCAAATACAAGAAGATAGAGACACTACCTTGTATTCTATCAGATCATAATGGATTGAAGTTAGAAATAAATGAAAGAGTAAAAAACAGAAACTACTCCAACACCTGGAGATTAAACAATATGCTATTATGTGATGAATGGATAACAGAAGATATTAGGAAGGAAATTAAAAAATTCTTAGAGGTAAATGAGAACAAAGAAACATCATATCAAAATCTCTGGGACACTATGAAAGCAGTACTTAGAGGAAGATTTATTTCATGGAGCGCATTTAATAAAAGAAGTAAAAATCAAAAAATAAATGACCTAAAACTACAGCTCAAAGCCCTAGAAAAAGAAGAAAAGACCAACACCAAAAGTAGTAGAAGACAGAAAATAGTTAAACTCAGAGCTGAAATCAACGAAATTGAAACAAAAGAAAGAATACAAAAAATTGACAAAATAAATAGTTGGTTCTTCAAAAAAATAAACAAAATTGATAAACCTTTAGCCAAACTAACAAAGAGAAGATGAGAGAAAACCCAAATTACTAAAATTCGGAATGAACAAGGAAATATCACAACAGAAACAACTAAAATACAAAACATAATTAGAAGCTATTTTGAAAACCTATAATCCAACAAAATAGAAAATTTCGAAGACATCAACAGGTTTCTAGAGACATATGAATTGCCTAAACTGAATGAGGAGGACATACACTATTTAAATAGACCAATTTCAAGTAATGAAATAGAAGAAGTCATCAAAAGCCTACCAACAAAGAAAAGTCCAGGACCAGATGGCTTCTCAGCCGAGTTCTACAAAACCTTTAAAGAAGAGCTGATTCCAATACTTCTCAAAGTATTCCAGAAAATAGAAGAGGAGGGAACCCTCCCAAACTCATTCTATGAAGCCAATATTACCCTGATTCCTAAACCAGACAGAGACACATCGAGGAAAGAAAATTTCAGACCAATATCCTTAATGAACTTCGACGCAAAAATTCTCAACAAAATTTTAGCAAATAGCATAAAATACATATTAAAAAGATAGTACACCATGATCAAGTGGGTTTCATCCCAGGGATGCAAGGTTGGTTCAACATACGGAAATCAATAAATGTAATTCCCCATATCAATAGACTTAAAGTCAAGAATCACATGATTATTTCAATAGATGCAGAAAAAGCATTTGATAAATATAGCACCCCTTCATGCTCAAAACACTAGAAAAAATAGGGATAGTGGGAACATTCCTTAACATTGTAAAGGCCATCTATGCTAAGCCCATGGCTAATATCATTCTAAATGGTGAAAAACTGAAAGCATTCCCTCTAAAAACTGGAACAAGGCAGGAATGCCCTCTTTCACCACTTCTACTCAATATCGTCCTTGAAACTCTAGCCAGGGCAATTAGACAGACCAAAGAAAATAAAGGGATATGAATAGGAAAAGAAGAACTCAAACTATCGCTGTTTGCTGATGATATGATTGGATACTTAGAGGAACCAGGAAATTCCACCAGAAAACTGTTAGATCTCATATGTGAATTCAGTAAAGTAGTGGGATATAAGATCAATGCACATAAATCTAAGGCATTTTTATACATAAGCGATGAATCTTCAGAAAAGAAATTAGGAAAACTACCCCATTCACAATAGCTTCGAAAAAAATAAAGTATTTGGGAATCAATCTCACAAAAGAGGTGAAAGACCTCTACAATGAGAACTACAGAACACTAAAGAAAGAAATTAAAGAAAACCTTAGAAGATGGAAAGAACTCCCATGTTCCTGGATAGGAAGAATTAATATTGTCAAAATGGCCATACTACCAAAAGTGCTATACAGATTCAATGCAATTCCAATTAAAATCCCAATGATGTACCTTACAGAAATAGAGCAAGAAATTATGAAATTCATCTGGAAGAATAAAAAACCCAGAATAGCTAAAGCAATCCTTGGCAGAAAGAGTGAAGCAGGGGGTATGGCAATACCAGATCTTCAACTCTACTACAAAGCATTAGTAACAAAAACGGCATGGTATTGGTACCAAAATAGAAAGGTGGATCAATGGTACAGAATAGAGGACACGGACACAAACCCAATTAAATACAATTTTCTCATACTAGAAAAAGGGGCCAAAAATATGCAATGGAGAAAAGATAGCCTCTTCAAAAATGGTGCTGGGAGAATTGGAAATCCATATGCAACAGAATGAAACTAAACCCATATCTCTCACCATGCATGAAACTAAACTCAAAATGCATTAAGGATCTCGGAATCAGACCAGAGACCTTGCATCTTACAGAAGAAAAAGTAGGTCCAGAGCTTCAACATGTCGGCTTAGGACCAGACTTCCTCAAAATGACTCCCATAGCACAAGAAATAAAAGCAAGAATCAATAACTGGGATAGATTCAAACTAAAAAACTTTCTCTCAGCAAAGGAAACTATCAGCAATGCGAAGCAAGAGCCTACAGAGTGGGAGAAAATCTTTGCGAATCATTCTTCAGATAGAGCACTAATCTCCAGAGTCTATAAAGATCTCAAAAAACTCTACACCAAGAATGCAAATAATCCAATCGACAAATGGGCTAAGGAATTGAATACACACTTCACAGAAGAAGATCTACAAGCAATCAACAAACATATGGAAAAATGTTCAACATCTCTAATAATAAGAGAAATGCAAACCAAAACCACCCTAAGATTCCATCTCACCCCAATTTGAATGGCAATTATCAAGAATACAAGCAACAACAGGTATTGGCGAGGATGTGGGAAGAAAGGTACAATCATACATTGCTGGTGGGGCTGCAAATTAGTGCAGCCACTCTGGAAAGCAGTGTGGAGACTCCTCAGAAAACTTGGAATGGAACCACCATTTGACCCAGCCCTCCCACTCCTTGGCCTATACCCAAAGACTTAAAATCTGCATATTACAGAGATACAGCCACATCAATGTTCATAGCTGCTCAGTTCACAATAGCCAGATTGTGGAACCAACCTAGATGTCCTTCAATTGATGAATGGGTAAAGAAACTGTGGTATATATATACAATGGAATATTACTCAGCCATAAAGAATGATAAAATTATGGCATTTGCAGGCAAATGGATGAAACTAGAGAACATCATGCTAAGTGAGATAAGCCAATCTCAAAAAACCAAAGGAAGTATGATATCACTAATAAGTGGATGATGACACATAATGGGTGGTGTGAGGGGTTAGTGTTGCGATTGGAGTTGGGTTTAGTGAGGTGGGCAGGAATGGAGGAAGGAAGGACTGTATAGAGGGAGGGGAGGGGTGGGAGGGGTGGGGGAGAAGGGAAAAATTGGCAGAATGAATCAAACAACATTACCCTATGTAAATTTATGATTACACAAATGTTATGCCTTTACGCCATATACAGAGAAACAACATGTATACCATTTGTTTACAATAAAAAATAAAAAATAAAAAAAAGATATGATTCCTTCCAAAGAGAGGAGAGAAACTGTACAAATCTTTTCCAGAAGAGGATGGTTATTAGTTCTCAGAATGTTGCATTCCATTTTCTGAACTGCACCTATAATCCCTGCTCCTAAGATGGGTATTTGTCACCCAAATATAAAATGCAGCCTTAAAGATTCCCTCTCTCCTCCACCCTGCTGGCACAGAAGCTGAATTCATTAGCTTTAAATTAAGTATCAAATGAAGGGAAGATGATAACCCACACGGCAAGTCAAATATGGTACAAATAGGGGACTTCTTAGTACTCTGGAATGTTACAGAAGTAACAAAAGTCATAAAGGTGTTTGGGGAAGGTGGAAGATCCAGAAGAGTAAGTACCTTCAAAATTGATATTTCATAATTATTTTTTCAGATTATAAAAGTAATATATGTTGCTCACAGAAAATTTGAGAAATGTAGACACATAAATAAGAAAATTAGAACCTGAGTTGTGACATTATTAAAGTTTTATACCTTTCTAGGAGTTTTTTATGCTTTTGTAATCATTTAATTTCTCTACAAAATTGTATATAAAGGAACTATATACAAACTCTTGCTATGCCCAGAACTCTATAACTGTATAAACCTTTGCCAAAGAATCAACATCATCACTTCATTATTCATTAGAAATTTAGAATCCCAGGCCCCAACCATCCCTTTTGAATCAGAATCTGCATGTTAACATTCTCCCCAGGAAATTCTTCTGTACTTTCATGATGAATTTATTATTCATTTTAATTCACTTTAATTTTTATTTAATGGGCATACATTTTTTTAAAGCTCTGGTTGTTTCCAAATTGCCTGCCAGAAAACCCTTTTTGATGTTTATATTCCCTCCAACAATTTTTTGAGTGTTATTTCACTGCACCATTACCAACACTGATGATTCACTATGTATCATATTTGTTCATCTTTTCTAATTTAAAAGGCAAAAGAAAAATTTTATTTTTCATATTTAAAGTAACAATCTTCACTAGAAATATTGAGGTTAATTATTTAACCACATGTACATTTAAATTTCACTTCTTATAATGCTCCTTAATTTTATAGGAAAAGAATAATATTTCTGATTTTAAAGAAATTTCACTAGACAGGCATATAAATATATGTTGCAAAACACCCTTTTCTTGAAAACCATACAAATGCATACAAGAATATCATAGGCACTACTTTTATTGAATTTTTGAAATTGTTTAGATCAATAAACAGCTATAAAGCAGAATGAGGTTTAAAAGATTAGTCTGAAAAGATTGTTTCTATCACATAATTATTCAATAAATGGTAGCAAAGAGGCAGTAATAAAAAATTCATGATAAGCAGTGATCAAAAAATTAATGCTTGTTTTAAAGGCATTTTACTGAAAATGTATTATGAAACATTGCCCTTTAATAGTTTAAGCACTGAAACTATATATAATAGGTAGTATTATAGAGTTTTTTAAATTTCCAAGAACAAATCTCAAGTGATCTTCTCATCTTAGAAGTAACTCCAAGGAAAAAATAGAAAGACAAACAGTACATACAGAGACAGTGAAATAAAAAAGAATGAGTTTCTCTACAAAATATAAAAAGTTTTTCACTAAACTAAGATCCAATGGAAAGGTCTTTCAATGTTAGAATATGCACATCTCTGAAGGATAATTTCCATTCCAGAGAAGAAATAAGAAACATGCAAAAAAGAATTGACATGAAAATGAAGTAAATCTCAATTGTTTTGAGTACCTTAAGTATTCAGACTTACATAAATTATTCTCCAGGGTGCTGAATTTACAGAAGTAGTTTAAGATTATTACAAATTTCTTTTTAAAATCCTGAACAATGAAAGTTTTAAAAAACTAAAGTTGAGCAAAAGCAGCAGTTGTTTAATACCATAAAGGTGAAGTCTAAAAGTTGTCTCTACAAATTTTTAAATAAACTGTTTAATAACATATACCAGAGTGTTTTTCAGAGATAAAACATGATTTTCACCACCTTTTTGCCGTGTATTTTTGGCTTAGTCATCTATATACGATCACTGATAATATCGATGCTAACACAGAAGAAATTTTAAGTGAATTGAAATACCATTTTCTTATGTTCTTCTTAATATTTTAATCAAACAGATGAAATTCACAAAAATTTTAATCCAATTTATAGACAATAAAAATTTAAAATGATAATATTTTGAAAGTCTAAAAGGTCTTAATAGACTGAAAACAGTAAAATTGAATAATAAAACCACTTTCACTTCAAAAACTCAGCAACACATGCATCAGATGGGGCCAGTCTGGTTTTTAGTACTTCTTGTGAACAAGCCATCAGGCCTTTGGTAGAATGCAAACTCAGTAAAAAATCAAGTGGAAAGTGACAGTTGAAGTCTGCCTGAATTTTCAGAAGCAGAAGAGGTTATAATTCCTCTGTGCTCTGTGTCAATCACACAGCATGAAGAGTTCCGTGTAATATTTGCAAAAAGAACATGATCAATAAAAAGAAGGTAACCAGGATGAAGAAGGCCTGGAGATTACATCATATTCAGTTGAAGAAACCAAGAGTGTTAATCTAAATAGAGAAGATTCAAAGAGGACGTGGACACCATCCTCAAATGTCTTTTAGTGCTGCCATGTAGACTGACAATGAACATCTGTACAATGTAGGAGGAAGAAACAAATCTTGTCCAGCACTGGCCTTACTGTTTATGGACTGGGTACTCAGTCTTCCTGTGACTCTATTATTACTTCTGCAATTGTTGGAGGGTAAAAAGGATAATTGGTATTCAAAGGCCTACAGAGGGTGCACATAGGATGGGTGCATAATAAATGCTAACTTCCCTTCCCTGAAGTGGAAGACCAAAGCAGTAAATCAAAATGGGAGAGTGACTCGAGAGAGAGCAAGAAGATCACTGCAACTCCCAAAAATGAAGTCTGCTCTGAAGGTGAAGCCTTGCCTTCCTTTGTAACGAGCTCTTCGGCACTGCTATTCCAGCAGAAGCTAGAAAACCACCAGCAAGAAGGTAGAAGAGACACACTCACTGCTGGTCGAAGGAAAGCTGGAAAACCACTAGCTCCAAGATTCAGTGAGTTCAGAACAAGAAGAAAACACGATTCTTAAGGTTCTATTCTAATCCATGATTTCTCTGAGGTCAGTAAATATAAGTAACACATAATTCCAAGAAATGAAAAGCCAGACTTGACAGTTTATTTCCTCCAGAATGTAGGAGGAAACAGGTGGATAGTGTGGTGGATGTGGTCCCATCTCTTTAAGTAGGTCCCGAGGACATAGCATATTGATCAAATTGCCCTTTTTGCTAGAAAAAAAATAAGTAGAAAATAGGGATTCGTGGAGGCAATAAGAGAAAAGAGGATAATATCTAATTGAGAAGAAAAAATAATAATAAATCAAAGGCTCCAACAAATAGAATTGCAACACTAAAAATGCAAATAAACAATTATATTTCTTTTTAAATTTTCAAGATTTTGCATAAATACATGAGGGGTGATCTGCCTTAGGCTATGGATAAGTTTAGAGAAGCTATGTATATCAGAAAAGTCAGAAAAGAGTAAAATGACCCTTCCAAAAACTGTCTACTCTGCTCCTTTTAATCCAGTTCATTTAAGAGGGATCACTTCTTATAGAATGAATGCCCTGAAATAACAATTAGAGCAGATGTCCTTTCGGATGACCTGTTGATGCCATTTTATAACCACAATTGGCAATGAATTAAGCTGAGTTTTTGCAATCAAATATTTTATGTAGTATTTGTGTTTTTTAAAAATATTATTACAAAAATAAGAAAGTCATGAAAAATAAAGGGGAACAACTGTAATTTCACCTAAGTGGTAGGATATGAGGAAGATCCCACCTGCCTCCCTTCAGATGATATGATAACATGAACAGCACCAATAAAAGCAACATTTTATTACTTCCCTGGATCTTTTCTCTAGGATGGTGACATTTTAGACACATATGTACAGGAAGTTCTTTCAAAGTGGGAGAAAGTGGCAGAATAGGAGAAAAGGCATAGAATTTATCCTACCATTCGCTGGTTTAAGACTTCAGGCATTTAACCTCTTTGAGCCTTTATCTCTTCATATATGAAAGGAAGTAGTAATCCTTGCTATGACTCCCCTCTAGTGTAATTAAGAAAACCAAAGCGCCTAATACACATTGGACATAAGGGTTAACCAGTCCAAAGTTGATTTCCTTCAAGTTGCCCCTCCAAAGAGAGAGTTGCCCTCTTCGAAGTCCCATGGAAATGAGAGCAGTGTGGGCAATCACTGTCTTTGCCACCAGGCTGATGTCAAGATTCCCAGCGCTGGTCTGTCACTTCTATAATTGTACCTGCAAAGCTCTAACCACAGCCTCCAGCCACAGCAGGAGAAGCAGTGATATTCCCACCCCCCAGCACAAACTCTGAGCCTTGAAATAGGACTAGAGTCAAGCTTTCTTCATCTTGATATTATGTGAGGCTTTCATCGCATTAGGAGAGGAGATAGTGCTCGTTCAGTCATGCTGCTGGAAAACCCAAAGCCTAAATATTAGGATATCCCCCTAGAAGTGTCACATCCCAGATTTCTGTGTGCCATTAGGATTATAATGAGTAAAATGGCCCACATGCCTATGATTCATTCTGGGTCAACAAGTTGCCCCCAGAAAATGCAACTCCAGCACACCTGGTATGTGTGCCATCTGGTCACACACCTTTGCGTACATTATAACACAGAAAATGAATACTGCACAAATCACAGATGTTGAGGATTGAATTTCCATAAGAGTTTATTGGATTTTTTGCTTATTGAGTTATTCTGTCCTACATAACTGATGTTATTAAGAAAAGGTAGAACAAATCTTTTTTGTTTGTTTTATTATTATGGGCACTAGTGTGTTCTTATTCATTCGATGTTTTAACATAAATTATAGCCATTATCATTTTTGATACTAAAATTTTCCCAAAATTATCTACTGAAGCCCCTTCAAGGGATCTGCCTAGGTCCTTTTAACACACTCACTCTCAAGCATCTCCTTGCTTTCTGAGAAGCAGGAAAAGACAAGACGGACCCAGACCTGAAATCAATCCTTTCTTCAACAGGAGCCCTGCCTCCTCTTAGTGAGAATCTACTCTTTTCTTAATACAAAAGTGACTGAGTATTTTTTTCAAGTATTCAAAATTTGGAATAGTATTACTTCTAATTTCCTTCAATATTCAGTGCTAGGAAATAATGGGTGCAGATTGATATTTTCAGTGATATTTAATGTTATCAAGTTTTTCTTCCTTGATTTTATATTTTTATTTTTCTCTTACACCCATAAATCTTGATTTCTGCTAATATTTTGTACCATATACAAAAAAAAAACCACTTCCAAAATCATACTACATATTTTTCAACTAAAATAAAGATACTGAGCACAGTTAGGAGGGGAGATGAAAAGGTATAGTGCATTGAAGCTTATTAGATGGGGAAGAAAGAAAAAGTAAAATCAGGGTGATAAATCCATATTTCTTCTGAGTGAAACTTCGATTTACATCAAGGCAAAATTCAGATAAACCGTCCTCTCTTCCCCTGAATTTAAAAAAAAAATGAATGGAGAATATGTGTGAATCTATCTGTGGATCAATTGATTTTCAGGTTTCCTTAAAACTGAATAAAGCACTAAAATAAAAGAGAGAGAAAAAAGGTTGAATCAAAACAGCTTCCACGAGCCTGCCTGTTCTGAATTTTTTTTTTTTTTTTATGCTGATCTATTGTGGTCACTTAAGGACAATCTGATCCTCACTTTCACAGGAAGGCCCACGAGGGAGCAAGTGAGAAGGGTCAGCCTGGAAAGGGATCACCTGAGAAATTGTGCAGATTGGAATCTAGTTGGCCTCAATACAAAACACAATTGTAGTCATCAGGAAATAATCCTGTCATTTAAGACTGCAATGGTAGCCCTGCCAGGGAAGATAGCCTGCAGGAAGAAAATGGGAGCTATGGTGTATTTTGAGGGGAAAAAAACAATCTTAAGAAAGATTGTTAGCAAGCTGAATCTTTGGTGTGGTCTCAGGATCCAGGGGATTATCTCCTATTGCCACATATATGAAAACACACACATATTTAACCTGTCCCATGACCAAAATTCCCCAGGCCAAAAAAAAAAAAAATTCTTCTGCATTTTAAAATCAGCTTAATTTACAATATTGCTGAGTCATGCTGCTGGAAAACCCAAAGTCTAAATATTATGATGTCTCTCTTGAAATATTACATCCTAGATTTCTGTAGCCAGTAGAATTCTAACAAGGGAGAATAATATCCAGCACAATAATTTCTAAACAGTTTATAATAGTTTATGCACTTTATAATCTGTAAACTACTTTTGTATATATTACTTTATACAAGTTTCATGTCAGCCTTGCTATGTATGTATGTATAATCATTCACATTTTACAGAGCCAGTAATGTAGTTTCAGAGAGTAAATGCTTTCACCAGGAAGGACCGCTTACAAAGCATCAGAGCCAGAATTCCAGTCAAGACCTGCTGCATCTCCAAAGTTCATGTTCTGGCACACTGGTGGATCTCAAACCAGGGTGGAGCTGTACCTTTGAAAGGCATCCCCAAGGATTCTGATCACACTAAAGTCAGTAGTCCATGCACTACAACAACCTACATATAGAGAATAGATAATAATCAGGGCCCAGAATGGTCGTTTATTGTAGCCCAGGTATAACCTGCTTAAAGTCATTCTGTCCCTATACGGTTATTTTCATATCTGGTTTCTTAAGCCTCACGTCTTCTTCTGCATGTTGCTTAGACTATACAACTGCTTTGTTTCATGCATCTGCCAATTTTATTTTATTTTTTTTGAGAGGGAGGGTACCAGAGATTGAACTCAGGGGCACCCAGCCACTAAGCCACATCCCCAGTCCTATTTTGTATTTTATTTAGAGACACAGTCTCACTGAGTTGCTTAGTGCCTCACTTTTGCTGATGCTAGCTTTGAACTCTCTAGCCTCCTGCCTCAGCCTCCTAAGCCTCTGGGATTACAGGTGTATGCCACCAAGTCTAGTTCAATTCTAAAATTTTAAAAATGAATTATTTATGTCAAAGTTGACATCTCAGTTTAGTTTTAGCCAGACACTGATCTGTATTGTTTAGACCAGTGTTCTCCAGAGTTTGTTATGCCAAGCAACTCACAGAGGAATACAGAAAGAAAAGATTTGGATTTCTACTTTTATTTGAATTCCAAGAAAACTTTTTCCAAAAAGTTTTACCAAGATTCATTTTGTTGATGGACAGTTGTTTATATATAGTTTGTAAGTGAATATAAACATTTAGAAGAGGACACTCAATAACTATATTGTTGAGGTATCCAATCAAAAAACAAAGAGAACCCACTGGTCTAGACCCCCTGCCCTATGACCAGGAAAGTGTGCTTACTCTCCCTGTGGGGAGGAATCAGAAAATGTAACTCCCTCTGGATGTGTAATTTGTGCTATAATCCTCACAGGATAGAAAGATATTGAGCTCAGAGGCCAGAAATTTCTCCTATATGGTGAGTGACTTCATCCTCTTGGGTTTCCCTTGCCGCTGGGAAATACAGATCTTCCTTTTCTCCATATTCTTTACGACTTACATCCTGACTCTGCTTGGAAACATGGCCATCGTGTGTGCAGTGCGCTGGGACCACCGTCTCCACACCCCCATGTATATTTTTCTGGCCAACTTCTCCTTCCTGGAGATATGCTATGTCAACTCTGATGTGCCCAACATGCTGGTCAACTTCCTCTCCAGGACCAAATCCATCTCCTTCACTCGGTGTCTCCTCCAGTTGTACTTCTTCTTCTCCCTGGGCACAATTGAATGTTTATTTCTCTCCATCATGGCCTATGACCCATTCCTGGCCATCTGCCGCCCCCTGTACTATCCCACCATCATGACTACTAAGTTCTGTAGCAGCCTGGTCATTTTTTGCTGGGTCTATGGTTTCCTCTGGTTTCTGGTTCCAGTGATATTCGTCACCCAGCTGCCATTTTGTGGACCAAATGTGATTGATGACTTTCTGTGTGACCTGGGTCCCCTGCTGGCCCTGGCTTCAGCCTGTGTCCCAATCCCAGGCACAGTTCTCTTATGTGGCACCATGAGCTCCCTCCTCATCTTTGCTACCTTTTTCTATATCATTGGCTCCTACACACTGGTGTTGAGAGCTATGATACAGGTACCCTCTGCTGCTGGCTGCAAGAAGGCCTTCTCCACCTGCTCCTCACACCTGGCCTTCATGTTTCTGTTCTATGGTTCAGTCATGATAACATATGTGAGTCCCGGGTCAGGACAAAAGAAGGCATGCAGAAGTTCACAACTTTGTTCTACTCAGTTTGACCCCTTTTTTCAACCCCATGATCTACAGCCTATGGAATAAAGAAATGAAGGATGCCTTGAAGAAAGTTCTAGGAGGTTCCTAAAATTGATCTATGATGTTATGTTAATGAGTTATTCTCACATTAATTCAGACTGGGAGCCCACTGTGAGTGACAAACTGAGAAGCTGGCAGGTAGATGTGAAAGTGACTGTGAAGGACCACATCCTCAGTGACGCCTCCCCAGGTGGAGTTCTCAGCCTCTTCCATGGCATGCTCCTATGCCTCTACTGAACATGTCCTTCATTCTTCCTTTTGTTATAATTAGCTGTTCACAAATCTGTTTCCACATGCCTCCCTATCCTTATTAGATTGAAATTCCTTGCGAGCAAGAATATCCTTTATTAATTTCTGTAATTTCAGAAACCCAACATGGTACCTAGATGTCAATAATGTCAACCTAAACAAAACAAATAAATGTGTTCATATTTCCTCACTATATTCTATCATTCTATCTTATAGCTATAGAAGCTATACAAATAACCATTTGTTTTTTATATGCCCTGCAGGTTAAATGAAAAGAAAAACTTTCCTTGAAAAAAATGTGAGGTCAACTTAAAGTGAACAAACCATGAAATGATAATCAAATTAGTGGAAAAGTTTAATACGATGAAAGTTAATATCTAGGAAATTACTTCCTTCCCTCCTTTTGCCTAATAATATAAGTTGCTTTATTTCATTTTCTTTTTACTAAATATTCTTTCACCCCAGCACATTTTAAAATACATTATACAACCTTACTACTGAAAGTGCAGTCTTTGGATTATCAGGCAGTCATCACTAGGGAACTTGTGAGGAGATGAGATCTCAGAAACTATTCAGGTCTATTGAATCAGAATCTTCATTGTTATATAAATCCTCAGTAGATTCACATGCACATTAAAGTTGGAAAAGCACTGTTCTGCCCCAGAGATTCTGAAAGGGTTGTAGTGATCACCACCACATTTAGGGCTTTCTATTGATGCCCATCCTTATCTGAACAGGGATTTTTCAACCAACTTACTCAAAATTGTGGGTGGAGCCTAGAAATAGGTTTTTTGAAAAGTTTCCCCAGAAGTTAGAAATACAAAAAGAGGGCTAGGAACTATTGCATTAGAATTTAGGAGATTCTAAATGGTACTATAAAATACAACAAAATCATACTTACATTCCTTTTCTTATTTTTTTAAAATTTGTATTTACTGTACACAAATGGAGTATAACTATCATTTCTCTGTTTGTGTCTTCATACATGTACATGAGATGTCTGTCTCATTCTATTATCTTTCCTTCTCCTGCCCACTCCCCACCCCTTATTTCCATCTACACAACATCCTTCTTCCATTCTTCCCTTATCTCCCCCCACGGCCAAAAGCTGCCCTGGTGCAAATCAACCAAATTTAATAAATATTAAATTGTAATAAGATATACTATAATCCAACTATAGTAGTCATTTATTTCCCCCCCAAAATAAATGTCTTTTTTTTAATGTTTTTTTAACATGCTTGTATTTAAGATACTATAAGTGGTTAAGAGAAGTAAACATATAATGAAAAAGAACAAAGCTGGGGGCATCACAAGACCTGATTTCAAGACATACTACAGAACCATAGTTCTATAGGAGCACACAAACAGACACATAGATCAATGGAACAGAATAGAAATATCATAAACATATAACTAACTGCTTCTCAATAAAGTTGCCAAAAATGTATATTTGAAAAGGATAGCCTCTTCATTAAGTGGTGGTGGGAAAACTAGATACCCAAATGCAGAAGACTAAAATTGGATCCCATCTCACACTCTATACAAAAATCAAGTCTAAGGGAATCAATGACTTAAATGCAAGGCCTAAAACTGTGAAGTTACTAGACAATACAATAGGGGAAATGCTTCAAAACACCAGTGTATGCAATTATTTTTTTGGGATAAGACCCCAAAAGCATAGGAAATAAAAGCAAAAATGAACAATGGGATATATCAAACTAAAAAGTTCTACACAGCAAAGGAAGCAATTAACAGAGCAGAGAGATAACCTAAAGATTGGGGGACAATATTTTCCAACTATTAATATGAGAAAGGATTGATATCCAGAATATATAAGAAACTCAAAAAAGCCAAAAACAACAAAAATATAATCCAAATAAAAAATGGGCAAATGATCTGAATAGACACTTCACAAAAAAAGAAGAAATACAAATGACAAAAAAAAATATGAAGACAATACTCAATATCATTAGTTATCAGGAAAATGCAAAGTAAAACTACAATGAGATATCATATCATTCCAGTTTAAATGATTGTTATTGAGAAAAGAATAATAGCAAATGCTGGCAAAGATAAGGAAAAAGGAGCTCTCATACACTGTTGTTAGGAATGTAAATTGTGGGGGTTTAAGTTACATCCAGTGTGGATGAAGGAAGGGATTTCTCTTGGAGGACAGAGCTGGCTATAAATTAATTACTAATAAACTTATGTAATCAATATAAGAGTCAATAATCTTTTCATATGGAAGCGGGTGTGACAGATGGGGCCATACCAGATCTGGCCCCCAACAAGTTGGAGGAGCCCACCTTAACCTTTATTTAGTGTCACACAGGTAAAGGACCAAGACCAGGAGGGGCTTCTTCTGTAAGGAACAGGATGGGGTGGAGTTAGGAAAGCCATTTGCTTAGAGAATTAGCATTCCCTTAGGCAGTGAGCCACCTGCACAGAGTCACCTCCCCAGGCTATCTGAAACAGTCTCTTAGAACTGCCAGTTCCTGGGAGTCAGACCTCTGTATCCCAGGGCTCAGCCAGGCCTGATTCTGCTAAACATGGATGGCTTCCCACAGCTGGGTTCTCGGGAATCCTGTGTGTCTGAATACTGAAACCAGAGTTTTGAGATGAGACTAGATTCCCTGCTTAGGCAATTTCCTCTGGGTTCTTGTCTCTCAAATTTTGAAGAATAAAATCCATGGAAAATCATGGAAGGGAAGAGTAAATAATATTATAGTTTAGCAAAGCAGCACACTAAGTTTGGGGTTGTTTACACTCAAGATCTCAGAGCTGACTGGGAATCACAGTTCACTGTCACTAAGAGGATGGTACCACGTGTCACTAGCTCAGAAAAAGACTGAAGTTCAAAGTAAAGATTTAACTGCACCATCAAAAAGTCAAAAAATATTAAGTCAAATCAGCACTTATAAATCAGGAACCATATGCACTGAGGACATTTGATTTTATTCTTGACTCAAAAGACATGCTGCAGTGAGTTCTTTCATCATTTTAACAATTTTCAACTGCATTCTTCCCTTTTGCCAGAAATTTTTCTAGATACTGGTAATACAAAAGATTTTTAGAAGAATAAATATCATTCTGTTTATGTGAATTTTTTAAGTAAGCAAACAAATCATTTTTGGTAGATCAGTATTATAAAGCAAATAAGTATGCTGTGGACTCAATGTGTCACAGTAAAATCTATAAATCAAACTCCTAATGCAAGGATGTTTGGAGAAGGTTCCTTTGGGAGGGTGAGGCTCCTGTAATAAGTGCTCTTTTTAAAAGATGAAAAGAGACCAGTATTCAGTCTCTCTATGTTTTGAGGACACACTGAGAAGGTGGACATTTGTAAACTAGGAAACAGAATCAGCTGACACCTTGATCCTAGACTTCCTAGCATCCAGAACCATAGGAAATAAATTCTGTTCTTTAAGCCACCCAACCTGTGATATTATATTAAAACAACCAGAAATAGTTTAGATACATGCCCCAATCCAAGAAAAACTCGTTGAAATTTAATTGCCCCCATAATGGTATTGGATGGTTGAGGGCTGAGGATTTAAGAGGTAATTAGGCTATAAGGGTGTTACCCTTATTGGTTGAACTGCCCTAATGAAAGGACTTTCAGAAACAGGCTCTTTCTTTTACCATTCTGCCTTCTACCATGTGATGATGCAGCAAGAAGGCTCCCACCAGATGCCAGAACCTTAATCTTGGACTTTCCAACTTCCAGAACTGTGAGAAAATAAGTATCTGCTCATTATAAATTGCCTACTCTCTGATGTTCTATCATAGCATAATAAAACAAACCAAGACAAAGTTCAAGAGATAAAGCAAATCATTACAATTGAAGTTAGGACCAGAAAGGTATGACCGAAAAGGAAACAAAGGCACCTTCAGTGTTCCTGAAATGCTCTATTTCTTGTCTTTTTAAATATTTTTCTTTTTATATATACATGACAGTAGAGTGTATTTGAACATATTATACATACATGATTACTTATTCTAACTAGGATCCCATTCTTGTGGTTGTACATGATATGGAGTTTCATATATGAACATAGGAAAGTTATGTCTGATTCATCCTACTGTCTTTCCTATTCCCATTCTCCCTCCCTTCCCTCCATTCTCCTTTGTCTAATCCAATAAACTTCTATTCTTCCTTTTCCCCTATTGTGTATTAGCATTCAAATATCAGAGAGAACATTTGATTTTGGTTTTTTGGGTTTGGCTTATTTCACTTAGGATGATAGTCACCAGATCCATTTATTTACCAGGAAAAGTCATAAGGTCATTCTTTATATGACTGAGTAAAATTCCATTGTGTATATATACACCACATTTTCTTTATCCATTCATCTGTTGAAGGGCACCTAGGCTGGTTCCATAGCTTAGCTATTGTGAATTGAGCTTCTGTAAACATGAATGTGGCTATGTTACTATGGTATACTGATTTTAAGTCTTTTGGATATATACCAAAGGGTGAAATAACTGGGTCAATTGGTGGTTTCATTCCAAATTTTCTGAGGAATCTCCACACTGCTTTCCAGAGTGGTTGCACCAATTCACAGTCACACCAGGAATGTATGAGTGTATTTTTCCCCCACATCCTTGCCAATATTTATTATTACTTGTATATTTCTTGTCTTGTTAGGGACTATTAGATATTTGTCTTATAATTATTCATTAAACTTTTTTAAAATTTTAAAATTATTTTTATTTAGCTTTTAATTTTTTACAGACTGCATTTTGATTCATTGTACACAAATGGGGTACATAATTTCATTTCTATGGTTGTACACAATGTAAATTAATACCAAACGTGTAATCATACACATACATAGGGCAATGATGTCTGTCTCATTCCACCATTTTTCACCCTACTTCCCTCTCATTTTCTTCTACATATTCTAAAGTTCCCTCATTATTCTCTTATTCCCCACTCCCACACCTATTATATATCATCCTCCACTTATCAGGGAAAACATTCAGCCTTTGGTTTTTTGGGCTTGGCTTATTTCACTTAGCATGATATCCAATTCCATCCACTTATTTGCAAATGCCATAATATTATTCTTCTTTATGGCTGAATAGTATTCCATTGTGTATATATACCAGGTTTCTTTATCCATTCATCTGCTGAAGGGCATCTAGGTTGGTTCCACAATCTAGCTATTCTGAACTGAGCTGCTATAAATATTGATGTGGCTGTGTTACTGTAGTTTGCTGATTTTAGGTCCTTTGGGTATAAACTGAGGAATGGGATAACTGGGTCAAAAGGTGGGTCCATTCCAAGTTTTCTTAGGATTCTCCATACTGTTTTCCAGAGTGACTGCACCAATTTGCAACTCCACCAGCAATGTACAAGTGTGCCTTTTTCCCCACATCCATGCCAACATCTATTATAGTTTGTGTTCTTGATAAAAGCCATTCTAATTGGAGTAAGATGAAATCTTAGAGTCATTTTAATTTGCATTTCTCTAATTACTAGAGATGTTGAACACTTTTTCATATATTTATTCATAGCCTGTGTGTCTTCTTCTATAAAGTGTCTGTCCAGATCCTTGGCCCATTTATTGATTGGTTTCTTTGTATTTTTGTTGTAAAGTTTTGTAAGTTCTTTATAAATTTTGGAGATAAGTGCTCTATCTGAAGTACATGTGGAAAACATTTTCTCCCACTCTGTAGGCTCTGTCTTCACATTCTTGATTGTATCCTTTGCTGAGAAAAAGCTTTTTAATTTGAGTCCATCCCATTTATTGATTCTTGCTTTGATTTCTTGTACTTTGGGAATCTTGTTGAGGAAGTCTGATCCTAAGCCAACATGATGAAGATTTGGCCCTACTTTGTCTTCTATTAGGTGCAGGGTCTCTGGTCTAATTCCTATGTCTTTGATCCATTTTGAGTTGAGTTTTGTGCAGGGTGAGAGGTAGAGATTTAATTTCATTTTACTGCATATGGACTTCCAGTTTTGCAGCACCATTTGTTGAACAGGCTATCTTTTCTCCATTGTATGTTTTTGGCTCCTTTGTCTAGTATGAGGTGACTGTATTTATGTGGTTTTGTCTCTATGTCTTCCATTCTATACCATTGGTCTGCCTGTCTGTTTTGGTGCCAATACCATGTTGTTTTTGTTACGGTTGCTCTGTAGTATAGTTTAATGTCTGCTATTGTGATACCTCCATTTCACTTTTTCTATTCAGGATTGTTTTGGCTATTTGAGGTCTCTTGTTCTTCCAGATGAAGTTCATGATTGCTTTTTCTATTTCTATGAGGAATGTCATTGGGATTTTAATTGGAATTGCATTGAATCTGTATAATGCCTTTGATAGAATGGCCATTTTGACAATGTTAATTCTGCCTATCCAAGAACATGGGAGGCCTTTCCATTTTCTAAGGTTTTCTTCAAGTTCTTTCTTTAATGTTCTGTAGTTTTTAATTGTACAGGTCTTTCACCTCTTTTGTTAGATTAATTCCCAAGTATTTTATTTTTTTTGACGCTACTGTGAATGTAGTGGTTTTCCTAATTTCTCTTTCAGAGGATTCATCATTCATGAATAGAAATGCATTAGACTTACGTGTATTGATTTTATATCCTGCTACTTTGCTGAATTCATTTATTAGTTCTAGAAGTTTTCTAGTGGAGATTTTTGGATCTTCTAAATATAGGATCATGTCATCAGCAAATAGTGACAGCTTTAGTTCTTCTTTTCCTATTTGTATACTTTTAATTTCTTTGGTCTGTCTAATTGCTTTGACAAGTGTTTCAAGGATGATGATGAATAGAAGTGGTGAAAGATGGCATCCCTGTCTTGTTCCAGTTTTTAGAGGAAATGCTTTCAGTTTTTCTCCATTAAGAATGATGTTGAGCGATCCAAGATGGTGGACTAGAGGGGGACTGCATCCCCAGTCACTCCAGAACCCAGGAGTTAAGAAGGGGAGGCTTTGAGAGACTCGGACCAAAATAGAGCCACGGTTGAGTCTGCCCAGTGGGTAAAGCTCGGCCCGGGTGGCAGGCCCAGATAGAGGTGGCTTATCGGAGCAGGGCAGGGCAGCTAGAGTCTTCCACAGGCAGCCCTGCACACTCCGGCACAACAGCCAGCTTCTCCATGTTCTTGGAACAGGACCCCTAGTGAGAGCCTTTCTGATCAGAACAAGCTCCAAGTCCTGGAGCCAGCGTGGCATGCTCCGGTCCGCAAGTGGCTCCAGGGACAAGGACAGGGCAGCCAGAGTCCTCCCCAAGCAGCCTGGACGTCTGCAGTGGGAGGCGCCTTTCAAGGCTAGCTACTCGGAGAAGACCGCCCAGTGAGAGCCTTTCTACATAGAGCCAGCCACAGTCCCCGAGCCAACAGAGAGCTTCAATCCGCAAGCAGCCTCTGGGATCAGGGCAGGGCAGCCAGAGACTTCTTCAGGTGGTTCGACCCACTCCGGCTGCAGGCTCTTTCCACGGGGCGATCCAAGATGGCGGACTAGAGGGGGACTGCATTCCCAGTTGCTCCAGAACCCAGGAGTTAAGAAGGGGAGGCATTGAGAGACTCCGACCAAAATAGAGCCACGGATGAGTCTGCCCACTGGGTAAAGTTCGGCCCGGGTGGCAGGCCCAGATAGAGGTGGCTTATCGGAGCAGGGCAGGACAGCTAGAGTATTCCACAGGCAGTCTTGCGCACTCTGGTGCTGGGCCCCTCCCACACAGCCAGCTTCTCCAGGTTCTCAGAGCAGGCCCCCTAGTGAGAGCCTTTCTGATCAGAACAAGCTCCAAGTCCTGGGGCCAGAGTGGCATGTTCTGGCCCACAAGTGGCTTCAGGGACCAGGACAGGGCAGCCAGAGACCTCCCCAAGCAGTCCAGACCCCTGTGGTGGGAGTCGCCTTTCAAGGCTAGCTACTCGGAACAGACCGCCCAGTGAGAGCCTTTCTACATAGAGCCAGACACAAGTCCCCGAGCCAACAGAGAACTTCAATCTGCAAACAGCCTCTGGGATCAGGGCAGGGCAGCCAGAGACTTCTCCAAGCGGCTCTGCCCACTCTGGCCACAGGATCTTTCCACGGTGCGATCCAAGATGGCGGCCTAGAGGGTGACTGCATCTCCAGTCGCTGCAGAACCCAGGACTCAAGAAGGGGAGGCATTGAGAGACATGGGCAAAAATAGAGTCACAGGGTGAGTCTCCCCCACTGGGCAAAACTTGGCCTGGGCAGAAGGCACAGATAGGGCTGGCTTATCAGAGCAGGGCAGGGCAGCTAGAGTCTTCCCCAGGTAGCCTTCCACACTCCGGCAGTGAGCTCCCCCCACATGGCCAGCTGCAGAGTGCAGGTCCCCAGTGAGAGCCTTTCTGCACAGAGCCAGCTCCAAGCCCTGGAACCAGTAGGGGGCTAGGGGCAGCTTTCTTCAGAAGCACTGCATTATCAAGTTCCTCCAAGACTTCAGGCTACTGAAGGCTGGGAGTTGATACACTGGAAATCTACCGAGACACTATAAGCAAATAGAGGAAATCTGCAATATCTCAGATTCCCACTGACATCTGACCAATATGAGAAAACAAGGGAAGAAAATGTCCCAAACAAACCTAGATACTATATCAATAAAACCCAATGACAGCACAGCAGAAGAAATGTCAGAAAGGGAGTTCAGAATGTACATAATTAAAAGAATCAGAGAAGCAAATGAGGAGATGAAAAAGCAAATGCAGGCATTGAAGGAGGAGATGAAAGAGCAAATGCAGGCATTAAATGATCGCACCAATCAACAGTTAAAACACCAAATATGGGAAGCAAGAGATCATTTCAATAAAGAGTTAGAGATACTGAAAAAAAAAAACAAACTGAAATACTTGAAATGAAGGAAACAATAAACCAAGTTAAAAACTCCATAGAAAGCATAACCAATAGGATAAAACACCTGGAAGACAGAACCTTACACATTGAAGACAAATTATTTAATCTTGAAAACAAGGTTGGCCAAACAGAGAAGATGGTAAGAAATCATGAACAGAATCTACAAGAATTATGGGATATCATGAAAAGACCAAATTTAAGAATTATTGGGATTGAGGAAGGCTTAGAGAAAAAAACCAAAGGAATGAACAATCTATTCAATGAAATAATATCAGAAAATTTCCCAAATCTGAAGAATGAAATGGAAAACCAAGTGCAAGAGGCTTATAGAATTCCAAATATACAAAATTACAACAGACCCACACCAAGGCACATTATTATGAAAATACCTAACATACAAAATAAAGACAGAATTTTAAAGGCCACGAGAGAAAAGAATCAAATTACATTCAGAGGGAAACCAATAAGAATATCAGCAGATATTTCAATCCAGACCCTAAAAGCTAGAAGGGCCTGGAACAACTTTTACCAAGCCTGAAAGAAAATGGATGCCAACCAAGAATCTTATACCCAGAAAAACTTACCTTCAAATTTGACGATGAAATAAGATCCTTCCATGATAAACAAAAGCTAAAGGAATTTACAAAAAGAAAGCCAGCATTACAGAACATTCTCAGCAAAATATTCCATGAGGAAGAGATGAAAAACAGTGATGCAAATCAGGAACAGGAGGTGCTAGCCTAAAGGAATAGCCAATTAAAGGAGAAACCAAATCATGTCAAAAAACAAATATGAGTCAAATGACTGGGGATACAAATCATATCACAATAATAACCCTGAATGTTAATGGCCTGAACTCATCAATCAATAGACATAGACTGGCAGATTGGATTAAAAAGAAAAATACAACAATATGCTGCCTGCAAGAGACTCATCTCATAGAAAGAGATACCCATAGACTAAAGGTGAAAGGAGGGGAAAAACATACCATGCACACGGACACAGCAAAAAAGCTGGAGTATCCATCCTCATTTCAGATAATGTGCACTTCAAGTCAAAACTAGTCAGAAGGGATAAAGAAGGGCATTACATGCTGCTTAAGGGAAGCATAAATCAGCAAGACATAAGTATCATAATTATCTATGCCCCGAACATTGGCTCATCCACGTACGTCAAACAAATCCTTCTCAATTCCAGAAATCAAATAGACCACAACACAATAATACTAGGCGATTTTAACACACCTCTCTCACCACTGGATAGATCGTCCAAACAAAAATCGAACAAAGAAACCATAGATCTCAATAACACAATCAACAATTTAGAATTAACGGACATATATAGAATGTACCATCCAACAAAGAACGAATACACTTTCTTCTCAGCAGCACATGGATCCTTCTTTAAATTAGACCATATTTTATGCCACAAAGCTACTGTTAGCAAATACAAGAAGATAGAGATACTACATTGTACTCTATCAGATCAAATGGATTGAAATTAGAAATAAATGACAGAATAAAAAAATATTTCTCCAATGCCTGGATATTAAATAATACACTCTTATATGATGAATGGATAACAGAAGACATCAGGATGGAAATAAAAAAATCTTAGAAGTAAACAAGAATAAGACACATCATATAAAAATCTCTGGGACACTATGAATGCAGTACTTAGAGGAAGATTTATTTCATGGGGAACATTCAAAAAAAGAAGTAGAAATCAACAAATAAACAACTTAACACTACAGCTCAAAGCGCTAGAAAAAGAAGAGCAGACCAATACCAAAAGTAGTAGAAGACAGGAAACAGTTAAACTCAGAGCTGAAATCAATGAAATTGAAGCAAAAGAAAGAATACAAAAATTTGACAAAATAAATAGTTGGTTCTTTGAAAAAATAAACAAAATTGATAAACCCTTAGCCACACTAACAAAGAGAAAGAGGGAGAAAACTCAGATTACTAAAATTCAGAATGAACAAGGAAACATCACACAGACACGACTGAAATACAAAACATAATTAGAAGCTATTTTGAAAATCTATGCTCCAACAAAACAGAAAACCTCGAAGACATCAACAAATTTCTAGAGACATATGAATTGCCTAAACTGAACGAGGAGGACATACACAACTTAAATAAATCAATTTCAAACAATGAAATAGAAGAGGTCATCGAAAGCCTACCAACAAAGGAAAGTCTGGGACCAGATGGGTTCTCAGCCAAGTTCTACAAAACCTTTAAAGAAGAGCTCACTCCAATACTCAAAGTATTCCATGAAACAGAATAGGAGGGAACCCTCCCAAACTCGTTCTATGAAGCAAATATCACCCTGATACCTAAACCAGACAGAGACACATCGAGGAAAGAAAATTTCAGACCAATATCCTGAATGAACATTGACGCAAAAATTCTCAACAAAATTTTAGCAAATCGCATACAAATATATACTAAAAAGATAGTGCACCACGATCAAGTGGGTTTCATCCCACAGATGCAAGGTTGGTTCAACATTCGTAAATCAATAAATGTCATTCACCATATCAACAGACTTAAAGTTAAGAATCACATGATCATTTCATTAGATGCAGAAAAAGCATTTGATAAAATACAGCATCCCTTCATGCTCAAAACCCTAGAAAAAATTGGGGTAGTGGGATCATTCCTTAACATTATAAAGGCCATCTACGCTAAGCCCATGGCCAATACCATTCTCAATGGTGAAAAACTGAAAGCCTTCCCCCTAAAAACTGGAACAAGGCAGGGATGCCCTCTTTCACCACTTCTGTTCAACATCGTCCTTGAGACGCTAGCCAGAGCAATTAGAAAAACCAAAGAAATTAAAGGGATACGAATTGGAAAAGAAGAACTCAACCTATCCCTGTTCGCTGATGACATGATTATATATTTAGAGGTACCTGGAAATTCCACCAGAAAACTTTTAGAACTCATAAATGAATTCAGTAAAGTAGCAGGTTACAAGATCAATGCTCATAAATCCAATGCATTTTTATACATAAGTGATGAATCTTCAGAAAGAGAAATCAGGAAAACTACCCCATTCACAATAGCACTGAAAAAAATAAAATACTTGGGAATCAATCTCACAAAAGAGGTGAAAGACCTCTACAATGAGAACTACAGAACACTCAAGAAAGAAATTAATGAAAACCTTAGAAGATGGAAAGATCTCCCATGTTCCTGGATAGGCAGAATTAATATTGGCAAAATGGCTATACTACCTAACGTGCTATACAGATTCAATGCAATTCCAATTAAAATCCCAATGATGTGCCTTACAGAAATAGAGCAAGCAATTATGAAATTCATCTGGAAGAATAAAAAAACTAGAATAGCTGAAGCAATCCTAAGTAGCAAGAACGAAGCAGGGGGTATTGCAATACCAGATCTTCAACTCTACTACAAAGCAATAGTAACAAAAACGGCATGGTATTGGTACCAAAATAGACAGGTATATCAATGATACAGAATAGAGGTCATGGACACAAACCCAAATAAATACAATTTTCTCATACTAGACAAAGGTGCCAAAATATGCAATGGAGAAAAGATAGCCTCTTCAACAAATGGTGCTGGGAAAACTGGAAAACCATATGCAACAGAATGAAATTAAACCCCTATCTCTCACCCTACACAAAACTCAACTCAAAATGGATCAAGGACCTTGGAATCAGAGCAGAGACTCTGCATCTTATAGAAGAAAATAGGTCCAAATCTTCACCTCCTTGGCTTAGGATCAGACTTCCTTAACAGGACTCCCATAGCACAAGAAATAAAAGCAAGAATCAACAACTGGGATAGATTCAAACTAAAAAGCTTTCTCTCAGCAAAGGAAACTATCAGCAATGTGAAGAGAGAGCCTACAGAGTGGGAGAATATCTTTGTCAACCATACTTCAGATAGAACGCTAATTTCCAGTATCTATAAAGATCTCAAAAAACTCTACACCAAGAATACAAATAATCCACTCAACAAATGGGCTAAGAAAATGAACAGGCACTTCACAGAAGAAGATGTACAAGCAATCAAGAGATATATGAAAAAATGTTCAACATCTCTAGTAATTAGAGAAATGCAAATCAAAACTACCCTAAGATTTCATCTCACCCCAGTTAGAATGGCGAATATCAAGAACACAAGCAACAATAGGTGTTGGCGAGGATGTGGTGAAAAAGGAACACTCATACATTGCTGGTGGGGTTGCAAAGTATTGCAGCCACTCTGGAAAGCAGTATGGAGATTCCTCAGAAAGCTTGGAATGGAAACACCATTTGACCCAGCTATCCCACTCCTTGGCCTATACCCAAAGGACTTAAAATCAGCATACTACAGAGATACAGCCACATCAATGTTCATTGCTGCTCAATTCACCATAGCCAGATTGTGGAACCAACCTAGATGCCCTTCAGTTGATGAATGGATAAAGAAACTGTGGCATATATATACAATGGAATATTACTCCACAATGAAGAATGATACAATTATGGCATTTGCAGGCAAATGGATGAAATTGGAGAATATCATGCTAATTGAGATAAGCCAATCTCTAAAAACTAAAGGATGAATGATCTCGCTGATAAGCGGATGAGGACATATAATGGGGGTGGGAGGGGTTAGCATTAGGTTTAGGGTTAGGTTTAGGGTTAGGGATAAAGAGTGTGGAAAGAATGAAGGAAAGAAGGACTGTATAGAGGGAAAAGAGGGTGGGAGGGTTGGGGGGAAGGAAAAAAATAATGAATCAAACATCATTGCCCTATGTAAATGTATGATTACACAAATGGTATGCCTTGACTCAATGTACAAATAGAGAAACAACATGTATCCCATTTGTATACAATAATAACAAAAATAAAAAATAAAAAAATAAAAAAAAAAGAATGATTTTGACTGTGGGCTTAGCATTGATAGCCTTTACAATGTTGAGGTATGTTCTTACTATTCCTATTTTTTCTACTGTTTTAAGCATGAAGGGGTGCTGTATTTTATCAAATGCTTTCTCAGCATCAATTGAAATAATCATGTGATCCTTAACTTTAAGTATATTGATGTGGTGAATTACATTTACTGATTTCTGGATGTTGAACCAACCTTGCATCCCTCGGATAAACCCTCTTGATCATGGTGCACTATATTTTTAATATATTTTTGTATGAAATTTGCCAGTATTTTGTTAAGGATTTTTGCATCTATGTTCATCAGGGATATTTCTTTCTTTGATGTGTCTTTGTCTGGTTTTGGTAGAAGAGTGATGCTAGCCTCATAGAATGAATTTGGAAGGGTTCCCTAATTTCCTATTTCCTGAAATACTTTGAGAAGTACTGGTAACAGTATTTCTTTAAAGGTCTTGTAGAATTCATCTGAGAATCCATTTGGTCCTGGGCTTTTCTTGGTTGCTAGGCTTTTGATGGCTTCTTCTATTTCAGTGCTTGAAATTGATCTGTTTAGATTGTGTACGTCTTCCTGATTCAGTTTGGGAGGATCATATGTCTCTAAAAATTTGTCGATGTCTTCGATATTTTCTACTTTGTTGGAGTATACATTTTCAAAGTAACTTCTAATTATGCTATGTATTTCAATGGTGTCTGTCGTGATCTTTCCATTTTCATGACAAATTCTAGTAATTGAGTTTTTTCTCCTCTTCGTTAGTGTGGCTAGGGGTTTATCAATTTTGTTTATTTTTTCAAAGAATCAACTTTTTGTTTTGTCAATTTTTTGAATTGTTTCTCTTGTTTCAATTTCATTGATTTCAGCTCTGATTTTAATTATTTCCTGTCTTCTACTATTTTTGGTGTTGCTCTGTTCTTCTTTTTCTAGGGCTTTGAGGTGTAATGTTAGGTCATTTAGTTGTTGACTTTTATCTTTTTAATGGATGAATTCAATGCAATGAACTTTCCTCTTAGTACAGCTTTCATAGTGTCCCAGAGATTTTGATATGTTGTGTCATTGTTCTCATTTACTTCTAAGATTTTTTTTTATTTCTTCCCTGATGTCTTCTGTTATCATTACATCATTCAGTATCATATTATTTAGTCTCCAGGTCTTTGAGTAGTTTTTGTTTGTTATTTTATCATTCATTTCTAATTGCATTCCATTATGGTCTGATAGGATACAGGGTAGGATCTCTGTTTTTTTGTATTTACTAATGATTTTTTTGTGGCATAGCATATGGTCTATTTTGGAGAAGAATCCATGAGCTGCTGAGAAGAAAGTATACTCACTCGATGATGAATGAAATACTCTGTAAATATCCATTAGGTCTATATCATTGATTGTATTATTTAGTTCTATAGTTTCTTTGTTCAGTTTTTCTTTGGAGAATCTATCCAGTGCTGAGAGTGGTGTGTTAAAGTCTCCCATTATTAATGTGTTTTGGTCTATTTGATTCTTAAAATTGAGAAGGGTTTGTTTGATATACGTAGATGCTCCATTGTTTGGGGCATAAATATTTAAAAGTGTTATATCTTGCTGTTTTATGCTTCCCTTAAGCAGTATGAAATGTCTTTCTTTATCCCTTCTGACTAACTTAGGTTTGAAGTCCACTTTATCTGATATGAGGACAGAGACCCCTGCTTTTTTACTGGGTCCATGTGCATGATATGTTTTTCCCCATCCTTTCACCTTTAGTCTGTGGATGTCTTTTTTTTTGAGATGGGTCTCTTGAAGGCAGCATATTGTTGGGTCTTTCTTTTTAATCCAATCTGCTAGTCTATGTCTTTTGATTATTGAATTTAGGCCATTGACTTTCAAGGTTATTATTGAGATATGATTTCTATTTCTGCTCATTTTGGCTTATTTTTGGTTTTTTACTTGTCCTTTGATTGGCTTTTCCTTTAGGGTAGTTCCTCCCTGTGCTGACTTGTATTGTTTTTCACTTCCTCCTACCGAAATATTTTGCTGAGAATGTTTTGTAGGGCAGGCTTTCTATTTGTAAATTCTTTTAGCTTTTGTTTATCATGGAAAGATTTTATTTCATTGTCAAAACTGAAGGCTAGTTTTGCTGGGTATAGTATTCTTGGTTGGTATCCGTGTTCTTTCAGAGCTTGAAATATATTGTTCCAGGCCCTTCTTGCGTTTAGAGTCTGGGCTGAGAAATCTGCTGATATCCTTATTGGTTTCCCCTTGTATGTAATCTGATGCTTTTCTCTAGCAGCCTTTAAAATCCTATCTTTATTTCAAATGTGAGGTATTTTCATTATAATGTGTCATGGTTTGGATCTGTTGTAGTTTTGTGCACCTGGCATTCTGTAAGCCTCTTGTATTTGACTTTCCATTTCATTTTTCAGGTTTGGGAAATTTTCTGATATTATTTCATTGAACAGGTTCTTCGTGCCTTTGGTTTGTATCTCTGTGCCTTCCTCAATCCAAGTAATTCTTAAATTCAATCTTCTCATGATAGCCCATAATTCTTGGAGGTTCTGTTCATGACTTCTTAACATCTTCTTAGTTTATTCAACTTTATTTTCAAGATTGAATATTTTGTCTTCATTGTCTGAGATTCTGTCTTCCACGAGGTCTATTCTGTTGGTGATGCTTTCTATTGAGTTTTTAATTTGGTTTATCATTTCTTTCATTTCACGTATTTCTGTTGTTTTTTTTTTTTTCAGAATCTCAATCTCTTTATTGAAGTGTTCTTTTGCTTCTTGCATTTTCTCTTTTAACTGTCTACTGGAATGGTCTTGCATTGCCTGCATTTGCTGTCTTATCTCGTCTTCTGCTTCAGGATCATTTTAATCATGCATATTCTAAACTCTTTTTCTGTCATTTCTACTGCCATGCTGTCATTGGAGTCTATCACAATAGCGTCTTATTTTGTTAGGGATGCTTTCTTCCCCTGTTTTTTATATTGTTTCTGTATATTCCCCTCTAGCAGTGAAGATCAGAGATACTGAAGTTTGCCCCCTGCAGGCTTATTATGACCCTGCAGTTTTCCACTACCTCTCCTTTGAAGGGGAGCTCAATACCAGTAGCACCTAATACAGAGAAAATGCAGCCCTGAACCAGCTAGCCCCTATAAAGACTTTAACATTTTTAAAACAGGATCAGTTCAATTACTATTTACAATATTTCTAGTTGTGAACAAGAGGATAGGGAAAGGGTGTAGGATATAAGTGAGTAAATAGGGGTACCTGTCAAAGGGCTTCCAGTCTCCTGTAGGTGTCTCAGGACAAGAAGCTGCCCTTCCAATGATGATGGCCATGCCCTCAGGAATAATTCAAAGTGCCTGCACTAGCCTCCAAAGGAGCTGGGGAGCCCAGCAAGGGTGTGCTGAATCAGCACGGAGGCAGGTGCAGTGTCCCTCAGCAGTAGGGGGGCAGGCGGGCAGGCAGACTCAGCGCCAGACCGACCTCGGTGTGGGGGGGGCGTGCTCTGCAACGTCAGATCTTGGTGTGGGGGTCATTAAGCTTTAATATAAATGTTTTATGCATTTTGTGTATTGTATAATAAAATTGAACAGAATTAATTTTAAAATTTTTTGAATAAACCACGGGGGAACCTAATCAAATAAATTTTTGAAGTATCATGCTGTTAAAAAGCTTATTTCTCTGACTTATATTGTCTCATTACATAATTAGAAAAATGTTTTGAGCTCCTTTTGTCATAGGTTCAGAGATACTCAAAGATATTTGATCTTCAAATTGAGAGTTTTATTTATTAGTCTGGCTTGTTTGTCCTTTGTACCGGCTCCCTCTGTCCTTTGTTTTTAATGTATTATAACTGTGTTGTCATATGGTGTATTTTAATCATCATTTTAGTACTTTATTAAAGACTTGATTTAGATCTACTATATTTTCTTTTCTTTTCTTTCTTTCATTTTTTTTTTTTTTTAATTTGGTTACAGGGATTGAACTCAGGGGCACTCAACCATTGAACCATTTCCACAACCCTATTTTATACTTTATTTAGAGACAGGGTCTCACTGAGTTGCCTAGTGCCTTGCTTTTGCTGAGATTGGTTTTGAACTCACAATCCTCCTGCCTCAACCTCCCGAGCCACTGGGATTACAGGCGTGTACCACCACACCCTGTTTAGATCTACTATATTTTGTGACAGAAATCTGGTATCTTTCTCTAGCTTATGTTTTCTGATGTATCTAGATCTCTTTTTCCTCTGCTTATTACTGATTCATTTAAATTTAAAATTTTATTTATATATTTTTCATTGTTTAATAAAATGGTAGGATATAAATGCACATGTATAATCTCAATTATTTTATTCACAAATATGAAATTATAATAAAAAATCTCCAGAGAAAACACTAAATTTAATAATTAATTAAAACCAAATTTGATTTAATAACCAAAGAAGGGTGAAAGAGAAGAATAGCATTTATTGAGTATATATTTTATTTGAGGTACTTAACTGATAAAATATTTAGTCTGTGCAACTGTGCCTAATAGGACAGAAGTGGTTTATGACAGACCAAAAATACAAATAAACATGAATCTGAATGCTGAAACAATGCTTATTTCATACAACACATCATATATTAATGAACTTGAGATTTTTCTTCAGTACTCATTGAGACCATCAACTCCTCCATAGGACATAGATCAGGCTTGATGCTTCTCATCCTCCTTAACATCAGTACTATGTCATCATCTTTTATGTTAAAATATAAGGAGGAAATATTTTACAAATTGCTTTCCCCTCTAGGAGGTATGACTTTGTTATGTATTAGAATACATATTTTTAAAGATGAAAACTGATTTCTCATTTCCTTTCTGTTAATTCCTGAAGGTTAATTCTTCAGTTCCAATGTCAACATGGCCCTATCACCCACTGAGGGATACCGAAATTCTTCCTTCATAAAAATAATTCTGACAGAGACTTAGTGTCAAGAAAATTGGCCATTGTGCCTTTAAAGCAAAAGGCTTTAATGAATAAACACTCTGTAAAGCAAATTAATTGAGCATCCTAGGATATAAATGCTCATCATTTCTAAAAGTGTTGCTACCATTTAAAAGATAAAAATATTTCTACCACATAGGAATAACACTGAGAAAATGAGTCAGTTCAAAAGCCTCCCTTTGCTTTTTGAATACCTTGTAATCAGATTATTAACTGCTTGGTCTCAGTAGTAGAGATGGCTCCAAACCAATAATGGAAAACAGTCCTGTTCCATGCCTGAGATGGGATGTGCAAGCCCTGCTTACACATGCACACACTTAAAAATAATGAAAACAAGAGGTGCAAAAGTTTGTGTCATCTTTTAAGTAATGCCTCACTTAACCAAAGGAAGCAAATTTCAACAATTGTGTCAAATATTAGGGAAACTGCTAAAAACACTGAAACAACCTATAGGCAAAATGAGGAGATGTACTCTAGAATTTCAGCATTTCCCTACATACCTCCATGTCTGTGCTCCTGGGTTCTGCTCACAGTGAAATAGTACATATTTATGGGTATCATACTAGAAGTGCAGAGATGGCCAGGAAAATATAACCATTTGCTTTAAAAGTTTTTAAATAAAAGAAAATTACAAAAAAATAATTTAAATGGCATACACCCTCTCAAATCATTGATTGAGTCATAAGAAAGTGAATGAGAAATATAATGCAATAACTCTGACATTGACCAATAAAGGATTGCAAAACATGCAGAGAGATTCAAAAGATGAACAAAATGGAATGTGAAAGAACAGGAATAGTTGTTTTAGTGTTTGCTCCATCTTAACACTTAGCTGTTAATAGAAGAAATTAAATGTGCACACTCAGAATCCCATGGGATGATGTGATCACCACTGGAGACACTCATGGGCTCCAGGGGGAAGGGAACACTGGGAATTGACAGTCTTCCCACAGAAAGCCCTCGTGTGAAATCCATAACAGAATATATCCCTCAGGATGAGCAGGTATGGGAGACCTATCAGAGATAAATCTTTGATTCATAGTAAATATGCCAGTCCCTTTCCAAGTGTTTTGAGTACCCCCACCCCTGCTATGGTCTCTGGCTTCCAAGGAGGTCATGCCCTCTGCCCCGTCTGCCTTTTGCTGCAGTAAAAACAGAAGATCATGAGACAGTATCACCAATTCTAGGAGAAGATGGGTTCAGGAGAGGTACAAGTGTAAAACAACTCTTACACGTGCCCTTTAGCTCTGCCTTATTTTGTGTGACTAGAAGAACAGCCCCTAAAATCACATAAATTGATGGAAAGAGGGTTATCTTTACAGGTCAGAGGGTTGAGAAACTTAGGGAAGTGAGGGACAGGAAGATGAGGAAAGACCCTCAGAAGTATGTAACTTCAGTCTTTATTAATCCCAAATTGAACTCAGTGAGAACCAGCTCTTTAGAGGAACAGAAATTTTAGTAAGGTAACATCTGGAGAGGACTGACAAAAAAGGTTATCAGGAGCAGGCCTGAAAACCCTCCCTTATTTCTATAATGCTTATTTTAGCAATGTTTTCTTTTTCCAAAGTGCACATGATCGGCCTCTAGGAAGGGAGAGCAACAAGATAATGGAGCACACCAGATTGGTGAGTCCACTCCCACTTGATATTCCTCACCAAATATTTCGTACTGTTTTACTCTGTCCTTGTAGTTTCTGAGGTCAGAATTCCTGCTCTAGAGGAAATACCCACAGCCACTCTAGACCTAGGAGGCTGTATTCACAGGCTTTAAAAAAAAAGTCTTCAAATGAGATATGTTGTGACAAATTCAGAATCCCTTCCATCCTATGTGATAACCAAACTTATCCTTCAAAAGTAGAACCTGATGCAATCTGGAAAGTAGTATATTTTGTAACTAACACATTACTGAATACTATTAACTATAAATTTCTATAGTGTCTGTGGCTGTATTCTGAACCTACATTTACCTGAATAAACATCACTCTATCATTTTCACTTTGGCATTTAGGACCAAAAGATGACTGTCCTTCATTAATGGAAATCATACTGAAAAACAATCAACTATTCAGATGAAACTTCTGGCAAATGAATCAGGTGATTTCATTGGCTTTGTTTTCCCTCTCTCACTAAGGAAGTCAGACCATGTCCCAACAGAGTCTAACTCAGAGAAGGAGGTTCTCATGAGGATTCTCCCTTCACTTTCCAAACAACTCCAAACTTCCAACTGTAATGAGATTCAAGTGACAGAGGAGATGGGGAAACAAGAGAGGATTCCTGTCCAGACACATGTTCTGTGGCTCCCACCTTTGCCTCGGGACACAGAGGTGTCTGCTTGGGAGTATGGCTTTTGCCACCCTCTTCACCCATCAACAAATCAGGATACCAAATATCTCCCCCAAATCCTGATACCCCAGGCAGATTTCTGAAGCATCTTAAATTATATACCAAATCCACTGTCACTTCTACATACAAGTGGACTTTACATAGACTAAGGTTTTGCAGATGTTGTATAAGGGTAAATAATGGAACCAAACTGAAAGTCATTATGCAGATGTCTGGAGAGTCCAAGGTTTCCTGAGTGAACAAAGTTTGGTGAACAGAGGTAGGATGGCACTTTTGGTACTTTCTGTCTGGGTTATTTTACATACCAACACTGATACCTCCAGAATGAAAAGTGAATTGCACAACAAGAGGTGAAAGGCACTAAGATTTCATTGTGTTATTCTTTATCTTTCGCTCTCCTCCTGTTATATCTATCATTTGTGTATCCCATTTTGAAGATACACGTAATTATTACTAGAAGTCTCATATTTCATTCTATGGACACCAACATGTCACTTTATTACCACCTTACACAAGTTGAATTCACTCTCATTAACCTTCTCCAGCAGCTTATTGCTAAAGACACTGTTTTTGACTATGAGAACATTCAGAAATACAAATGAAATAGAATGCAAGAATCCAGTGTCTGGGGCTAGAGATGTAGGTCAGTGGTAGAGCATGTTCCCGGATGCACAAGGCCATGAATTCAATCCCCAGCACTTCAAAATATAGAAATAAAATTAAATAAAAGAATCCAAAGTCTGATCATAAAAGCATTCTCACAGAGTTTGACAGTCTTCCACAGTAGAGTTAACAGTATTATCTTCATCAGTTTATTTAATAGAACAACAGAGACTAAGGAACTCATGATTTTAAAAGAAAAAAAAAAAAAAAAAAAGCAACATCCCTGAGGATCAAAGGTTTAGGAAATGAGGTTATATGTGACATTGTCATTTTTCTTCTCTGCCCTTAGGAAGCCATGAATGCATCAGGAGCCAACATGGTGACTGAATTCATACTCCTGAGTTTTTCCTGCTCCAGAGAGATCCAGGTCCTCCTCTTCATCCTGTTCCTTGTGTCCTACATCCTGACACTGATGGAAAATGGGGCCATCGTCTGTGCGGTGAAGCTGGACCATAAGCTCCACACCCCTATGTACCTCCTGCTAGCCAACTTCTCATTCCTGGAAATCTGTTACATCAACACCACTGTCCCAAATATGTTATGAAACTTCCTGTCTGAGACCAAAACCATCTCTTTCACAGCCTGCTTCCTGCAATTCTACTTCTTCTTCTCCTTGGGTATCAATGAGACCTTCCTATTGCCCCTTATGGCTTTTGACCGATACTTGGCCATCTGTCGGCCTCTGCACTATCCCACCATCATGAACAATCGTCTCTGCACAGTCTTGGTGGTCCTCTGCTGGGTGACAGCCTTCCTCTGCTATCCAGTGCCTATCTATTTTATCACTCAACTCCCCTTTTGTGGTCCCAATACCATTGACCACTTTGTCTGTGACCCCGGCCCTCTTCTGGCCCTGTCCTGTGTTCCTGCCCCTGGAATTGAGCTTTCCTGTTCCTTGTTGAGTTCAATCATTATCTTCATCACTCTCTTCTTCATCCTCGCATCCTACACCCTGGTCCTCAGAGCAGTGTTTCGTGTCCCCTCAGCTGCTGGAAGATGCAAGACTTTCTCACCTAGTTGTGGTGTCTCTCTTCTATGCAACACTCATGGTGATGTACATCAGCCCAAACTCTGGAAGTCCAGCTGGGACACAGAAGATTGTAACCTTGATCTACTCCTCAGTGACCCCACTTATAAACCCACTCATCTACAGTCTCCAGAACAAAGACATGAAGGCAGCCTTGAGAAAAATTAGGATACTCACAAAAATTAGTCAAAATTCATGAGAGCTCATGAGTGGATCATGTTTTCTCCCCCATTTGATTTCCCCCATTTACATCTGTGGATGACAAACGTGGCTTTATTTTTTTGCATTTAGAGATGAAGTCTCAAATTCTTCAATTTCTGGCTGTGATGGACAAGAACATGCTAGTTGAAGTAGACATCACCTTCAAATGAAGATTTGATAGAAGGTAATTCGAAATAAATGTCCCCAATGCCTCTATTTAGACTCTTTCACCCTAAGTGCCAATAACTGCTTGCCCATTTTTCTGAAATCACTCACCTAATCCTTGTTCTCACACTTTTTGACCTTTTAGATGCATTCATATTTCATTCTTGCACTTAGCTTTCCTGTTCTAATATTCTGTGTTCTACTCCTAATGGAAGAGTGGACAATTCCTTTTTGTCTCAGATGAAAGAAAATTGGTGCTTATCAGTAAATCATAACTGAGCCAAAATTTTTATTTGACCTCCAAATAACTAGAAATAATCTAAAGCACTGTCTCCCAAACATATCTGATTCATAAGTACTTCAGTACTGTCTTAAAGGATAGATTTTCAGGATTGTCTCCAAATTTCCTGAGTCAGAATATTTGAAATAGACCCTGGAAATACTGACTTTAACTTTACTCAGTTGTTTTTGATTCATCAAGACTTGTACCAGCCCAGAGACTGTTAGAGCCACCATTTTGAATAATATGTGACATAGGCAAAAAAAAAAAAAAAAACATATCTTTTATTAGTTGAGAGAAGCAAAAAAAGATATAGTGAGCACCACAGGTGTCTCAAACACTCATGATGATAAGAGTAGCACATTTTTTCCTAACTTGACTTTCAAGTCCTCTATTTATAACATAAGCTTTAAGTTACATTATTCTTAGCTCTTATTGCTTATGCAAAAGAATTAATATACTTAGGAATAGGCTTACATTTTAAAAGAAGATTGGTATGTAGTGGATCACATCTTTGGGTTAATTTGAAGTGAAGGAAAGTTGAGCAAATAACCCAGTAAAGGTAGAAGTAAACACAGACCAAAAAAAAAAAAAAAACAGTGTTTCTAAGATGACAAGATGAAGACAGAGACAGCGGAAGTTAATGATCTCTCCAGGAGATTTTTCCCAAATATTTGGTCAAAAATAAATTGATCAGTTGACATCTGGAGTTGATGTACCTTGTTTATTCATTCAATAAATAATCATATGCCCTGTGACAAGCACTGGAATGACATCAATGTAGAAGGTAAAGACCTTGCCTCTGTAAAACTCACTTTCTACTGAAGGAGAGAGATTACAAATAGGTAAATGCATAACTCTGTAATTCTAGTAGTCGTACATAGTAGAAAAAGACTAAGGAAAGTATACGCATGAAAAATGTCAGGATAGGATAGCCAGCAATTTTGACAGGATGGTTATAGAAAATTCTGTAAGGAGGTGATATTTCAAAGTGAATAAGGAGGTGATATTTCAAAGTGAAGGAAGAAGCCATGCAAAGATTTCAGGGAATTAAGTTCCAAGCAAGGACAGGTGTAGTTTACATTTTCAAAGATTAAGAAAAGGTCAGTTTGGGCAATACAGAGGGAAATGGTTTGTGAGGCTAACAAGGTAGGCAAGATCAAACAGTATGACCTTTTGGGTCATTTTATACGAACTGTTGGGTAGTCTGATTCACTATACACTAAGAGGAAGCCTGAATGAGAATCCCACTATTTGCTCAAACTCTCAGAAACTTGGAACTAATTTACTTACATGTTTAATTTTACATAACTTTATTTCATTAGATTTTACCTCAATCTATCAAAGAGGTAGTCAACAACAAAAAAATATATATACAAATAAAAGAAGAGAAAATAGATTTTTAAATATAAAATGAATTTTTGCAGATTGTATGTTATGCTATTATTAATGTCAATTCCCAGAGGTATTATAAACTCCCTTTTTCTTTTTTAATTGAATTTATTATTTAATTGATATATAAAAGCATAAAATTACACATACTAATGGGGTGCCATGTGATACTTCCATACGTGTGAACATGTCTAATGTTTAAATCAGATTATACATAATCTATATCCTCATATCTTAATTATTTATTTATGGTAAAAATTTTTGGATTCCTTTCTTTTAGCTTTCAAAATACACAGCACATCATCATTATCTGTAGTCACCCTACTGTACAATAACACAGCAGAACTTATTGCTCCTAACTGGGACTGAGTACCCTTTAAGGAATCTTCCCCCCAATTTTTGCAACCCCTGCTCTCCTCAGGCTCTGGCTCCCACCACTCTATTCTCAAAGTCTATGCAATCAACTTTTAGATTACACACATGAGTGAGATCCTGTAGTGCTGGTCTTCTCACACTTGGTGCATTTCACTTAACATAATGATCTCCACTTCTATCTAGGCTGTTGCAAATGAGATCTTGCTTTTGTGGCTAAATAACATTCTATTTTGCAAATACACTACATTTTTTGCCCAGGACTTCCCAGCTACATGACTTCCCTTACTCTGATGATATATTTTCTTCACCTTCTCTCTCACCTATCACTTTTGCTTTTGTTCTTGCTTCCATATTATTCCTGAAATAAATGCTAACTTGTATTAAAAAATATACTACATTTTCTTTATTCATAAATTGATGAATACTTAAGTTGTTTTCATTTCCTGGTTATTGTGAATAGTGCTACAATAAACGGGAGTACAGATATCTCTTTGACATACTGATTTTATTTCCTTTGAATATATACCCTGGGGGGGGGGATTGAAAGATAACATGGTACTTAAAGTTTTTAAGTTTTTGAGGAACCTCCATAGTGTTTTCCATAAGAGTACTAATTTACATCACCACCAATAATGTGCAAAGGTATGAACTTCTTTCATAGCTAAGTGAGAAAGGTAAAAACATTATCTTTTATATGATAATCATTAGCTATAACAAGAAAGCAAATGTGTTCCTCAGGAGAAACTAAATTTTTATAGGCTGGTAGTTTTAAAATATTTTATTTCATAGGAATTCATACTACATAAACAAATATAGTGAAAGGTTGTCTTCAAAAATATTATAATGTCTTATATAGAGAGATTATATAAAAAGAGTGCAAGAGAAAGAGACACAGAGATGGAGAGAAAGAGAGTTGCTTCTTAATGGCATTCCTCCATAGAATTCAAAAAGATTGTGTAGAAGGGCAACTTATCAAGCAATACTTCCCAGATTTATGAATTATTATCCAAATATGAGTCTCTGTTGATCTTTTTAAATCCAGTAGTACAACCCAAAATGTCGTAAGAATAAAATTAAAAGGTACCTACATGTTCATCCAAGTCACCATTTCAAAGATTCATGATTAGTTAACCATGAGTTGCAGCAAGAAGCTGCCATCTATGAACCAGAAAGTGAGCCCTCCCCAGGCCCAGCATCTGCTGTCACTTACTGGATCTTAGACTTCAGAACTGTAAGCGACAATTTTTTGTTGTTTGTAAGTCACCCAGTTTATGTAACTTGTTACAGTATCCCACATAGTCTAAGACATAGGAAGTTCTCAACTAACAATTGCAATGAAAGTTCAGGGAAAAATTTCTCTAAGAACTGGGTTTTTTGAAATTTGATGTTATTCTCCCATAAACACATCGTTAGATTGTACTTCATACCTAAGTTGACACATAAAAATCTAAATAACATGTAACATGCCCATACATCTTAAATTATATTCTAACCAACATCCATTCCAGATACAAGTTTTTAGCAAACTGAGGATAAACAGATAATGTACACATTCTGCAAACATGGAGTATAACTTCTCATTCTTGTGTTGTACATGACGTGGAGTTACACTGGTCATGTGTTCATAAATGAACATAGGAAAGTAATGTGCAACGGAAAGACATCATTAAGAGAATGAAAAGACAAGCCACAAACAGGGAAAAAATGTTCCAAAATTTGTTGAAGGACTTGCATCCAGAATATATAAAGAACACTCAAATATGGGTAATGAGAAAATATACCTTGTCATTGACATATGACTAGTTAAATACATACATGTTTGTCTCTGTTATATAAAAATATTAGTCAACCTTATAAAAGAAGGGGATTTTACCACTTGCAACAATGTATTAAACTTGAAGGACAATATGATAGGTGAAATAAACCACACAGAGAAAGTAAAATACAGCCTGGTCTCTCTTATATATGGCATAAAAAAATGGATGGAATACATAGAAAGACAGTAGAACAGTGGCTGCGGAGGCAATGGGGGTGCAGCAACAGAGATATGACAAAGGGTACCCACTGCAATTATCAAGGATGAATATGTCCAGAGATTCATGCATATCATGGGGGCTAATTAATAATATTTTATCATATAATGGAAATTTTTTCTTTTTTAATTATTTTTAGTTATGATACAACACCAGGATATACCTAGACATAATCACAAAAGCATGGACCCCAACATGCTAGGATTCATTCCCAGCACTTCCCTCTCAGTCCCCTCCCTCCCTCCATTCCACTGATCCTTCTTCAATCCATTTATAGTTTACTTTTTTTTTTTAATTAGTGTCCTGTAAATACACCTGATGCCAGAAACCACTTCTAAGATGGTAGATTTTAGGTGCTCTGGTCACACACAAAAAAGTAACTGTGTAAGATGATGGATATGTTCCTTGGCTTGACTGTAGTTGTCATTTAACTCTGAATGTGTACATAAAAACATGTTGCACACTTTAAATATATATAAGGGGGAAAAGACAGCACACAGCTTAATTTAAAATGGGCAAAATATTTGAACAGACATTCAATGGAAGATAAACACATAGCAAATAAATAAAAATAAAAACATGTTCATTATCAGTAGTCATTAGGGAAATACAAATTAAAACCACAATGAGTAATCAGTACAGACACTCTAGAATGACCAAATTAAAAGGACTGACAACATAAGTATTGGCAATAATATAAAAGGATTAAAGTTCTCATACGCTGCTGATGGAAATTTCAAATGATGCAATAACTCTGGAAAACAGTTTGGAAGTTTCTTAAAAAGTTAAGCATGCATCTACCATTTGACATAGTTATTTACACTCTAAGTATACACCCTAGCTATTTACACTCCTAGCTACTTACACAAGACAAAGAAATAAAACAATACAAAGATTTGTACACAAAAGTTACTAGCAGTTTTATTTATAACAACTAAAAACTAGAAACAATTCAAACATACATCAGATCCCTTGACTGAGTTTGTATCCTGTGAGATTGTTTATGCTCAATAAAAGAATAACACAGCCCAGCTGTGAGTGTCAGACAAGCTGAAATACCTCTAAGGTCTCTTTGTGAATGGTGTCTGGGGCTGCTTTTTCCCCCATAAGAGTTGTAAGATTATCCTTGGCCACATGGTAAGCACACTTAAATGAGTTACAGATAGTATTATTCTTTGGTTGATTAATAAATTAATCAAATGATTGATTTATCAATATTTCATTATACCTGTGAGAAGTTTGAAGTAAGCAAAAGATACTATATTTTAACTTACACAGGAAACAAAAGGAAATTAAGGCACACCTCAAAGGAAGAAAATAATAAGCACGGAGCTGTCTCCTGACACTCTTTTCCTTTGAGAACCAATAAATGGATCCTCAAGGATCAGGAGAAATAGACTAACTTACTTCCTGATGGGCTCTGCTTATTAATCCTCCACACTTCAGTCAACTAAATGAAGGATACACATCACAATAACCACTTTGTCTCTCCCCCTGGTTATGGCTAAAAAGACCATCACTGCTCTCAAAGAAAATAAAAGGGAAACTTCTGAGAGGATTCAGTTTGGGATTCTCTCTGCTGACACAGGTAACAAAATGATGCTGTGTTTAGAAGAGTAAAAAAATAATCATACAGTTGCAGAATCTAGGAGTCTTTCTGAAATTTTTTATGCATTCTATTTAGTTATACTTGATAGCAGAATGTATTTCAAATCATTGTGCACAAATGGAGTACAAATTTCCATTTTTCTGATTGTACACATGTAGAGTCACACCATTTGTTCAGTCATACTGTACATGGGGTAATGATGTCCATCGCATTCCACCATCTTCCTCTTCCCCTGCCCCCTCCCCGCTTCATTCCCCTCTGCCCAATCCAAAGTGCCTCCACAGAATCTAGAGTCTTAACCCACAGTTCCCTGAATTTACTATGGTCGCAACACATACAACCAATATTTCTTAAACTCTCTTTTTCTTCTTTTTTTGTCAATGCTAGGGATTAATCCCAGGGGTGTTCTACATCTGAGCTACACCCCAGCTCCCTTTTATTTCATTTTTGGGACAGGGTCTCACTACGTTGCCCAGGCTGACCTTGTACTTGCCATCCAGCCACCCCAGGCCTCCCAGTAGCTGGGATTATAGTCATGCACCAGTGAGCCCGGTTCCTTAAACCCTTACTGGTCAGACACTGGTCAAGGTACTTCCACACACACTTTCTTTTTCAGAATCTTTATGATAGCCCCCTTTAAAAGACATAATTATGCCCTCTTTCATTAGTGCATTGCAATAACATAATATTGGGATTCATCATGCCATATTTCACACACACATAACATAATTTGATTAGATTCATTCCCCGTACCTTCCCCTTCCTCTCCTCCTTCCCTGAGTCTCTTGCTCTTCTCTACTGATTGTCCTTCTCTTCATATTATTGTATTATTATCTTGATTAGTGCATTAAAATCACAAATGTAAACAGATTCAGTGTGATATATTTGTGCATGGACATAATTATGCCTATTTTATACCTAAATACACAAAGCATTAACTTCCTGCGACTGGTAAAGAAAGCTGTTGTCTCTAAATTCAGGCTTTTCAGTTAAACACAGCTACCCAACACTTGTCCCAATCTGGACAAGGTTCCTTTCTTTTTGTAAGTATTTTCTAGAAACCGATTGCCCAGAGTCACAGACACAGTCGTCCCTTTGCTGAATCTGTGCAAACTAGTTGCAGGAGAAAACTGCATTGTTATCAGTCTTCTCTGGACTGACTGTAGATGGGACTAAAAATTTTTTTTTTTTTTATATTTTTGTTTTGTTTGCAATACTGGGGATTGAATTAGGAGACAACCATTGAGTCATACCCCCAGTCCTTTCTAAAACCTTATTATGAGACAGGGTTTTTTTAAATTGCAGAGGCTGGGCTTAAACTTTCCATCCACCTGCTCAGTTTCCCAAATTACTGGGATTACAGGTATGTGCCATTGTGCCTGGCTAAAATAATGTTTTTAATGACTTTGTTTAAAAAAACTATCACACTGATTTTAGAAGACTAATACCGATGCTTTTCAACTTACAATGGGGTTACACCGCAATAAACTCATTGCAAAATACTCTAAGTGGAAAATACATTTAATACACCCCAGGCTGCTGAGCCTCACAGGGCAGGCAATGCACTGTGGGGTATCTTTTGTGCACCTTCGATATGGATTGGCCTACTGAGAGTGTTGTTTGCTACCACTGCTCAGCATTGTGAGAAGATATCAGACCACATATTGCTAGGTTGGGGAAAGATCAAAATTCAAAAGTCAAAGCATAGTTTCTACTGAAATGCATGTCACTTTTGCATGATCACAAAACAAAAAAATCATTTAAATTGAACCACCATAAGTGGGACTGTCTGTATTATAAAGAAAAGCAATTGTGTTAGTTTTCTAGGGCTACCTTAACAAAGCACCATGAATCAAGTGGGTTAAAGGAACAGAGAGGGATTATCTCACAGTTAAGTGGAAAATCAAGGTGTGGTAGGGTCACACTCTCTCAAGACTCTAGGGGAGGAGCCTACCTTGCCTACTCCTAGTTTCTGGTGTTGCCAGTGATCCTTGATGTTTCTTGATTTGCAGTTGCACTACTCAGATCTTTGTCTCCAACATTACATAACCATCTTCACTCGTGTTTGTGTGTCTCTTCTCCTCTATTCAAGGACACCAGTTATATTGGTTTAAGAATCCAGTCTACTCCAGTATGACCTCATTTAAACTACATCTGCAACGATCTATTTCCCAATAAGTTCACATTCTGAGATTCTGGGAAGGACATGAATTTTAGGGAGATTCTATTTGAACTATTATATCAATTATATTGATATAATTGATATAATTATCAATTTAGTGAAACCCTAAGCAACTTAGTGAGACCCTGTCTCACTCAAAATTAAAAAGGACTAGGGATGTAGCTTAGTGGTAAAAAAGGAAATGTGGTTGTAGAATTATCTTTATAAACTGTGGTAGTATAATATATATCTTTTGCAATATTTTTTGTGTGTGGTACTGGGGAATGAACCCAGGAGTGCTCTACCACTGAGGCACATCCCCAGCCCTTTTAATTTCATTTAGAGACAGAGTCTCACTAAGTTGCCCAGGATGGCTCTATAGCCATTATGATGCATTAAATAATAAAATATGGTGGTAGTTGTAAAAGCTACCATAATTTTTATTCTTCATTTTTTTGGTACTGGGGATTGAACCTGGGGGCACTTAACCATTAAGTCACATCCCCAACCCCTTTTATGTTTTATTTTGAGACAGGATCTCACTAAGTTGCTTATAGCCTTGCTAAATTGCTGAGGTTGGCTTTGAACTTTTGATCCTCCTCCCTCAGTTTCCTAAGCCACTGGGATTACAGGAATGGGCCACCACACCTGGCACCAAAAAGCTACCAAGATTTTTATATTGATATGGTATGTTATACATAAAAGTGGAATTCATTATAGTATACTCATACATACCATGACATAGTTTGGTTAATTTCATTCTGCTACTCTTCCCCTTTCCTTCCCTTTTCCTAACCCTCCTCTCTCCTACTCATTCCCCTTCTCCCTTCTCCCTTCTATTTTCTTGAGATCCCTGCCCCTCTTTTTAAAAAATTTCCTTATTTCTCTCTAAGGCACCATGATTTTTAAGTAGGGATGAACATGAATTGTATGTCAAGTTCTCTGCAACAACTATATTTTAACAGAAAATGATGTATAATTTGCATTATTAATGAAGTTATAGGTAATGCTAATACTGCTATAGTTTATTGCCTGTGTTCATAACGGAAATACTAATTTTGATCAGAAGTGAATAAAAATTAAGATGAAATGTTTTTTTTCTTTTCCCAGTTCATGGATCCCTTGACTTCAATCCCAAACTTCTGTTGCTATAGTCGGAATGTTCAAAATTCATATGTTGAAAACTTATTCCCAATGTGAATATATTTGGAGGTGAGGCCTTTGGCAGGTGATCAGGTCGCTTTTGGGATGGAATTAGCATTATTGTAAGAGACCTGAGAGAGCTCTCTAGCTCCTTCCTCCATAGGAGGACATAGCAAAAGACACTCATCTATGAAGAAGCAGGCTCTTGCCAGGCACTGAATCTGCTAGTACTTTGATCTAAGACTTCGCAGTCTTTGGAACTATGAGAAATAACTTCCCATTAAGTTACCCAATCTATGGTATTTTGTTCTAGAAGCCCTAATGGGCTAAGACACCCATGCTAGGTAAAGAAATTTTGCCCTACATAAAATAATTTTTTCCTTTGATATTTGTATTTGTAATCTATACTCTAGATATCTGTCATCTATAGTGCCTTTTTGTTGTTATTTTTTTGCAATAAGATTTTAGTTGGGTAGTGGCTACTCATCTAATCACAGCATTTCATTCCTTTCTGTGTGCAGATTGTTCTGACTCTGTAACAGTATTTGGTAGAAAGTTATTGCTAACCTGAATGATGCCTCTCTGAGTGTCAGCAAATGTTGCCCTGTCCCCTGGGCAGGTGCAGCGCTGTGATGTGAATAGCTAGGCAGCAGAGGGCAAACTGGATTTCGGCCACTGCTCACCTCTTCTGCCAATTGCTTTTGGACAACATTCGTACAACTTGTACAACCACGGGCGGCAGCCCTATCCTGCCTGGGGGCGGCGGGTGGAAGAATGGTTACCACCGCTGGACCTTGTTCTTACCGTGGCGGTGTGGATCCTCTCTCTCTCCCCTCAGGTGGAAAGGTGGACGTGGTGGCAAGTCATTGCTGATGGCAGAGCATTAAGGCGGAAGAAGCCTGAGTCCCTAACAACCCTGAGTTGTCTTACTAGCCTCGGAGTACCTACCTGGATTTACAAGGGAAAAACAAACTCCTTTTTTTGTTTGAGTTCCTGTATGTTAGGGGTATTTTCTTGTTCTTTAAGAGTTTTAAATTAAAAATTAAACAATAAAATTTAATTTAAAAATATTATTCAAAATTCAGTAAAATGTTCCAAGTATTACTAAAAATTTCATTTGCCACAAGAATCATACCTTGCAATTCTCACATTAAAAAAAAATAGGTTTTAATTTAAACAGGACAAGAACTCAAACTGGTAATAGAGTACAAAAATTTTGAATGAACCCAAGTTCTGTTCCTTTGCCTTTACTGTCAGTATCATTGTTACCATTGCTATCATTGTTTATTTCAAATCTGCTATTTCAGTGTGGGAATATGCAGTGCCACAGGAGTTGGAGATAAGAACAGAGTCCCAAGTACTCTGGAATGGTTCCAAACCTTTGCAAGCTTTTAATGAATGGGATTAGGTGTGGGTTTCCTTGCATTCTTTCAGTCATACTCCATGCAGAATACAATATTTATGTCCATTTTTTCTGTGGTACTAGGCATTGAACCCAGAGGCACTTTAACACCGAATCACATCCCCAGCCCTTTTAAATTTTTTATCTTGAGACAGTGTCTCAGTAAGTTGCCTAGACAATTCTTGAATTCATGATTCTCCTGTTTCAGAATCCTGAGTCTCTGGAATCATAGGTGTGTGCCAGAGTGTCTGGAAAAATGTATAAATTTAAGGAAATATTATTCAAACTCAAAACTAACCATAGCAAATTGTTTGAAACTTGGGATCAATAGGGTGAGTTTCAAAATAAGTACTTCATCACTAATATTGTTTAGAACTGCTGGTGTGGAGTGACCAGAAAGTGCTGGCTGTTAGCCTATTTTATGGCTGTTTTTGAATTTTCCATGGCAGTGTGCCCTCTTCTTGCCTGCACCTGGGACTGACCCGGCCATCAATCTGTCCTTGGTACTCTGACTGCATGGTCTCTTAGCTGTGTGTTCCACAGGTTGAGAACAATTGGGTAACATGAAAGATGAGGGATATATGGATTTGACATGATTAAACATATGAAGTGGGTGGCAATGTCTAGAAGGTCTTAAAAATGTATTCCTGGGTCTCAGGGATGGAGGAAAAGATTTTGGAGAAATCTATATATGTGATAGAGAAATTCAAATCAGGAGCATGTCTCTCATATTATTTTTTTTAATTAATTAATTAATTTTTTTATTGTAAACAAATGGGATACATGTTGTTTCTGTTTGTACATGGCGTAAATGCATACCATTTGTGTAATCATAAATTTACATAGGGTAATGTTGTTTGATTCATTCTGTTATTTCTTCCTTTCCACCCCACCCCTCCCACCCCTCTTTTACCTCTACACAGTCCTTCCATCCTCCATTCTTGCCCCCCTCTCTAACCCTAACTCTAACCCTAACACTAACCCCTCCCATTATATGTCATCTTCCACTTATCAGCGATATCATTCTTCCTTTGGTTTTTTGAGATTGGCTTATCTCACTTAGCATAATATTCTCCAATGTCATCCATTTGCCTGCAAATGCCATAATTTTATCATTCTTTATGGCTGAGTAATATTCCATTGTATATATATACCACAGTTTCTTTATCCATTCATCAACTGAAGGACATCTAGGTTGGTTCAACAATCTGGCTATTGTGAATTGAGCAGCTATGAACATCGATGTGGCTGTATTTCTGTAGTATGCTGATTTTAAGTCCTTTGGGTATAGGCCAAGGAGTGGGATAGCTGGGTCAAATGGTGGTTCCATTCCAAGCTTTCTGAGGAATCTCCACACTGCTTTCCAGAGTGGCTGCACTAATTTGCAGCCCCACCAGCAATGTATGAGTGTACCTTTCTCCCTACATCCTGGCCAACACCTGTGGTTGCTTGTATTCTTGATAATCGCCATTCTAATTGGGGTGAGATGGAATCTTAGGGTGGATTTGATTTGCATTTCTCTTATTACTAGAGATGTTGAACATTTTTCCATATGTTTGTTGATTGCTTGTAGATCGTCTTCTGTGAAGTGTCTATTCAATTCCTTAGCCCATTTGTCAATTGGATTATTTGCATTCTTGGTGTAGAGTTTTTTGAGTTCTTTATAGATTCTGGAGATTAGTGCTCTATCTGAAGTATGATTGGCAAAGATTTTCTCCCACTCTGTAGGCTCTTGCTTCGCATTGCTGATAGTTTCCTTTGCTGAGAATAAGCTTTTTAGTTTGAATCTATCCCAGTTATTGATTCTTGCTTTTATTTCTTGTACTATGTGAGTCCTGTTGAGGAACTCTGGTCCTAAGCTGACACGTTGAAGATCTGGACCTACTTTTTCTTCTATAAGATGCAAGGTCTCTGGTCTGATTCTGAGGTCCTTAATCCATTTTGAGTTTAGTTTTGTGCATGGTGAGAGATATGGGTTTAGTTTCATTCTGCTGCATATGGATTTCCAATTCTCCCAGCACCATTTGTTGAAGAGGCTATCTTTTCTCCATTGCATATTTTTGGCCCCTTTGTCTAGTATGAGAAAATTGTATTTATTTGGGTTTGTGTCCGTGTCTTCTATTCTGTACCATTGATCTACCTTTCTATTTTGGTACCAATACCATGCCGTATTTGTTAGTATTGCTTTGTAGTAGAGTTGAAGATCTGGTATTGCGATACCCCCTGCTTCACTCTCTCTGCTAAGGATTGCTTTAGCTATTCTGGGTTTCTTATTCTTCCAGATGAATTTCATAATTGCTTGCTCTATTTCTGTAAGGTACATCATTGGGATTTTAATTGGAATTGCATTGAATCTGTATAGCACTTTTGGTAGTATAGCCATTTTGACAATATTAATTCTTCCTATCCAAGAACATGGGAGTTCTTTCCATCTTCTAAGGTTTTTTTTAATTTCTTTCTTTAGTGTTCTGTAGTTCTCATTGTAGAGGTCTTTCACCTCTTTTGTGAGATTGATTCCCAAGTATTTTATTTTTTTCGAAACTATTGTGAATGGGGTAGTTTTCCTAAGTTCTCTTTCTGAAGATTCATCACTTATATATAAAAATGCATTAGATTTATGTGCATTGAACTTATATCCCGCTACTTTACTGAATTCATTTATGAGTTCTAAAAGTTTTCTGGTGGAATTTCCTGGTTCTTCTAAGTATATAATCATATCATCAGCAAATAGGCATAGTTTGAGTTCTTCTTTTCCTATTCATATCCCTTTAATTTCTTTGGTCTGTCTAATTGCTCTGGCTAGAGTTTCAAGGACAATATTGAAAAGAAGTGGTGAAAGAGGGCATCCCTGCCTTGTTTCAGTTTTTAGGGGGAATGCTTTCAGTTTTTCACCATTTAAAATGATATTGGCCATGGGCTTAGTGTAGATGGCCTTTACAATGTTAAGGAATGTTCCCACTATCCCAATTTTTTCTAGTGTTTTGAGCCTGAAGGGGTGCTGTATTTTATCAAATGCTTTCTCTACATCTATTGAAATAAACATGTGATTCTTGACTTTAAGTCTGTTGATATGGTGAATGACATTTATTGATTTCCTGATGTTGAACCAACCTTGCATTCCTGGGATGAAGGCCACTTGATCATGGTGCACTATCTTTTTAATATGTTTTTGTATGTGATTTGCTAAAATTTTGTTTAGAATTTTTGCGCCGATGTTCATTAAGGATATTGGTCTGAAATTTTCTTTCCTCGTTGTGTCTCTGTCTGCTTTAGGTATCCGGGTGATATTGGCTTCATAGAATTAGTTTGGGAGGGTTCTCTCCTCTTCTATTTTATGGAATACTTTGAGAAGTATTGGAATGAACTCTTCTTTAAAGGTTTTGTAGAACTCGGCTGAGAGCCCATCTGGTCCTGGACTTTTCTTTGTTGGTAGGCTTTTGATGAATTCTTCTATTTTATTACTTGAAAATAGTCTATTTAAATTGTGTATGTCCTCCTTGTTCAGTTTAGGCAATTCATATGTCTCTAGAAACCTGTTGATGTCCTTGAAATTTTCTATTTTGTTGGAGTATAGATTTTCAAAATAGCTTCTAATTATGTTTTGTATTTCAATCTTGTCTCTTGTGATATTTCTTGTTCATTCTGAATTTTAGTGATTTGGGTTTTTTCTTGTCTTCTCTTTGTTAGTGTGGCTAAAGGTTTATCAATTTTGTTTATTTTTTCGAAGACCAACTATTTATTTTGTCAATTTTTTGTATTGTTTCTTTTGTTTCAATTTCGTTCAGTTCAGCTCTGAGTTTAACTATTTCCTGTCTTCTACTACTTTTGGTGTTGGTCTGTTCTTCTTTTTCTAGGGATTTGAGCTGTAGTGTTAGGTCATTTATTTGTTGATTTTACTTCTTTTATTATGCCCCAAACAGTGGCTCATCCATGTATGTCAAACAAATCCTTCTCAATTTCAGAAACCAAATAGACCATAACACAATAATACTAGGTGATTTTAACACACCTCTCTCACCACTGGACAGATCTTCCAAACAAAAATTGAACAAAGAAACCATAGATCTCAATAACACAATCAATAATTTAGACTTAACAGACATTTTTAGAATATACCATCCAACGAAGTGCGAATACACTTTCTTCTCAGCAGCACATGGATCCTTCTCTAAAATAGACCATATATTATGCCACACAGCTGATGTTAGCAAATACAAGAAGATAGAGACGCTACTTTGAGGGCTGGGGAGATAGCTCAGCTGGTACAGTGCTTGCCTCACAAGCACAAGGCCCTGAGTTCGATCCCCAGTACTGCAAAAAAAAAAAAAAAAAAAAAATGAGACACTACCTTGTATTCTATCAGATCATAATGAATTGAAGTTAGAAATAAATGAAAGAATAAAACATAGAAACTACTCCAACACCTGGAGATTAAACAATATGCTATTATATGATGAATGGTAACAGAGATATTATGAATGAAATTAAAAAATTCTTAGAGGGAAATGAGAACAAAGAAACATCATATCAAATTCTCTGGGATACTATGAAAGCAGTACTTAGAGGAAAATTGATATTTGTGATTGTTATATCTTGCTGATTTATGCTTCCCTTAAGCATTATGAAATGTCATTTATCCCTTCTGTCTAATTTTGGCTTGAAGTCCACATTACCTGAAATGAGGATGGATACTCCAGCTTTTTTGCTGAGTCCATGTGCATGGTATATTTTTCCCCATCCTTTCACCTTTAGTCTATGGGTATCTCTTTCTATGAGGTGAGTCTCTTGCAGGCAACATATTGTTGGATCTTTCTTTTTAATCCAATCTGCCAGTCTATGTCTTTTGATAGATGAATTCAGGCCATTAACATTCAGGGTTATTATTGAGATATGATTTGTATTCCCGGTCATATAGTTCATTTTTTAAATTTTATTTATTTATTTATTTTTTTCACACGACTTGGTTCCTCCTTTATTTGACAGTTCCTTTAGGATAATTCCACCCTTTGCTGATTTTCTTCTTTGTTTTTCATCTCTTCCTCATGGAATATTTTGTTGAGAATGTTCTGTAATGCTGGCTTTCTTTTTGTAAATTCTTTTAGCTTTTGATTATCAAGGATTTATTTTATTTCATCGTCAAATTTGAAGGTAAGTTTTGCTGGGTATAAGATTCTTGGTTGGCATCCATTTTCTTTCAGAGCTTGAAAAATGTTGTTCCAGGCCCTTCTAGCTTTTAGGGTCTGAATTGAAAAATCTGCTTATATCCGTATTGGTTTCCCCCTGAATGTAACTTGGTTCTTTTCTCTCACAGCCTTTAAAAAATTCTGTCTTTATTTTGTATGTTAGGTATTTTCATTATAATGTGCCTTGGTGTGGGTCTGTTGTAATTTTGTGTATTTGGAGTCCTATAAGCCTCTTGGACTTGATTTTCCATTTCATTCTTCAGATTTGGGAAATTTTCTGATATTATTTCATTGAATAGATTGTTCATTCCTTTGGTTTGTTTCTCTAAGTCTTCCTCAATCCCAATAATTCTCAAATTTGGCCTTTTCATGATATCCCATAGTTCTTGGAGATTCTGTTCATGATTTCTTACCATCGTCTCTGTTTGTTCAACTTAGTTTTCAAGGTTAAATATTTTGTCTTCAATATGTGAGGTTCTGTCTTCCAGGTGTTCTATCCTATTGGTTATACTTTCTATGGAGTTCTTAATTTGGTTTATTGTTTCCTTCATTTCAAGGATTTCTGTTTGTTTGTTTGTTTTCAATATCTCTAACTCTTTATTGAAATGGTCTTTTCCTTCCTGTATTTGCTCTTTTAACTGTCGATTGGTGTGATCATTCAATGCCTGCATTTGCTCTTTCATCTCATTGTTTGCTTCCCTGATCATTTTAATTATGTACATTCTGAACTCCCTCTCTGTCATTTCTTCTGCCATGCTGGCGTTGGATTTTATTGATGTAACATCTAGATTTGTTTGGGGCATTTTCTTCCCTTGTTTTCTCATATTGTTCAGGTATCAGTGGACCACTAAGATATTGCAGATTTTCTCTTTTGACTTATAATGTCCCTGAATATTTCTAGTATATCTCCTCTTATCCTTCAGTAGTCTGAAGTCTTGGAGGAAGTTGATAATGCGTTGCTCCACAAGGAAGCTGCCTCTCTAGGGGTGGTGACCTTCAGGTGGGGTATATTCCCTGATAGTGGGCAGAAGTGCCTCCACTTGTTTACCAATGGTCATCCATTGGAGAACTAGGCTGCGGGCTGAGGCAAGTCCTGTTTGTGCTTGTGTCTCTGGTTTTACTGTCCTTGTGGGAAAACCTCACCTGGCAGGGAAGACTCACCTGGTGGGAAGGTCTCGCTGGTTAGTTCCCCTCCTAGAGGTTCCCCTCAATTTACAACTACTGCCTGGGCTGGGCTGCCTTCCTCTGCAACGTTCCCAGGGACCCGGACCTACCTCCTGGGCCTGGGAGCCTCACCCTTCACAGACGAGTCTCCTTAGGCTGCCTCTCCTCAGAGAATGTGCCCGCAGTCCTGGAACTTTTGCTCCGCCCTTAGCTTTTCTCTGTGGGGCTCTTGCACCAAGAAGTCACCTAGGTCCTGGGACCCGGCTCTGCACCTAATCGCCTGACTATATGACCCCTCTTCTGAGCAGCCACCTGGAGCCCTGTACAGTTGCTCCGAGTCCCAGCGATCTGCCACACTCCTCTTCCTCTGGACAGCCGACTGGTGTTCCGACACAGTCACTAGGAGTCCAAGCAACTCACTTCGCGTCTCCTCCTCCCACCAATCGCCCATAGCCCTGGGCAGTCACTCCGAGTCCAAGTGACCCGCCCTGTTCCTCCTCCTCCTCCTCTGGGCAGCCCCCCGGATGTTCAGGAGCAGTCACTCTGAGACCAAGCAACCCACAGCGCTCCTTCTCCTGGCAGTCCCCCGGTGTCCAGGAGCGGTCGCTTTAAGTCCAAATAACTCACCACTCGCCTCCTCCTCTGATGCAGTCACTCCTAGTCCAAGCAACGTGCCGTGCTCCTCTTCCTCTGGACACCCCCCCGGTGTTCAGAAGCGGTCGCTCTGAGTCTAAACAGCTCCCAGCGTAGCTCCTCCTCTGGCAACTGCCTGTAGCTCTGGTGCAGTCACTCCAAGTCTAAGCGACCCTATCCACTCCTCCTCCTCCTCTGGGCAGGCCCTGGTGTTCAGGAGTGGTCACTCTGAGTCCAAACAGTTCGCCACGCAGTTCCTCCTCTAGGCAGCCACCCAGAGCCCCAGTGGTTGCTCCGAGTCCAAGCGCTATACTGAGCGGCCTCCTCTACGATGCTCTCAGTTGTCCGTGTTCACTGCTCCAGCTCTTTCATATTCTTTTGGGATCAGCTGTATTTCTGTTTATTTCAGAGATGTCTTGTAACTGAAAGAATTCTCTTGAAAAACCATTTCATCATAGTTTAATTTAATTGAAAATATTAAGTAACCCCTGTGTACTAGATAATTTGCTAAGTTCTAGAAACACATACAACATAGTCTCTGCTGTGGTTGAGGAACTTAGGTTCCATCTTCCTCATTCCATTTCATTCTTTTTTTTTTTAAGTAGTTTTTTAGTTGTCAATGGACCTTTGTTTTATTTATATGTGATGCTGAGAGTCGAACCCAGTGCCTCACACATGGTAAGTAAGTACTCTACCCCTGAGCTACAACCCCATCCCCCATTGTATTCTTGAATCAGGATTTGTGCTGGATCATATTTTGAAGTCTCAATAAAGAATATGCTCATTTAATAACAAGCTGGATTCTACTTGAGGAAACTAACAGACTGGACTTTTGCTTGGTAGGGTTAGCACATTTTTTTTTTTCTTTTGGCCCTCATTCTAGGTCTTTGAGAATGTTCTTTGAAGGATTAGGGATTTGGGAAAAATCACAGTTAAACTTCATTCTCAACATATTTAATATGTTTAATATTTAATTTTATTGAAGATAAACTTGAAATGAGAAAACAAATTTTAGAAAAGGAGCTTACCGCATAAGACATCATGTGACAAAGAGATATGACTTCATCTCTGTGGTCCTGAGTGTACCATAGGGCTGAGTGTGTCATCGATGTTTTCTGGATTTAAGAGTCAAAGATTTTTTTAAAAAGCATGAGAGCTGGGTGCAGTGGCTCATGTCTGTAATCACAGTGACTCAGGAGGATGAGACAGAAGGATTGCAAGTTCGAGGCCTGCCTTAGCAATTTATCAAGGCCTGAAGCAATTTAGCAAGCAAGATCCTGTCTCATAAAAAATTAAAAAAGGGCTGTGGATGTAGCTCAGTGGTAAAGTACTTCTGGGTTAAATTCCCAGAACAAACAACAACAAAAAAGCAGTAACTGATGTAGATTCTGGGATATCCTTTGTTCTTCCAGGAGTTTCCTAAAATCAGGGGTATGGAATAATAGCTGCTTATCACTGTACCTGAGCTTTGAAATCAGCATTTGCAGTGAACTTTGTAGAATACTATGCCAGTACATAAAGCACTGTCTTTCACATTTTTGAAGGTACTCGTCCTATCTGAGCCATTTTTTAGTTTTAGGTTTTTACTAATCTTTCTTTGGAGTAATGGCGTAAATTTGAGTTGCTAGAAGGAGATTGGAGATACAAAATAAACAGTCTTGAATTTGACACTACAGTATTTTTCATGGGGCTTTGTTCAGTGACTCCTCTGCTTGGAGTGCACACATCCACCTTTACCTGTGTCCCCTATTTTAGCTCCTAACACTTCTTTGTCTTGAGCCTTTCTGTTTTCTGGTGATTATTAAAGAGTTCTTCTTTTCCTCCCACACCATTTAAATTTCGATGAGAGATCCCAGATCAAGCAATGGAGCGTGGGAAAGAAATAGATCAGGACCTGCGCATGGGAGAGTGGGGATCGGGGATGGTACTTGGTGGTAGGACACAGGAAGAGGCAAAACAGAGCATGTGTTCAGATATTATCCACAGGTCCCAGCACAGTACCTGGCATGAAGTAAGTGCTTCATAATTCTGAGTTGAATGCAAAGTCACATTTATTTTTTTGTGTCGTACTTCACAAAAATTATTTTGTTGGCTCACAATCAGAACATATAAAATATAAGGAAAATAGAATTAGAACCAGATAAAATAAGAATAAGAATAAATAACTAAGATACCATATTCAGTAAGAGATGACTTTATTTTAAATTTCTCATCATTAGTTTTTTACTCCTGGGTTCCCAGGGGTGCGCTACCACTAAGCTACAACCCCAGGTCTTGCTAAGTTGCCCAGGCTGGCCTTGAACTTGCCTCAGCCTGCTGAATCTCTGAGATTATAGACATGCACCACCATGACCAGTTATGACTGCTGGGTTGTATTGTAGTTGCACGCTCACTTTTATAAGAAACCGCCCAACCATGGTTATCCTTTTACATTCCTACCAGTGATAATCCATTTGTCCCACACTCTTGCCAGCATTGGATATCGCCATCATTTTAAATTTTAGGGGTTCTTATAGGTGTGTGGTTATAGCACATTGTGTTTTCTTTTTCATTTCTCTAATGGCTAGTGATGTTGAACATTTTTCTGTCATCATTCATTGGTCTTTATTTTTTTTCAAAAGACTTCTTCCTGAATCATGATAACCAACGGAGACCACATGTTAATTCTCATGCTTGGATCCTAATTAAAATCCTTCTCTGCTCTTTCCCTGTGCTCTTGCATCACCTGGAGTGAGCACTAATAAAGTTGCTTGTGACAAAGTATTTCATCAATAGAAGACCTTTGTATGGAGATACTGCCTCCAAGTCACAAAAATATCGCAGTTAAAGCTTTCATTTTTGGTTGGAATACATTATATTTAGATCTTTTGGCTCCGTGACTGGATATTATAGTTTATTTATTGATTTTTGTACTGGGAAGTGAACCCAGGGGTGCTTTTCCACTGAGCCACATCCTCAGTCTTTTTTAAAATTTTGAGACAGGGTCTCACTAAATTTCTGAGGCTGTCCTTTAACTTGTGATCTTCCTGACTCAGCCTTCCAGTTGCTGGGGTTATAGACCTTCACCACCATACCTGGCTACAGTTTCCTGACTTTATTATTTTTTTTTTCAAAAGGCAGGAATGTGACAGGGTTGGAGGTGGGGAAAGTCACTCCTACTCCCCTATATTACCTTCCCATGGATGGGTATGCATTCTCTCAACACTGTGTGTGTGTGTGTGTGTGTGTGTGTGTGTGTGTGTGTGTTGAGTGTGGAGTACCATATCTGATAGGTAAGCTTGGAAGGAGAAAGTAGGCACTTCTCTCTTTCCAGCTCTCGAGCATCATGGGTTCTTTTCTATTTCTCCAGGCACTATTTTTTTTTTTCTAATGCTGGGGATTGAACTCAGTGTCTTGTGCATCAAACGCCAGCACTCTACCAACTGAACTATATCCCCAGTCCCCTCTGGTCACTAAATTTTATGGATCTTCCTCCACTTGGGGAAGTCTATGGAGGTCCATTAGTCTAATTTGAGGTTCAGAATGGGAAGGTATTTTAGCTCTCACAGCTCTAGACAGCATGCTCTGATGCCAAGTTTATTAATAGCAAAAGTGGTTTGGACTTGGGAGGCCAAACCACTATTATTTATTGTTTCTATCATAATTGGTCAGAAGGAAGAAGAGAGATTTAATTTCTGGCTCATCTAAAACCCTGACATTGATTTTGGTTTTTAAAACAACGTTAATGGAATTTTATTTCAAGTTTTTCTTAGAAACACACCTTGTTGATCAGCCATTCATAAAAGTTACACTAGGTGGCAGTCACACTCTATCCCCCACAACTCTCCAGTTCTAGTAACGAATAAAGCCAATTTTTGCAATGCCATTAGAAACCAGATCCATGTTCCCAAATTACATTAATCTGGAATGAGCAGAAATATTTCTTTTTTCTTTTTTTTAAAGAGTCCTGGGATTGAACCCAGGGCCTTATGCACGTTGGGCAAGCACTCTACCACTGAGCTACCTCCTCAGCCTAACCACTCTATGACCCAGCTATCCCAGTCCTTGGTATTTCCCCCAAAGTAGAGTATTCCTAAAATCAGCATATTATAGTGATACAGCCACCTCAATGTTTATAGTAGCACAATTCATAATAGCTAAATGATGGAATCAACCCAGGTACCCATCAATAGATGAATGGATTAAAAAATTGTGGTGTATGTATATAGTGGAGTTCTGCTCAGCCACTAAAAAAGTGAAATTGTGGCATTTGCCAGTAAATGAATGGAAATGGACAGTATAATGCTAAGTGAAATAAACCAAACTTAGAAACTGAAAGATCAAATGTTTTCTCTCATATGTGGAAGCTAGAGTAAAATAAAGGAAATGGGGAGGGAGGGAGAGGATAACATAAAGATAAAGGGAAGGCAAGTAATGTAGAAGAAGGAGATCAAGAGGCAGAGTGGAGAGAATGAATTCTTAAAAAATCATGTTATGTACTTATACAAATACTCCACAGGGAACTTCACCTGCATAAGTAAAAATATCCAATCAACTATAAATAGACAAGTGAAAGGAAGTCTAGTAGAAGGAGAATGGGAGAGGGGAGGATGGTTGGAGGGAAATGGGGGAAGGAAAAGAGGGAGGATCATGACCTGAAATCGATTTCCATGCATGTATGAGTTTGCTGGGATGAACCCAACTACTTTGTAGAACTATAAAGCTCTAATTAAAAACAAAAAGGAAACCAGATTCACTTTGTGAAGCATCGATTTACTTTCTGTAATGTTGTATAGAAATCATGAAATCATGTAATGTAAGTTATTCTTTACCTGTCTCCCTTGGAGTAGGAAGAATCCCCAGCAATAAACTGTAGTATTGAGAGTAATAATGCTAATGAGAACAAGACAATGATTAAGCACTTAATAATTATCAAGCAAGAGCTAAGTGCTTTATATGTGTTACCCAAATTAATACCCATCACAGTCCTATGATGTAAAAGTTATAATACTTGCTTTGTGGATGAGGCATCTGAGGCTGATAGGGTTTTGAGATGGTATTCAAATTTACCTGCTAGTAAGTAGAGGTTTCTTAAGCATATGCTTGAACTGCTGCAGTGCATTGCATAACTTTGCTGAATGAAAAGACCAAAAGGTTGAAGGGTGGGCTTCATTCTCTCAAGGTTGGTGTAACTCCAGAGAGTGTACCCCCAGCCAGTCAGCAAGCAGTAGATGACACTGCATCACAGGAAGATTTTATTTTCTTTGAAAAAAATTTTTATTATAGTTATTCATTATAGTTATTCATAATATTGGGGTTCATTCTGACATTGCAATTTGGAAAACAATTTGCTACATTTCAATCCCCAGTATTTCCTCCCTCCCTCTACTCCCCTTCTTACTGGTCTTACAAGAAGGATTTTCTAACAGAGAAGCTGTGGAATATTTTTCTAACATTTAGAGCAAAAGTGGAACAGTGCAGTTGGTAAAACAGTGACCGTTGGTGCTTGGATAAAGAAGTTCTCTTTTGATTGCTATGTTAAATTCTAACAACAACAGCTAAAAACAATCATGCTGATTGCCTGACTCAGGTTCCTTTTGGGTTCAGGTCCAGTCACTTGCCAGTCTGTGCTTGCTGCCTCCCCACTAGGTGGGGCTGGTGGACAGACTTGGCACTTGAAAGGCCCAGGTTCCCAAATCTTGGCTCTGACTGTTGCTGAACTTTGTGGCTCAGCTCATCAATCAATAGGGATTGTTATAGAATTTACCTCATGGAATTGATGGGCAGAGTTCACAAGTTGATCTATGTAACATATAGTAAGTACCAAGTAAGTGTGACCTCTAATTTCTAAATTTGTGATTGCTGCTATAGGATTTGTAAAATAAAACATGTTTCTCTACTTCCAACTCAATATGTTTTTTTTTTTTTTTTTTTTTTTTTTTTTTTGTAATTTAAGAACAAATTCTGCTCATACTGTCCCAGGGTTGACAGAGTCTTTTGGATGTTCATTAGGGGTGTCAAAGGAATTGATTAATAGGAGATTTTATCTTTTTCAAAATGGTCAAATCATTTAGAAACAAGTCTTTCAAATAATTAAAGCTATTAAATTGGATTTAAATAAACCTTTTTAGATGTAGATGGACACAATACCGTTATTTCATTTATTTTTATGTGGTGCTGAGGCAAGCACTCTACCACTGAGCCAATCCTCAGCCCCTAAATTAGGTTTTATTTTATTTTATTTTATTATTTTTTTTTCTAAATTGGGGTTTTGATGTGTGGCAGGACAGTTCTTTGAAGCATTGATTTTATTTTTTTGGCCTGTTTTTCTTTCTTCTTTCATTCCTTTCTTTTGGCATCTAATCCAATTTACTTTCTACTAGGGATTGAACTGTATCTCTCACCCATTTTATTTTTCATTTTGAGACAGGGTCTTGCTAAGTTACATTCTGCCTAAGCCTCCTGAGTTGCTGGCATTACAGGTGTGTACTACTGTGCCTGGTCCATGCCATTTTTTTTTTCCTGTTCTTCAAATATAAATAAACAGAGCCAGGCCCCTTTGATTCAGATATTTTTTGTGGGATATAAATGGAAAGTTTGATCTCAGTAACTTCCTTCTGCTTTTGAGAGACAAAATTTCCAATGAGCATAATTTATGTGCTGGGGGATAAGAATGAGAGAAGAATGGGTGAAGGGAGAGAGATAAAGAAAAGATACTGATACTAGAAAGTGAACAAAAATCCCTGCAACCTGTGCTTACTAGAAACCTGGACTCCAGACAGAACTCCAGTGCACCAAATGTGCTCAAAAGAGAGGTTTGGGATAATGGTCTTCTTAACTTTGATGACTGACAAACTCCCTGATGCTTTGGTGTCAAAAGATACCAGAATTTTGGCACAACCTGATAATTGGGAGCCCAGATAGTGAGTGAAATGGAATTTCTCCATCTGTTTGGCATAATGAAGTTCAAAGACAGATTTAAGATGATGATGATGATGATGTGCAGAAGACATGTTTGGGTAACCCTAAGATGGCGGCTGGCGTTGAGCTAAGAGGTATGGCACATAATTAGTGTTAACACAGCATGATCTACTTTTGCCTAATTAGTTAATGTCTCCTTTGTGCTACTGGTCAACAGATGTTCCTCATTCTTAATTAGTACTGTAGCGCATGCTCCAACCATGCTACTTAATCCTAAACTGATCGGCTGCCTTAGGTATATAAGACACACCTATAGGAAGCACCAGGGATAAACAGATAAGCTCGTATAAGCAGCACCTCTGATAGATGGCAGAACGCAGGTTGCAGATTGCAGAACAGAGAAGTAAAGCCACACCTCTAGATAGCAGAGTGAAGGACGCAGGATGCAGGATGCACCTTTAAGAAGAAGCAGTAGAATGAAGAAGATATAGATCTCTAAAAGTGTAGTCTCTTTCTCTTAAGCAAAGATTCTCCTTTAAGCAAAGCCTTTTCTTCCTCTCTCTCTCTTCTTCTAAAACTTCCTCTATAAGCTAGGGAACAAGTAAATAAGCAGGAAAGCAGCCCACTAAAGAGAAAGAGTACAAGTAGCTCAGTTTCCAGTCCACCTCCGATAAATACCCGCGCAATTGTTGCTGCAGGCGGTAACAATATCCGTGCGACTGTTGCCGTGGGTGGCGACAATGATGATTGCCAGGGATTGACCCCACCACTATACCACATTCCCAGCCCTTCTTATATTTTATTTAGAGAAAATAAGTTGCTTAAGGCCTCGCTAGGTTTCTGAGTCTGGTCTTGAACTTGCAATCTTCCTGCCTCAGCTTCCCAAGCCATTGGGATTACAGGGATTTGCCACCACATCTGGCCTTTATAGTTTATTTTGTGAGATTCTTAGGGAAAGACTGAAATTAGACTTGAAACTCTGTGGTACTTCCATGTAATAATATTTACTTCTGTAGACATAAATTGGATTATAAGGTCATAGGCAATTATCTTGGTCAAGATCATCTTGCTATAATAATAACACTGGGAGTGATGATGATGATGAGTATGATGATAAGTTAAATTGAAAGTAATAAAAAAGATGTAAAACTTACATTATGAAGTTAAGTAAACAGTATTTTGGATTTATTATTATTATTTAACTATTCAGTGAATACTTTCATAGTGCTCATTCTGTGCTCTGGTTGCTTTTCAGGAAACTTTTCTAATATGAACTCATTTAAGACTCAACTTTCTTAGGTAGACACTAGTATCTTCTTTAAGGATGAGGAAATGAGGCACAGAGAGTTCACCTAACTTGTTCAAGGTTATGCAATTGGTGATTGAGTCAGGATTTAAATCTAAGCAGGTTAACTGTACAGTCTTGTTTATATCCACTATACAGGCCAAATGAGCATATGAGATCCTCTTTTTAGGAAGGGAATAAGGAAGTATGGTGACAGTAGGAAGAAACATGGTGTTAGGTATAAAGCCAACTTTCTCTCCCATTACAGGAACCCAGCCTCCCAACCCACCTGTCAATCTGCCTTTATGCCTGCCTCTCCCGTTAACAGTAATTTCCGGCTTACGTTGCTGTAACCTTCCTGCCTCCCACATTACGTTCTAATATGTCATTGGTCCATCAGTCAGTCTGTAATAATTCTCCTCCGCGATTGGTTCCTTCCAGCCCGCGAAATTCCCATAACTAAAAAGAAACCCTGCGCCATTTTCTTCTTTTTCTTTCTCCTTCCCCCCCCCCCAGCGGGCACGATTCATCCGCATAAAATAAAAAGTTCCTCGTGTGGGACCTGTGTCTGCGGAGCATTTTTCTGGGAGTTATCGACGAGCCAAAACTGCCCCTAACATCTGGCCTAACATCTGGTGCCGAAAGACCCGGGATGGGTTTTTTCTGCTAACTAAGCAAGCGGAATCCCATCTGATGGCTCCTGTGCCTGCAGATTTAGGCTCACCTTCCATTTACCTGGATGCCCAGTTTTCTGCATACAACACTGGACTCCAAAATTGGTGAGTTCCCCTTAGGCAGGCCCCTGACCATTTAAACACATCTCGGCCACCCGCAGCTCCTGCTGCAGTCCCCTCCTTATTTAAGAAGCGGCCACCCCCACAGTTCCCTCTGCTGGCTCGCGGCCTTCCACGGCTCGCCCACATTTCCCTCTCGTTGCCCTGCGGCTTCACCCCTTGCGGCTACCGCCGCTCAACTGCCGAGGTGTGGGGGTACCTCCTTGGTCCTCATAATTGGTCTTAGTTGTTAGGTGAATGTCTGAATTTTATGGTGCTGAGATTTTTTCTCAGGTTTTGAAGCTCGCTCTCTTCTGCCACTGCTCACCTCACGGCTCCCTCTCGCCGCCCTGCGGCTTCCCCTCCTCGCGGCTCTCGCTGGAAATCCTGGCCAGGTCTTCAAACTCTCTCAGCTCTTTGCCCGGTTAAACACTGATTTCAGGTGATGACCAAATCATTGTTCTAACCTCTCATTGCCTGGCAGTGTGGTTCTTGGGACACCAAATCTACTAGCCAGGTGGATCTCAGATTACCATGGAATTTAAAGCATCCAACCCAGCAAACTCGCCCCTGAGATGCTTATTAAATCATTTCAAACCCCTTCACCTTTTCCCTGAATCAGAGCTAAATTGTCCTTTAGATAGTAAGTCAGAATGGTCTATTTATGACACCCTAAATTCTAGCTTTATACTAGGTAAAATTATATGCCTAATTATACTAGTTATAATTAAGTACATATATGGGCAACCTGGTGAATGGAAAGGAACTTTTCCCCTTCTTGTTTTTCCTTTCTTTCAGGCTAAACCTCTCTTGGCTTCTCCCCTACCTTTTAACCCTTCTTTCCCTTCCGAGTTCACCTCATTCTGTTTCTCCTTCCGCTCCTCCATTCAGCCCACCAAGTCCCCCAAACACGCGGTCTCATACACACATTCTAGCTCCTTTACTGGAGGTGGCTGACATGGAGGGAGTAAAACCTGAACACGTTTTCTTGGCTAATTCCTTATTTTCAAATCTTTTCTTTCTTATTTTAGCTCTCCCTGCAGGCTCAAGAAATTAAAAGGACCTAAGCATCATGTCTCTGCTAGAACATATTAACCCCTTTCAGATTCAGATCTCAGTCAAGGGTTACATTGAAATGTAAATGAAGAAAGGCTCAATGTGGACCAGTTTCAAACCCAAGAAAAAAGAGTGTCCATTTAAAATTTCTCCTGGGCTACAACTCAGAATACTTTTCTCCCTTTCAACTTTTTTCTCCTTCTCATTTTCTCATGCTTTAATTAATAACCATTATCATTTTTCTTCTAGGACTTTGTTTTTCTTAAATGCTGTATTTTTGAGCTCACAATTTTGATCCTACAGACCTAGGTTAATGATTTTTGATCAGTTCTTTTTATTCAACGCTTGAGTTATTTTTGAACATCTGTTACATTGCAATGGAGATAAATATTACAAGACCTTTGCTTTTGTGTTAAATATAAGTGTGCATAAAAATTAATTTTTTTAAAAAATGGATCAAAAATTTTTTAATTCATGTGATTTAATGAGGTTCAATTTAAATTGGGTATACTAATAAAAGTAAAATGTCCTTAAAATTAATTCACAAGTCTCTAAGTGATCAAACTAATAAAATATTAATGGTTATAAAATGTCTAACATCAATTTTTCTAGGAATTTTCTTCAACAGAAAAGAGACAGCAAATACTATTGGTACACTTGTCTAATATCTTGGTTTTTCTACAATAAGATGAGTGAATTGGAGTCAACATGTATGGGATTACTCAAATGTGTTTCTTAGAGACATCTGATTAATTTACAAGGTTATTCCATGGAGTAACATACTTAAAAACATTATTCTTTGTATATTAAATGTGTTCATATTTTCCAGGTATACAAGCCTTTAGAGCAGAAAATTTATCAAGCTGCAGTTCTCCAAATTAAACTTGTCTGTAATGATGGTAACCCTATCATTTAATATTCTGTTATAGGACCTGTCATCAATAGGGTATATGTAAAATGACATTTAAGAAAGAGTGTAATATGCAGTAGCACAAATGGAACTCAGCCAAAATTCAAGATAGGTATTGCACAAACTGAATGTTTTACTGTTGGTAATTTCATTTTGTATTTTCCTTGTAAAGTCTAATTGTTGCCTGATCAATATTTTGCAGAAGTACTGCTTCAAGAGCGAACACCATAAATTAATTTGAATAGTAAGCCATCACCTATAGAACAGATAATGTAAACCCCAATTAGATAAAAGGGGGTAAATAACTGTAAAGTTATAGACATTAAAGCTAAAGCTCAGTACTCTTACTTTATGACTGGTGAGACTGACTTGCTTGATGGTTAAGATCAAACTTAGAGATTGAGATTAAATACAGAGGCCAAGAAAAGTCCATATTTGCATCTTGCCCTCAAAGTCAACCTGAACCCAGGGAACAAGAGGACTTCTCCAAGGAGCTTTGCAACTCTGGGTCACACAACCTCCTGAGCAAGGAGATTGATGAGACTGCTAGAGAAAAAGCCACTCAGTGCATCTGCTGCAGAGGAGGGTCACAGAAAAAGGGCACTTTCAAGGAACACCACGTCATCGAAAAGACCCTGCCTAACCAATTGCACTAGTAGAGCTAAGAAGCTGCTCTTAAGTTCTCTATGAGTTACCCCTGTGGAAACTTAGCTGACTCTTTAACAGAAAGGAACAGGTCGCTTTGACCAGTTTAATCTTAAACACCTAGCAAATCGGTTAAAACCAAGGTATAGCCATTCTTGGGCATTTAAAAATAATAGTAACTATCAAAATAAACTGCTAGAGTCAGAAGTTTTTAGTCAGTTTAAGGCCTACAAACACAGGTAGGCTTAATCTATGTTTGCTAGTAACAGCTTAAGTATAGAGATCTCTACTAAATGTTGTGTTCATATTCCTGATAACCTAGACAATGTTAAAGCTCCCAAATGAAGGCCTGTACTCTCCAGCCTTTGCTAGGCCTTGTTATGGGAACAACTTCTCAGTTCTTCCACCCCCTGGTGAGGAATTATTAACTTCTGTCATCTTTAAGATATTCATTGACATGTTCCAGATCCTGTAACATTTATATTGTATCAATCTCATTTCAGTACTGATGTCTTTTTGTTCTTCTCTCATAGAAGCACACATCCCCAGATGCCTTTACAGCCTGCTCTCCCACAACCAGACTTCTACCATGAACCCCTCAATTGAACCAATTTCTAAAAAGGAACCTCCAAACTGCTTGCCCCATCCTGTCCACTTCCAGCTCGAAGAAGTCAGATCGGTCATTACCCCTTTTCCCTACAGCAGTGAAGGAGTTCCTAGTATTGGAGGGGTAAATGAAGTCAGAATTGGGAACAGGCAGTTAGTGGAGAAATAGGAGATCAGTCAAATCGAGAAAATGAAGTCCTTGAAAATCATCTGCCTTTGGAACTATTTACATCTCACCTGCAAAACCAACCCCAGTCACCTAGGCAGGAAAGAGAGAGAAGACTTCAAAAAGAACTGAAGAGCAAAAAATTGGGGAATGTTAGGTATAAAGCCTAAATGTTGTGTTCATATTCCTGATAACCTAGACAATGTTAAAGCTCCCAAATGAAGGCCTGTACTCTCCAGCCTTTGCTAGGCCTTGTTATGGGAACAACTTCTCAGTTCTTCCACCCCCTGGTGAGGAACCCAGCCTCTCAACCCACCTGTCAATCTGCCGTTACGCCCGCCTCCCCCGTTAACAGGAATTTCCGGCTTACGTTGCTGAAACCTTCCTGCCTCCCACATTACGTTCTAATATGTCATTGGTCCATCAGTCAGTCTGTAATAATTCTCCTCCGCGATTGGTTCCTCGCAGCCTGTGAAATTCCCATAACTAAAAAGAAACCCTGGGCCATTTTCTTCTTTCCCTTTCCCCTTTCCCCCGAGCGGGCACGATTCGTCCACATAAAATAAAAAGTTCCTCATGTGGGACCTGTGTCTGCAGAGCGTTTTTCTGGGAGTTATCGACAAACCAAAACTACCCCTAACATCTGGCCTAACATCTGGCCTAACACATGGATTGTAGCATTCAAAGAAATGTGTCTAGATAGATCAGACTTGTTTAAGACCATTACTCAGTCAGTAAGAACAGTTTTTTGAAGGTTGGAGGACACCAGAACTGTAAGAAAACCACAATGAACACAAGAAATCACATAAGGGAGTTTATTAAGCAAACAGAGTGTCTTCCTGCAGGGTAAGAGAGAAAATGAGAGGAAAATAAAAAGGAAAGAGAAAGGGCACGCACTAGAGAGAGTGGAAAAGGGAGGAGGAGAAAGAAAGTGAGTCAGGGGGAGAGAAAGCATGAGAAAAGATGGCGGGGTAACTACCCTTAAGCAGTTGAATTCTGCCAGGCTAACAGGGGATTAATAATGGAGAAGGATACTTGCAAGCTGACTGATGAACCAATAGCTAGCTAGGATGTTCACAGACTGGCAAGTAGATGGGAGGCGGGGAAAATGGCTGCACTGGAAAGGGCGGGGAGAGCAGCTTTCAGACTGGCAAGCTAGGTTGTGATGCAACAGAAAGGGCGGGGAGCAGCTTAGTATTACAAGAACAACATTAATAGTCTGTTGAAAAAAAGGCAAAAGATTTCATGCGGTTTCTTTTTGGGTCTTGGCAAGTTCAAGTATGTCACTCATAATTCTCAGTTGTTATGATTTACTTTAGGAATCAATACTGCATTTGAAGTGGCCAAAATTTAACTTCTAAGAATGATTTTTGTGGAACAACTTTAGGTAAGAATATTTTTTCAAGAAGTTGAGAAAAAACAAATTCAGTACAGCTTGAAGTGGAGTCTGTTAAGATGATGTACATGTACAGCTGATGGTGGGCAAAACCTCTGGAGTAAACAACAGAAGGCCTTACTGGGCAAATTTATGAAGTTTGTGAAAAATGTTAGTGAGGCCAGAATTGGGGACAGGCAGTTAGTGTAGAAATAGGGGATCGGGTCAAATTGAGGAAATGGAGGTCATAAAAGTCATCTGCCTCTGGAAATTGGAGACTGCCCCTGGGAGAATGGAATATCAAGGATTTCCAGAGCCCATTGATTACCAAATTTACCTGCCCTTATCAAGGACTGCAAGCAAGGAGATGCTAACTGACACCCACCTGGCCCTTGCCTGGCTGAATCACTTTGGCCCTTCCCCTGCCCCATCTGCTTCTCACTTTTTACATCTCACCTGCAAAACCAGGCCTAATCACTTAGGAAGGAAGGAGAGATAATAGGGGTGAGAACTGGAGAACAAAAGAGACCTTAAGATGTAGGGGTCGCTCACTTCTTGGGACTTTAGAACATCAGCCATGGCCCCCTTCTCCCTCCTGGGAGAAGTCTGTATTATTACCTTTAAATAAAACCTGCTTAATATGCTTGCCTTGGCATGCTTCTCTAGTGTTCAGACTTCAACATTAGAGGGAGCAGAAGTCGTCACTGGTAAAAGGTGGTATCATTAGCTGTTGAAACTTTTATACTTACTCATTTTATTACTCATCAGCAGGTTCTTTGTAGAAAAATTTTGAATTTATCGTGTTTATTGAACCAGCAGTGCAGTGCCAAATTTTATTCATTTTTGAACACTTAACATTACTTTGTTCCATGAATTTTAGTCAGAAATAGAAGCTGAGTAGCCTGATCTGTTCTATCACATAGCAGTTTAACCTCGAAACGGTAAGGTCTTATTGTGATTTTTTTTTGAGTTCAGGACTGAGATTGAAAATTTCCTGAGTCAATGTGAATTAATTAGCTCTATATAAGAGAAGAGAACGATATACTTTAACTAGATTCAAATAAATTATCTGTGAGGCTATCACAGACAAAAAACTTGTGATTTCTGTAGAAATACCATTGAAAGAAGAAAAAAAAAATCAAATCTGTGAGTTCAATATAAACAGTAGTAGAAGCATCTCAAACTTCAGTGACATATCATGGATAGATTACCTGAAGAAAATACACCTATGCTTCTGAAGTTTTCAGCAGTTTTGCTGATGATTTAGATATAGATGTGAAGGGCTAAAATGAGAAATGTTTGGGGATAAATAATGAGAAAGAAGCATATTAGCTGTAAACTCATGTTAAATCAAGGATATCGATCCCTCAAAACTAGTAAAAATTCAGAATTTTCTAATAAAAACAAGGGGAATCACAATACTGTTTTGCTATATATTGCCAGATGACCAGTACTGCTCTTGTATACCAGTCTCTATGCTCTTTGGTAATAAGTTGGTCTGTAATATATCTTTTAATACAAGGTGTCCACAGTTATATCCAAGAATCCTCAGTTCTCTTTACAGACCACAGCTCTCCAGGTATAAACTCTGGCAAGTCCCAGAATGTGCTATGCTATTTCAGATTTTCATGTCTCTGCATATAGTGCTTCCCCCATCTTTGCTTAAAGTTAAGCTGTCACCCAGCTGTCATTTCTTGAGTTTTGTACAGGGTGAGAGATAGGGGTTTACTTTCATTCTATTGCATATGGATTTCCAGTTTTCACAACACCATTTGTTGAACAGGCTATCTTTTCTCTATTGTAAATTTTTGGCACCTTTTTCTCATATGAGAAAACTGTATTTATGAAAGTATGTCTTCATGTCTTTTATCCTGTACCATTGGTCTACCTGTCTATTTGGTGCCAATACTACACCATTTTTGTTACTATTGCTCTATAGTAGAGTTTAAGGTCTGGTATAGTGATACCTCCTGCATCACTCTACCTGCCCAGGATTGCTTGGGCTATTCTGGGTCTTTTGTTCTTCCAGATGAATTTCATGATTGCTTTCTCTATTTCTATGAGAACTGTCATTGGGATTTTAACTGGCATTGCATTAAATCTGTATAGCACCTTTGGAAGTATGGCCATTTTGCTAATTTTAATTCTGTCTATCCAAGAACATGGGAGAGCTTTCTATCTTCTAAGTTCTTCTTTAAATTCTTTCTTTAATGCTCTGTCATTTTCATTGTAGAGGTCATTCACCTCTTTGGTTAGATTGATTCCCAAGTATTTAATTTGTTGTTTTTTTTTTTTTTTTTTTTTGAGGCTATTGTGAACAGAGTTGTTTTCCTCATTTCCCTTTCAGATGTTTTATTGCTTATGAATAAAAATGCTTTAGATTTATGCATGTTGATTTTATATCCTGCTATTTTGTTGAATTCATTTATGAGGTCTAGAAGCTTTCTGGTGGGAGTTTTTTGGATCCTCTAAATATAGAATCATGTCATCAGCAAATAGTGACCCAGTTGTCATTTCTTTAATGAAGTTTCTTTGAATTTTCCAGGTACATTATATCTTTTCTTTGGTGTGAACCTTTTGATGTTGCACTTATTACTGTGTTTAAGTGTTTCTTTGCCTTTCTCCATCTACAGACTGAATTCTCTGAGGCAGAGTCCTTGTCCCTTTCACTCCTTCTCCTCCTCCTGTGTGGGCATCATATACAGCAGAGCTCAGCATGCTAGAACTGAAGTGAGTATTGTACAACCTGTTATCCTCTCGCCCTCTACTCCAACATCTTGATCAATGCTCTATAAATATTTAAGAACAACATTTTGTCAAGAAAACTAACTAGACACTGAGGAGGTCACCATCAAAACATGAAGTATTCCTCAATCCATAAAACTCTCCTGTTTGGCAGACTAATATTCCCTATACATAGAGGTAAGAACATTAATGAAAATCCTTAGGTGAGTTAACAGATTTAGGGTAGAGTCAAGAACAAAAGGTGTTAATATTTAGATAGCAGACATTCCCCCAAAACTCATGTGTGAGACAATGTGAGAATTTTTAGAGGTGAAATGATTATGGTAGGTATTATCTAATCAGTGAATTAATCCACTGATATGGATTAACTGGGTAGTTACAGTAGGCAGGTAGGAGGAAGTGGGTCACTGAGGGTGTGCCTTTGAGGTTTATATTTATTTTTGGTGAGTGGAGCTCTCTCTGCTTCCTAGTTGACATGTCCTTATCTGCTCTCCTCCACCACACCTTTCAGCTATGATGTTCTGCCTCACCTCTGGCCCAGAGCTATGGAGTTGGCCAACCATGAACTGAAATGCTGAAACTGTGAGCCAAAATAAACTTTTCCTCTTTTAGTTGTTCTTGTCATATTTTTTGTTCACAGCAATGTAAAACCTGACTAAAACAAGAGGTCTTATTTTTTGGTGGCTCTTTTCCTTGAATTTTTCTTGTATATGCTGAACTCCAGAATATACCCATTCTTCTTTTCTTAACCTGCACAAATGCATGTATTTAGAAAATAAATATGCATTATATATTTTGTGTCTCTCTTGTATGTGCACATATGAGAGAAAATAAAAATTTTCATTAAAGAGTAATTAAAAGATACCTTAATGAATCATAGAACTTCACATTTGCCTTAAGCCCTGAGGTAGGAAATAATGTGATAAAACTTACTCATCCTCGGGGGATCACTTCCCCTAGGTGACTCATTAATTGTTTTCTCCTATGGCTCTGGGGAAATCAATCTTATTGTATGAGGCCATTCCCAGCACAGATTGAAGACCTATCAGTCTTCCCTCTTTTCTCTACTACCTTTTATATTGCTAATTAGATGTATCTTTTCTACTCCACAGTAATTTCAAATAGCTGCATATGTGAGGTGTAATTTTTCTGAAGATGCAGTTATTTCAGATCTGCTAGAGAACAGGTGGGTGAGAAGGATGGGCTGAACATATCCAACCACATTGTTGCAATTTGTTGACTAATATTTTTGGTAACTAAATCACCATTTGAAATTACCACTGGGTATACACGAGGGTACTCAAGAGGAGAGAACTGAGAATAATAGTTGTGTCAATGAGAAGGTCTGAGAAATACTTTGCAGTGAACAAAGAGGGCTTCAGGTATTTAAGGAAAAGAGCTATGAAGTAAGAGCCAGGCAAGAGCCCTGGGGAACACAGGAATTTAGCTCCTGATGTAGGTCAGTGCAGCAGTAAACATCTATTCTATAGTTGGTATTGGTATTTGGTCTTAGTTGCAGAAGACAACTTCTATGTGGACCAAGCAAATAGATGTATGAAAACCAGGCAGTGTTTGCCAAAGAGGTAGGAAGTGCATCCTTTCCTGCACACACTGACCATTTAATCAATCAGTTGTTATAAGAAATGACTCATGAGAACAAATCTGAAGTGACTACTGAGGGCAAATATTCCCTCTGATTTTTCTCAATCAGACTTCGGTCTTTCTGAAATATTCGAAGAACCTTGATATCTGGTTTGGATCATTTTTGTGTGCAGATCTACTTCTTTTTTTTTTTTTTTTTTTATTCAACGAAATCTACTTTGACTTCTATTAGTTTCCCACTACTGTTTTGGGTGAGGGAGACACAGAAAGGCATCGCTTCTTCCCTCCAGAGTTCCCACCTGGTGTGGGAGAGAGGAATGGAAAGTTGCACTGGGTCACTACACAGCTAGGGTGGGGACAGCTGAGGTGGAAAGTAAGGGAGGAGCACACCTCAGGAAAATGTCACCTGAGGAAAGCAGTGGGAAAAGTGGGGAAATGGTTCCAAATTAAGGATCTGCTCTTTTTTGTCTATCAGGGTTCGGTCAAATGCTTTTCTTTGAAAGTCATTTGCTGGGTATGTGAGTAGACCTCTTTGAAACTGTAAAAATATAATCTAGTTTTTAACTTCTTTTCTGTGTTTTCCTAGTTGGGCATGTTAGTCTCCAGTCTCAGAGCATGAGGGGAATTTTTATGATTATTCCTTTTTCATTCTCTTTCTTTTCTACTTGATTCTTTTGATCACTCTCTTTTCCTAGTTTCTTCCCCCCCACCTTTTTTTTTTCCTGGGAATTGAGCCCAGAGGCACTTCACCACTGAGCCACATTCCCAGTCCTTTTTTCTTTTTTCTTTTGAGACAGGGCCTCACTAAGTTGCCTAGGACCTTGCTAAATTGCTGAGGCTGGTTTTGAACTTGTAGTCCTCCTGCTTTAGCCTCCCAAGCCACTGGAATTATAGGCATGCACTCTTGTGCCAGCTCTTTGCTATTTCTTGCTCCTTCTCCCAATTTTCCTGTTCTCCTTTATTTCACATTTTCTCTTTCTTCTCTTAGTATGTCTCCTTTGTCTTTATCCTTTTAATTATCTTGTCTGATATAATCACTCCAAATTGCAAAGGAATGAATTTGAATTAATTTAGAAAATACATATTGACTTCCCAGAAATGAAAATTCTGACCTCTGAAAATATCCTAGGATGTGAAGACAAAGGTAGAGATGAATACTACAGGAGACTGGTTTTCCTGCCCTTGGAAACAGGACATAAGCCATGCACACGCAGCTCCACGCCAGGGTGAAAGGCACCGGGACAAGGACAGAATGCTGCGGGAAAGGAGGAGACAAGATGTCTTTCCTAGCTAAGAGAAGTGGGGAGGACAACGTTTCAGAAGAGATGGGGCATTTTGCGAGGAAGAGTATTTTATTGTATGAGGAAGGGATAATTTCAGCAAAAGAAGAAAAGGAAAATTTTGGAGATGGCAAAGGCACTGATTCTGCTGAAGAGGAGAGAGAGAGGGTGCTGGGGACCAAGCCCAGAGGACTTGAGAGTGTGGGCTTCACCAGGGGGAGACAGTTAGCCCTGCAGAGTGATTTCAGCAGTAGAAAGACATAACTAGTGTTTTTAGAGTATTAATCTGCCATGAAGTCAGCTGAGGGGACAGAGACTGGGGACTGGTAATGCTTTATATTTAGTAAAACCCTATTTCCCACCTCTGGTGGGTTAATCATCACTATGTGTCATATAGAAGCTCTAGTCTACTGGTTAATTCCATATTTCTCATTTATGGGTATTCCATCTCTTTCTAGATCTCACTCCATCCCTACCAAATTCCAGGACAATAATGGAAAATTCGATTTTTGTTATTTCTTAGATACTCAAAATCAGGATACCTGGTGATCTTTTCCTTGGTTTTTGGCTTTTTCTTTTATTTATTTGGTAGCAACATGATCAAATAAAAAAAAAAGGAGTTAGTAATAGGCAGAAATGATTTTATTTATCTGCCTGAAAATCTAAAGTTATACAATTTATTGACAGTAGAGTTGTTAAGACTGACCTTTTGATTTCTTAGTATAGTCAAAATTCTCCTGTTACTAGTCTAGTGTTCTTTTGCTACAACAAAATCCTTGTTATATTTAACTTTTCTTTGTATCTTCATACATTTTCCTCCTTTTCCTCTCTAGATTCAGAGCAATTTATAGCCCTCTTATTTTGTAAGGCTAACGATCCTCCTCTTCCTCCTCATCCCCTCCCCCTCCCCCCACCCTCACCCTTGCCTTTTTCAGGGGAGATGCTGGAATCAAATTTAGGGCTCAACATTCTAGTCAAGTGCTCTACCACTAAGCTATGTCCTCACCCCCTGATTCTTCTTATCTTTGATTTTATCCATTTCTAATATTCCAAAACCTCATGATCAATTACCTCTGACTCATGCTCTTTCCTATTCTCCTTGTCTGGCTTCTATGAAATGTGTTTATCTAGTCATCAAAAAGACATTTTGGGGACACTATTTCTATATTATTCTTTTCCTATTGTTTTTAATTGTACAACCTCTATAACTATTAACAATCGATCTTTCCTTAATGCTAGGCATTCTGAGTTCCTCTCACCATCCTTTATTTATTCATTTACTCCATGAATAGTTGTTGAACATGAATGATGTATTAGGTATGTTAAGGGCACTGGGGTTACATTAGTGAAGAATTCCTATAAGATTCTTGTTCTACAAATACCTATTTCCTTATTAATGATACCATACATAGTGTTAACCCTGATTCTTTTTGACCCTCCTGTCCCACTGTGACATTCTGCATCTTCTTTCTTTCTTCTTTTCCTTTCCTTTTCTTTTCCTCTCTCTTCTCTTCTCTTCTCTTCTCTTCTCTTCTCTTCTCTTCTCTTCTCTTCTCTTCTCTTCTCTTCTCTTTCCTTTTCTTTCTTTTGGTACTGAGGATTTAACCCAGGTCTGCTTTACCACTGAGCTAAGTCTCCAGCCCTTTTTATTGTTTTATTTTATTTAGAGACAGGGTTTTGATAAATTGCTTAGGGCCTCTCTATGTTGCTGAGGCTTTCCTTGAACTCACAATCCTCCCACCTCAGGGTCCGCAGTAGCTGGGATTATAGGTGTGCCCACTGTATCAGGCACTTTTCACCTTCTTGAAATGGTCTTGTACCTTGACTTCTGGGGTCTTGAACTCTCCTGGCTTTTCATAACTTTTCTCTGTGTGCATCACTGTTTTTGCTTCCTCTTCCCAGTCTCTCAATCTCCAGCTTTCCCCATTGTGCATTTGATCTTTTTCTGAATACATAATTCCTTGAGATTTCAAATGATCACATTTGCCTAGGTGAGGTCTAAGTTACCTCTCTAGCCCTAATTTCCTTCTAAAACACTATTTTTTACCTAATGTAAAACCCTCCTGGACTCAAAACCCCTCAAAGACTCCTCCTCAACCATGGACACTTTCATCCCTCTGTAATCTTTTACATTTTATCTCCTGTCCCTCCTGGGCAACCTTGTATTGAAACCCAGAAAGTCACTGTCCTCCCCACCAAAGATCTAGTATTCACTCTTTCTTCTATACCTTCTTACATGTGGTTTCCTTTCTTTGGAATCTCTGTAACCATCTTCTCTTATTTTTAGTTTTTTTTTTTTTTTGAATTGAGAAATATATTCTATATCCAAAGAAAATATAAAACATGCAAATATATTAAAAATAAAAAAAATGAAATTCAGTGCATTCACCACCTTAGGTTAAAAGAGGATATTTCTAAGTACCTTAGAAAAGCCTCTGTGTTCTTTTTATTTTTTAAATTCCCTTCCCTTCCTTCTGCAGTTAGCCATCAATTAATTTTGCCTTGCATTTTCTTTTTATCATAGATGTGTGCAAAGTAGACCAGAAAAAAAAAAAACCCAAAAAACTTTGTTTAAAGATGCATGCTCATGTATATCAAGAACAAATTAAAAAAAGAGAGAGGAAAAAAAAAGATGCATGCTTCCGGACACTGGTACTTATATGTCTACCTTTCACTTAAAACTTCACATGCTGAGACCAGAATCCATCATCTCCTGCCCTCCCTGCCACCCAGATCTCCCTTCAAAAAGGATGTTCCGTAAAATTGAGAGGCATGCCATCAATAGCTGGCTTCTAGCTGGTAGCTCCTTTGGATCTGTTTCAGTGGCAGAAAGCCCTGAAGTCACGTCTTCCCCAGAGTAGCCCACCTGGGGTAGGTGACTGAGTGAAGGGATGGGGATAAATGCCTGGTAATTTCAAACCCATGTAGGATCAGTAGGTGGAGAAAAGTTCAGTACAGATCTCTGCCTGGCGGAGACCTTGTTGGGCCTGTGTTGCAATTAGAGGTCTTCCTTTGCTCAGTCCTACTTCTGCTGTCTTCCCTTTCAAAGTGCTGACCCCCTAACAAACGTCTTGTACTCAAAACTCCATCTCAGTGCTTATTTCAGGGGAACCCAAATGGCTACCTTGTTTCTTTTCCATTTTCTTTAACAAAATCAGTTTTTGTTGAACAGATTTATAGCTGTTTCCATGGATGTATGGACCTGAAGATTCTTTTCTCATTTTGTCTTGGTTAAGTTCAGTATGGACATTATATTAGTCTCATAAAATAAGGCAGGGGATAAATTTTTCTCTTTTTCTATACAATTTATGTAGAATTATAATTACTTATTTGTTTTTTGAATCTTTGATAGATCTTGTCATTAGAACTGAAGTTCTCTTTGTGGGACAGTTTTTAAAATTACCGATTAGATTCTTCAGTAGTTATAGTATTATTTAGCTTTCCTATTTTATTAATTATGGTTTCAGTAGACACACGTAAATGAACTAAAAAGGGAAAGATTACTAATGAAGGGCCTATTTAAGAAGTGACATTTAAACCAAGTGTGGTGGTGTATGTCTGTAATTCCAATGACTTGGGAGGCTGAGGTAGGAGGATTGCAAGTTCAAGGCCAGTCTGGGCAACTTAGACAATGTCTCAAAATAAAAATAAAAGCACTGGGGATGTAGCTCAGCGGTGAAGTGCTCCTGGGCTTAATTCCTAGTGCAAAGAAAAAAAAAAATGAATGACTATTTAAGAAGGTGAGGATAGGATTTAGGAATTTGGTAAGTATTGGAGAAGCATACCAGGGTGGTTACTGGAACCTGCCAAGTAAGTTCTAGATGTAGAAGAGGGCTACGCTTTTGGGGAGAACTATAGCCACTTCAACTTGAGATGTGGTAGGGACTAAATCAGAAACTCAATATCCTTCTCTTTCCCTCTCTCTTCCTGACCTCTGCTCTTTCCTCAGTGCTTCCCATTGACCAAAACCAACTAACAGCAGGATTGCAAGGGAGACCAACTCATGCAACCCTTGAAGGTCAGCCTCAGGGACACAGAGCAGAGTGGGGAAGGGGACAGTGCATCTAAATGTTCAGGAGAGTGAGTTTTGGTAAGTTGTATTTTTCTAGATATTTGCTCATGTAACCCAAGTTTTGAAGTATGCTGACATAAAGTTGTTCTTTATAATCTCATTATGCTTTTAATGTCTGTAACATCTTTACTTATGTTCTCCTTGAATATTTAATATTAGTCCTACCTGTCATCTCTCTCTTTTCCTTAATTGATCTTATCAGAGGCTTATCAATTTTATCTTTACAAAAAGTCTATGGTTTTGTTGATTATCTATAGTGCATTTTGTTATTTCATGATATTATACTCATCTTTATTATCTTTCTTTAAGTTTCACGGTACTAAGGACTGAATGCAAGGACTTGTGCATGCCAGACAAGTGCTCTACCAAGGCGTTACATTCTCAGTTCTCTTCATTCTTTATGTTTGTCTTGCTGTTCTATTGACTAATCTTTCTTTTTGCTGGGGATTGAATTTAGGATCTTGCATATGCTGAGCACACTGCTCTCCTACTGAGCTATATATTCAGCCCTTTGTTTACTAATGTTAATTTAAAAAATAATTTTAAGCCTATTTTTCTTTCTCTGACATGACCAGTTAAATCATATATTTGCCTCTAAATAATGCTTTAGCTGCATCCCATGAGATCATAGTGTGTGTTTATCCATCTGTGTTTGTGTTCAGTGATGGGTATTGAACCTAGGAGCTTGCACATGCTAGGCAAATGCTCTCTATCCCCAGTCTATGGTATATAGTATGTTTATAACTCAGTTGAAATGTTTTCTAATTTCTATTGTGAGTTATTTAAAGGTGTATTTTTCTACTTTGAACCATGGAGATTTTCTGGTTATTATTGTTAGTGGTTCCACCTCATGCACTGGGACTGGCATGTGTATATGGTAGCAAGATTTTGAAATTTGCTAAGATCTGCTTTATATGAGAGTACAGTATATAGTGAATTTTCGTAATGCTCCACACATGCTTGAGCAGACTGTGTATTGTGCATATAATGGGGACAGGAAACTATTATAATTCAATTAGATTAATCATGCCATTCAATCCTTCTTTATGTTGACTGATATTTTATGTCTTATTGTTCACTGAAAGAAATGAACAAATTTAACTGGACATCTTGTTTTTTTATACACTAAACACAGCAATCCTAATAGCATTGCATGGTTTTCTAGGTATGTTTTCTTTGGTTAATACTGTTAGGCTTAATTGGAAAATGTGAATTTGTGGACAAGTACCTTCCATCAATTTTGGAAAGTTTTTACATATTTTATTTCTTCAAAATTGCCTCAACACTAGAACTTATAGATTTCTGTTAAGCTTCTTCACATGTTTCTCTCTCTTATTTTTTGTTTCCCAATTCTATTTTCTGTGTTACATCTTCAAATATGACTTCTAATTATAAAACCTATCTTTGACTATGTCTTCTACGCTATCATTTCTCTTTTGAGTTCTAAATTTTAATTATTTTATTTTAAATTTCTAGGAGCTTTATTTGATCATTTTTATGTCTCTATTTCTTCAGTCTGTAAATTTTCTTGTTTGCAGTTTTAATTTTCACTTTGTATTTATTTGTTTAGTTTTGAGATATGGTTTCTCTATGTTACTCAGGCCACACTGAACTCAGGATCTTCCTGCCTCAACTAGCAGGGATTTTAGAGGGTGTCATCATGCCTGGCTCACTTTGTATTTATTAATTTATTTATATTGGGGATTGAACCCAAGGGCGCCTAACCACAGAGTCACATCCCTAGCCTTTTGTATTTTTTTATTTTGAGACAGGGTCTTGCTAAGTGCTTAGGGTCTTGTTGAATTGCTGAGGCTGGCTTCAAACTTGTGATCCTCCTGCCTCAGCCTCCCCAGTAGCTAGGATTACAGACTTGCATCAGTATGCCTGGCATGCTCTTTCTAATATTTGAAGACTTTATGGATTTGTTTTTTTCTTCTACTAGTTTTTGTTATGGTTCTTAGGGTTTTTCTTTTTTTTTTTTAATGTAATGATGTGTTTATGAGCTCATGTTTTTCCTTTGGAACTTTATAGGAAGTATTTGAGGACTTGGATGAAGATCAAGCTTCAAGACATGTATATTTTTCCTTACAAAATCCCTGGGGCATAAGGTGGATGGGTTTTTCCTAGTTCACCTTTCAAGAAATAAGGCCTTAAAAAAAAAAAAAAAAGTGAGGACTTTTAGAGTCCCAAATTTATTGGGAGAGATTCCCATAATAGACTCCTGTTTTAATTGGCTGCTGGGTTTTATTCTTCTTTTAAATTTTATTTTTTCATATTTATTTTTTTGGTACTAGGGATTGAATCCAGGGACACTTAACCACTGAGTCACATCCCCAACCCTTTTTTTATATTTTATCTAGAAACTTGCTAAGTTGCTTAGAGCCTCACTAAATTGCTGAGGCTTTGAACTGGCTTTGAACTTGCAATCCTGCTGCCTCAGCCTCCTGAGTTGCTGGGATTATAGGCATGTACCACAGGGCCTGGTTTGGGTTTTTCTTCTTCTTTTTTTGGGGGGGGTACAAGGAATTGAACTCAAGGGCACCTGACTTCTGAGCACTGAGTCACATTCCCAGCCCTATTTTGTGTTTTATTTTGAGACAGGGTCTCACCGAGTTGCTTAATGCCTTGCTTGAACTTGAGATCCACCTGCCTTAGTCTCCCCAGCCGCACCTGGCTGGGTTTTTATTCTTGATCCTGGAATTCTGCTAGATCATGTAAATTGAAGCTCAGACTCACTTTATTTGGCCTAAGGTTTTAAGGTGAAAAGTCAGGTTCCATACTCTAGTTGAGTTCCAACCTTTACTGAAGTTCTGACCTGAGTTCTGCGTTTGTGTGTTTAATTTTTTTAAATCATTTACCTATAGATAATAGGTAAGAAGACAATAATTCAATCTTTTTTTTTTTTTTTTGTTATCGCGGATTGAACCCAGGGTGCTTAGCCACTGAACCACATTCCCAGTCCTTTTTTATATTTTATTTTGAGACAGGGTTTCACTAAGTTGCTCAGGGCCTTGCTAAGGTGCTGAGGCTGGCTGTGAATCTGGAATCCTCTTGCCTTAGTCTCTTGAGCTGCTGGGATACAGGTGTGTGCCACCATGCCTGGCAAGAACACAATAATTTTTATTCAGCATTTTAAATTTTTAGTTGAGGCTTGGTTTAGATAGCTCTTCAGTTATATGGTCATAAATGAAAGTGTTTTTCTTTTGAATCAACATTTGTTTAATACTATTAATACTATTGTCAAATACTATTGCCTGAAACTTTGCCAAGACCTAAACATTTCTTTTAGAATTGTGAATGTAGGGGATTAATGTAACCACTCCAGTGCACTGGATTCTTGAATGTACCTGTTAGGAGCAAGCAATGGTAAATAAATACATATTTTGTTGTTGTGTATGCTGATATCTAGTTTTCTAATTTGAATCATCTGTAAAATATGCATTCCTTCTATGATCATTGGTACTGTGATCGTATTCCAAAACTATGTAGATTTATTGTTAAAACAGTACAATGTCCATCACTAAAATGAATAGTAGTTACACAATCCTCTACTTTTGTTTCACCACATTTTAAAAAACTAACTCTTCCAGAGGAAGATAATCAGGATTATAAGTGGATTGGAGCCAATATTACATGATGAAAAAAAATTTTGATACTGGGGATTGAACCCAGGGGTGCTTAACCACAGAACCACATCTCCAGGCTCCCCCTTTTTATATATATACATTTTATTAGAGACAGAGTCTTACTGAGTTGCTTAGTGACTTGCTAAGTTGCTAAGGCTGGCTTTGAACTCCTGATTCTCCTGTCTCAGCCTCCTGAGTTGCCAGGATTATAGACCTGTGCCACCATACCTGGCTCATGATGAATTTTTAAAGGACCTAGGTAGTTTGCTCATAAAAGGATGACCTTGGATAGATAGGAGAGATTTTTAAGTATTTGAAAAGCTGATGTATAAGAGATAGATATAATTATTCTGCATGACTTTAAATTACAAAATTGGGATAAATTAGAAGTTAAAGAAAACCTTTCTTCTCATTAAATAGAAGAATTACACAATATAGATGTCCAAGAATAGATACATTGATTCAGGAGCTAACTTGGTCTCCATCAGTGGAATTGTTCACTGATGATCACTTGTAAAGAATCCTACAGAGGAAATTTCTGTTCCCTAAGAACCAGTACAATTCTTGCTTCTGTGAACTCTGGTGGCTCAGGAGTTGAACCACGTATTTGACTTTTCGGGTGTTTCATTGTGTGTAATGTTTATCTTTGATCTGGTTCTTCAGATTCTAAGTTATGGCTCATGTGATTAGGAACCTTGCTTCAGGGCTCAGTGGTAGAGAACTTGCCTAGCAGGTGTGAGGCCCAGGGTTTATTCCCCAGTACCACAGAAAGCAAACAAAACCTCCAAATCAAACCAAAACTAAAAATCCAAACAAAACAACTTCTCCTAAAACCCAAACAATCTTCCTGAAAAACAAAAACAAGCCTTGCTTTAAGTTTCTGTTTCTTCACTTGCACAATATTGTGCCCAGAGCATATACTTTTGCATGTAGTTGTTAATGGTTGTTTTTCAGTGTATTACAATTATGTTTTAGTTCACATTTGTAACTCCAAACACTTTTTAGGAGATGTGTTAGATTTGCTGAGGCAAATGATTACCTTAGAGTAAAAATCAAATAATTTCAGAGAATGAGAATAGTTTCCTTTAGAAAGAAAAAGAAGCCTATAATCCTAGCTATTTGGAAGGCTGAAGCAGGAGGATTGCAAATTCAAGACCTGCCTGGGAAATGTAGTGAGACTGTCTTAAAATAAATAAAAATGGGCTGTGACTATAGTTCAGTGGTAGACTGCTTGCTTAGCACGTGTGAGACACTGGGATCTATCCCTAGCACCACCAAACAACAAACTAACAAAAACAACAACAACAACAAAGGATTAAAAAATTGGTAAGTCAATTTAATGAAGGAAAATGATTTTGGCTTACTACTGAAATCCCAACTGACCAAATGAAAGGATACATTCATTTATTTATCCATCCATTTTATCTGCTCTTCATCATATAACTCAAGTATCCAGCCACCCACTAAACGATGTTTATTAAGTGCTTTCCATCTATGAGGCATATTGGACAACACAAATATCTTCTGTGTTGTTAAAATACTTTCGCAGGATCTCTGGAAACTTCATAGTCCAATGGCTAGTAAATAAGCGACTTTCTCTCCTTTTTTATTATAGCACTTAAGTTCTGACTAGTTGACTAGCGCCAAACTTAGATCAACTTTCACATATTTTAGGATTAGTCTTGAATGTAGAATGGGAAATAATATTACTCTTTTGATTTCCTTATATAGGGCAAAATATTTGGAATCACATATAAAATAAACCTTACTATTCAGACTCTAGATTTGAGTTCCAATCTACCATGGGAATGCCCATATTATCAGTAGACTTATTCTTGATCCCAGAGAAATCCCCATGTACTTGGGATTGGGAGAAAGAGGTCAACTCCCAAATTCTTTAACATTTAGTTTTTTGGGGCTTTCCATGTAACATAATACTTGGTTCTTTTGTTCCTAAAGCTCTATTAAAATTATTTTTGCATTCCTCACTTGAAATGGCTCCCTGATGCTGCAGGAGAACTCATGGTCAAATTCTAGACAAAGCCAGTGATCACATTGGGAAGTTGGTGGAAGACAGGGTGGTAAGAGGAACCGAAAATTTAGAGATTTTGGCAGATCTACTTCAGTGCTATTGTGGTCATTGTGCCTTTTCTCTCTTTTACTTGGAGATAATTTTGTCATTTTATCTTACTAAGGATTGAATTCAGGGGCATTCAACCACTGAGCCACATCCCCAGCCCTATTTTGTATTTTATTTAGAGATATGGTCTCACTGAGTTGCTTAGCACCTCACTATTGCTGAGGCTGGCTTTGAACTTGATATCCTCCTGCCTCAGCTTCCCGAGCTGATGGGATCACAGGCATTATCTTACTTTTAATTGATACATAAGCATTGTGGTGACTTTCATTGCTCTAACGAGGCTGAACTATGTGCCTCAGAATTCCCTTTTTAAAATATGTTTCCAATGAGAACAGACTCAGGAGAGATTTTTTGGTAAGATTTGGAGTTTCTTCTAGTTTCTGTCATTGGTATGAGATCGTGAGTGATGCTGCAACTGCCACGTGTTCCCTAGGATCCTCCTTTGGGTCCGTGGGCTCATGACCATGTGTGTGATTATTCCTGTGACAAATGACCTTGGTTTCTGCAGTGTACCCATGCTGTTGAGGACAGAGGCAATGAGATCTGCACTAGTTTCTGTCTGGTGGATCTAGCTCTTGCTTGTGTGTTCTCGCTTACTCTTTCTCTCCCTAACTTAGCACCCATCTTCCCATCCTGGATGCCTCCTTGTAGACTTCAGCTATAGCATTAGATGAAAAGATGATGGACTCACAGATTGCTGAACCAGCTTTCATGGTTATGTAAGGTCAACTTCCTATAACAAATCCTGTAGCGTATTGTTTCCTAGTGGTTTTGTTGCTGTCATGGAATCCTAAAAATATATATCTAGTAATTCTACTTTCTTATTTCTTTTGCTCTTTCAGGCAAATTTGGAGCCCAAAGAAAACTGAGACCATGAAGGGAGGAAATTATTCAATGGTATCTGAGATCGTGTTGGTGGGACTCACCAGTTCTTTGGAGTTACAACTTGTCCTCTTTCTGGTTTTCTCTATGTTCTATACGGCAGGTATTTTAGGAAATGTCTTCATTGTGCTCACAGTGATCTCTGATTCCCATTTACACTCCCCCCTGTACTTCTTACTAACCAACCTCTCCTTTATTGACATGTGGGTTTCCTCTGTTGCAGTTCCTAAGATGATTTCTGATCTTTTCAAGGAAAGAAAAGTCATTTCTTTTCAAGGCTGCATTGCCAGATGTTCTTCCTTCATGTCTTTGGAGGAACTGAGATGGTGCTGCTCATAACCATGGCCCTTGACCGATACGTTGCTATATGTAGGCCTCTCCATTACCTGACCCTCATGAGCTTCAGAACTTGCAGTTTACTCTTGATGGTAGCCTGGACCACTGGAATCATTCACTCGTTGATCCAAATAGTATTTGTTGTAAAACTACCATTCTGTGGCCCCAACAAAATAGACAGCTTTTACTGTGATCTTCCTCGATTTATTAAGCTTGCTTGCACAGTCACCTACAGATTGGAGCTTATGGTCACTGCTAATAGTGGCTTCATCTCTCTGGGAACTTTTCTCATTTTGATTATCTCCTATATTTTCATCTTGGTCACTGTTAGGCAGCATTCATCAGGTGGCCTGTCCAAGGCTCTTTCTACATTGTCAGCTCACATCAGTGGTGGTCTTATTTTTGGTCCATGTATCTTTGTGTATTCATGTCCATTTCTTGCAGTGCCTGTGGATAAATTCCTTGCCATTTTTGATGTAATAGTTACTCCATTTCTGAGCCCTGTCATATATACTTTTAGGAACAAAGAGATGAAGATGGCAATGAGGAGACTATTCCTCCAATTGTTGAATTTCCAGAAGTTGTTTTAAGTGGTCGTTTTTCAGGAAAAAATGCATTTATACTTGTTATTACTATCGAGTTACTATGATAGTAAGTACAAATGTAACTGGTTTACATATATAATACACTGTACTTTTGATAGTGATAATAAATAACTATGAAATTGAAAACAAAATGCATTTATAACATTTTCTGTCCATGTTACAGACAAGAATTCAAAGAAGCATAACATCATGGATACTTTGCTTACTAGTTCTTTTACCAACATGAAGGACTTTCTTGATGTGTTTTCTTGCCTGTAACCAAGGAGGTTATAGTATTCTATCTTATGGGATGTGTTGGAATAAAAAAGTATTAATATAGAACTGTTTCCACAATTTTCCTAAATGTCCTTGATAAAGAGGATTATGAATTGGTCAGTTCTATCCTCTTGAGCATTCTGAGCAAATTCCTCCCTTATCAGATTGATTTAAGGGACTTTATAATGTATAATATTTAAATATTTAAGGAGGTATTGTTTATCTTTTATCCTTCAATATATGATGCCCTTCAATTAACAAAAGTAAAGTAAAATTTCTTCTTATCACAATGTCAACCTAAGTTGGGTCACAATGTGATGGGCTTGCTTATTTTAGCTAATGCATACAGTAACTATAAATTCAGCCTTATAGTTACTCCAGTTCTGTCAAAAATTGTGTCCTAACAGTATTGGGGCATTTGAAAAATGGGGCCTGGTGAGGAGCAAAGATAGAGATCTACTTAATACTTCTGTTTCAGCTTGTGCTTATCCTAATTATAGTTGAAATCAGCAGTGATTCCTCAGAGTTGGGTAAATTATTCTTCTTTTCAGTGTTATTGTTTAGATATGAGGTGTCCCTACAAAGTTCATGTGTGAGACAATGCAAGAAAGTTTAGAGGTAAAGTGACTGGATTATGAAAGCTTCAACCTAATTAGTGCATTAATCCCTTGATAGGGGTTGTGAGTGGTAATCTCAGGCAGGTAGGGTGTAGCTGGAGGTTGATCATTGGGGGTGTGCCTTGGGGGTTTATATTTTGTTCCCAGTGAGCTAAGCTTAGTCTCTCTCTCTCTCTCTCTCTCTCTCTCTCTCTCTCTCTCTCTCTCTCTCTCTCTGTTTCCTGATGATCATGTCCTGAGCTGCTTTCCTCCAATCCTCTACTATGATGTTTTGCCTCATCTTGGGCCCAGAGCAACAGAGCTGGTCATCTATGGATTGAGACCTCTGAAATCAGGTGCGCAAAATAAACTTTCCTCTGCTAAAATTGTTCTTTTCAGGTCTTTTGAAAAGCTGATCAAAACATTCAGTGATGTGTTTACAAGCACAGACACTGTGAGATCCTCTGCCTGGCTTCTAATCCCAGCTTTGCTTTTTACTAACTCAAATTGTGTATTATTCTACTTATGCCTAAATTCCATAATCTGCAAAATGGACCTGGATTAAACCTGAAATTCCTGATATTTGACTATGTTGAACCTAGAAAAATGGCAGTTCCTTTTGAGTAATAATTTTTTTCCTGATAAAGGTTCAAGGATTAACTGAATTAACATTTGTAAAGTGCTTTAAAATTTTTTTCTCTAAAGTATTATATATGTGCTTGTTCAATAAAATGAAATAAAACATTAAAACCACTTCTTGAGACAAGTGTGGTGGTGCACATCTGTAATCCCAGAGACTCTCAGTGAAGGCTGAGACAGAAGGATCACAAGGTCAAGGCTAACCTCAGCAATTTAAGAAGGCCCTCTCTCAAAATAAATAGCCAAGCTATGGAACCAACCAAGGTACCCTTCAAAAGATGAATGAATAAAGAAAATGTGGTATAAATATACAATGGAGGATTACTGAGCCATAAAGAAGAATGCTGGTAAATGGATGGAACTGGAGACTATCATGAAAAGTGAAATAAGCCAGACTCAGACGGTCAAAGGTTAAATGTTTTCTTTGGTTTGTGGAAGGTAATACAAAGTGGGGGAAGAAGAGAGAAAGAGAAAGAGAGAAAGGGAAAAGCAGGGGGGGAATGATTCTGTTGAAATAGAAGAAAGATCTGTGGACTAGATGAAGGAGACTGAAGGGGAGGAAGGAAGGATGGGATAAGGGAAGAACAGCAGAATGAATCTGACCTAACTTTCCTATGTACACATATGAACAAAGCACAGTGAATCTCACCATCATGTACCCCCATCCACAAGATACTATTAAAAAAACAACACCTCAAAGCAAATAGCAGAAAGATCAGTAGAGGGAAGGGAACAGACAGGGGGAGGAGGATGGGAGGGAAAGGGGAAGTACTAGGACTGAATTTGAGCTAATTATATTCCATGCTTGTATAATTATGTCAAAATTAATCCTAATGTTATGCATAACTAGGAAAAACTAATCATAACAATAAAAGGGCTGGGACTGTAGCTCAGTGATAAAGTGCTCCTGGGTTCAGTCCTCAGTACCAAACATCAATCAATCAATCAATCAATCAATCAAACAACAAAATAAAACCATTTTTCAGTTTTGATGACCTTCTCCTATTCTGTCTGCAAATTTTGTTTCTTTCCTGACTTCATCCATCAGATCAAGAACTTGGTCTTGGGCTGGGGTTTTGACTCACTGGTAGAGCGCTTGCCTAGTATGTGTGAGGCACTGGGTTCAATTCTCAGCACCACATATACATAAATAAAATAAAGGGCCATTGACAACTAAAAATAAAATAAAATAAAAAAAGAACATGTGATCCAAGTTGGGACTAGAGGGATTCTGCACTCCTTGTTGCTCTGTAACTCGGGATTCAAGCAGAGGAAATACTATTTCTCTGTGAAGTAGTTGTCACTGCCCACCTATCCCCTGCTGTTTACACCATTTGTCCACTGCAATCGCCCACCATCTGCCAGCATATCGCTTGCTTTTTGAGTGTGGATCGATCACTGACTGCCACCTATCATCTACCATTTTCCGGTTTGCCTGCCTCTTGCCTGTCCACTGCCTGCCTTTCACCTACCCATTGCCTACTGCCCAACGTCCAGCTGCCAATCATCCTGTTAGCCTGCAGGCCGCCAGTGGATAGCCTGCTGTCTGTTGTTGCCTAAAAGTCTACCGTCACAGTACCCACAGGTTTGGTTATACGTGGCTGCTGCCATTTTGGGACAACAGCCAGGACCTGCAGATGAGGTGCTGGAAGCCTTTGGGGACACTAAAAGACTGGAGGGTAGAATCCATACTTCCTCAGCTCCATATCACTAAATGAGAAGAGAAACAACATGAAAACACAAAGGAAAAAAGTGTCTCGAACAAACCAAGATGTTCCCACAATAGGACCCATAGACAACACAGTAGAAGAAATGTCAGAGAAGGAGTTTAGAAAATACAGAAATTAATCTTTGAAATGAAGGATGATATTGGAGGCAAAATACAGTCAGTGAAAGATCACTTCAATAAAGAGGCAGAGATTATAAAAAGGAATCAAGGAGAAATCCTCAAAATGAAGGAAACAATAAATGAAATTAAAAATACAATGGAAAGTATCACCAACAGACTAGACCACTTGGAAAACAGAACCCCAGACAATGAAGACAGAATATATACTCTTGAAAATAAAGTTGACCACACAGAGAAGATCATAAGAAACCATGAACAGAACTACCAAGAAATATGGGATAACATGAAAAGACCAAATTTAAGATTTATCGAAATAGACAAAGACATAGAGATATAAACTAAAGGAATGCACAATCTTTTCAATGACATAATATCAGAAAATTTCCCAATCTAAAGAATGATATGGAAAATCAACTACAAGAGGCTTACAGGACACAAAAGTACAAAATTACAGCAGATTCACACCAAGGCACATAATAATGAGAATGACTAACATACAGAATAAAGCTAGAATTTTAAAGACTGTGAGAGAAAAAAATCAAATTACATATAGGGGGAAACCAATTCAGTTCTCAACTGATTTCTCAACCTAGACCCTCATTGCAAGGAGGTCCTGGAATAACATATATCAATCTCTGAAAGAAAATGGATGCCAACTGAGAATTTTATATCCAGCAAAATTAAGCTTCAGATTTGAAGTTGAAATTAAACCTTCTGTGATAAACAAAAGTTAAAAGAGTTCACAACCAGAAAACCTGCACTACAGAACATTCTCAGCAAAATATTTAATGAGGAGGAGGAAGTAAAAAAAAAAAAAAACAATGAAAATCAGCAAAGAAAAGAACTACACTAAAGGGCAAGTCAATCAAAGGAGAAGCTAAGCAAGTTAAAAACTAAAAATAAACCAAAATGACCAGGAATACAAATCTATGTCAATAATAATCTTGAATGTTAATGGCCTAAACTCATCAATTAAAAGACATATTAAAAAAAAGACCCAATCATATGCTATCTTCAAGAGACTTACCTCCTAGGAAAAGACTGAAGGTGAAAGATTGAGAAGAAACATATCACTCACATGGACTGCGTAAACAAGGAGGGGTTTCCATACTCATCTCAGACAAAGTGAACTCCAAACCAAAGTTAGAAGGGATATAGAAGAACATTTCATACTATTAAGTGAATCATACACCAAAAAGACATAACAATCATAAATATAATATAAATATATATGCCCTAAATAATGGAGCATCTAACATGTGTCAAACAAGCCCTTTTCAATATCAAGAATCAAATGGACCACAATACAATAATACTGGGTGACTTTAACACAACTCTCTCACCATTGGAAAGATCTTCCAAACAAAAACTAAACAAAGAAACTATAGAACTAAATGATACAATCAATGATTTAGTCTTAACAGACATATAGGGTATTTCATCCTTCATTGAGCAAATACACTTTCTTATCAGCAACACACAGACCTTTCTCTAAAATAGAACATATGTTATGACACAAAGCAACTCTCAGCAAATACAAATAGAAATACTACCCTGCATTCTATCAGATCATAACAGAATGAAACTAGAAATCAATGATAAAATAAAAATAGAAGCTACTACAACACCTGGAGACTAAATAGCATGCTATTGAATGATGAATGAATGGCAGAAGAAATCAAGGAAGAAATAATAAAAAAAAAACCACTTACAGGAAGTGAAATCACTGATACAACATATCAAAATCTCTATGATGCTATGGAGGCGTGCTAAGAGAAAATTTCATTGCATTTGAGCTCATACATTAAAAGAATAAAAAGTCAACAAATAAATGACCTAACATAATATCTCAAAACCTTGAAAAAGAACAAATCAACACCAAAAGCAGCAGAAGACAGGAAATAATTAAAATCAGAGCTCAAATCAATGAAATTGAAGCAAAAGAAACAATTCAAAAAAATTGACAAAACAAAGTTGTTTCTTTGAAAAAATAAATAAAATTGATAAACCTTAGCCACACTAACAAAAAGAAAGAGAGAAAACTCAAATTACTAAAATTCATGATGAAAAAGGAAATATCACAATGGATAGTACTGAAATACAGAAGATAATTAGAAACTATTTTGAAAACTTATACTCAAATAAACTAGAAAAACTTGAAGACATCAACAAATTCCTAGAGACATATTATCCTCCCAAACTGAATCAGGAGGACATACATAATTTGAACAGATCAATATCAAGATATGAAATAGAAGATGCCATCAGAAGCCTACCAACCAAGAAAAGCCCAGGACCAGATAGATTCTAAGTTCTGTAAGACCTTCAAAGAACAATTAACAGCAATACTCTTAAAATTATTCCATGAAATAGAAAAGGAAGGGGATCCAAGATGGCATACTAGAGGGAGGCTGCATTCCTTGTCGCTTCGTAACTCCGGTTTCAAGCAGAGGATATCTGTTTCTTGGTAAGGCAGTTTTTGCTGCTTATCAAACCCCTGCTGTTTACCCCATTTGTCTGCTGTGATCACCTGCAGTCTGCCAGCATATCTATGCCTTTTTTGAGTGCAGATTGCTCACTGTCAGGCGCCTATCATCTGCCATTTGCCTGCCTCAGGCTGGTCCATCGCCTGCCTTACACCTATCCATCACTCAATGCACGAGGTTAACCTCCCGATCGTCCAACAACAGTCAGCAAACTGATCGCCGACTGCCAGTGGAGTACCAGCTGCTGCTATTGTCTGGAAGTTCACTTTCACAGTACCTGCAGGTTTCATTACACGTGGCTGCCGCCATTTTGAGACAACAGCCAGGCCCTGTAGGACCCCTGGGCAGACTGACTGAGCCCCACCTCCAGGATCCCTCAGCCCGACCGATCACTCCCTACCTCTGGGGCCCTCACATCGACTGACTGCTCCCTGCTGCCAGGACCCCCAGACCAACTGACTGGGCCCTATTACTGGGACCCCAGACTGACTGATTGCACCCAGCCTCCAGGACCTCCAGGACCCCTGCCTGACTAACCACATCCCGCCTCCAGGACCTCCAGCTGGCCATGTCCACACCCTGAGCTGCAGCTCACCATTTGCCAACACATTTGGAAGCCCGAGTGGCCATCTTGGATAATCCTGGAAGCTGTAACTCCGATCTCTAGGTGGGGCAAATTCCATCCTGAGATGCCTGCTGGAGGCTTGAAGTTCATTGTCAGGTACCTCTCATGCATCAGGCTACTGAACACTGGGAGGTTTCATTACTATATGACTGTTATACTGTAGATTTTCTTTTTTCTCCTTATAGAAAAAATTTAAGTTTTTATTTCTTTATTTTTCTTGCTCTCTTTTCCTTTTCTTTACCTGTTCCCTTAGAGTCTCTTTCTCCCTTTTTTGGATGCTAACATTCAATTTCTTTTGATTACACTGTCACCCTTTCTACTATCTAGAACTTATGTATAATCTTTTCTTATCCCATTAACAGTCACATTCTACATCCCTCTGCATCCTCTTTGTCCTCCATTAGAAACTGCAGATCTTATTGCAAATCTGTTTGTTTTACCAAAGATAATATTTGAACTCATTCTGTTTATTATGACAATATTGTTATTGTCCTCATAGGGGCTATTTGGTCTAGGATTGCATAGTGTCTGAATTGGGCACTGCGAATATTGATCTCCCCTTAAAGAAAGGGTTTTGGAAACCTATAGGGCCACTATAAGACTATAGGGGGAAATCTGCAATACTCCACATCTGCACTGCTAGAGGGGAAGATACTTGAACAACATGAAAAAACAAGGGAAGAAAATGATCCAAACAAATCTAGATTCTATATTAATAGAATCCAATGACAGTATGTTAGAAGAAATGTCAGAAAAGGACTTCAGATTATACATGATTAAGATGATTTGTGAAGCAAAGGATGAGATAAGAGAGCAAATGCAGGCAATGAATTACCAATAAGCTGAAAGAACAAGTGCAGGAAGCAAAAGGTCATTTCAACAAAGAGATAGAGATTCTCAAAAAAAAAAAAAAAAAAAAAAAACGGAAATCCTTGAAATGAAGGAAACAATAAACCAAATAAAAAACTCAATGGAAAGCATCACCAAAAGACTAGACCACTTGGAAAACAGAACCTCAGACAATGAAGACAAAATATTTAATCTTGAAAATAAAGTTGCCCAAACAGAGAAGATGGTAAGAAATCTTGAATAGAATCTCCAAGAACTATGGGACATCATGAAAAGACCAAATTTAAGAATTATTGGGATTGGGATTGAGGAAGGCACAGAGATACAAACCAAAGGAATGAACAACATATTCAATGAAATAATATCAGAAAATTTCCCAAGCCTGAAGAATGAAATGGAAAGTCAAATACAAGAGACTTACAGAACACCAAATGCACAAAATCACAACAGATCCACACCAAGGCACATGATAATGAAAATGCCTAACATTCAAAATAAAGATAGGATTTTGAAGGCTGCAAGAGAAAAGCATCAGAATACTTATAGGGGAGACCAATACGGATAGCAGCCAACTTCTCAACCCAGACTCTAAAAGCAAGAAGGGCCTGGAACAACATATTTCAAGCTCTGAAAGTACATCGTTGCCAAAAAAGAATCCCATACCCAGCAAAACTAACCTTCAGTTTTGAAGATGAAATAAAATCCTTCCATGATAAACAAAAGTTAAAAGAATTTACAAATAGAAAGCCTGTGCTACAGAATGTTCTCAACAAAATATTCCATGAGGAAGGAATGAAAAACAACAATGGAGGTCAGCAAAGGGAGGAACTACCTTAGAGAAAAACCACTCAAAGGAGAAACCAAGCCAACATAAAAACCAAAAATAAGCCAAATGCCTGGGAATAGAAATCATATCTCAATAATAACCCTGAATGTTAATGACCTAAACTCATCAATCAAAATACATAGACTGGCAGAATGGATTAAAAAGAAAGACCCAACAATATGCTGCCTGCAAGAGACTCATCTCATAGAAAAAGACATCCACAGACTAAAGGTGAAAGGATGGGAAAAAACCTACCATGCACATGGACTCAGTAAAAAAGCAGGGGTTTCCATCCTTATATCAGAATAGAGTGGACATCAAGCCAAAGTTAGTCAGAAGGGATAAAAAAGAACATTTCATAATGCGTAAGGGAACCATAAATCAGGAAGACATAATGATAGTAAATATGTATGCCCCAAACAATGGTGCATCCCTGTACATCAAACAAATCCTTCTCAATTTCAGGAATCACATAGACCACAACACAATAATTCTGGGTGACCTTAACGCACCGCTGTCACCACTAGATAGATCTTCCAAACAAAAACCAAACAAAGAAACCATAGAACTCAATAACACAATCAATAACCTAGACTGAATAGACATATATAGAATAGTCCATCCATCAACAAGCGGATGGATTCACTTTCTTCTTAGCAGCACATGGATCCTTCTTGAAAATAGGCCATATGTTATGCCACAAAGCAGCCCTTAGGAAATGCAAAAATATAGAGATACTGCCTTGTGTTCTATCAGATCATAATGGACTGAGAGTAGAAATCAATGACAAAATAAAAAACAGAAATTACTCCAACACCTGGAGACTAAATAATATGCTATTGAATGAAACATGGATAACAGAAAACATCAAGGAGGAGATAAAAAAATTCTTAGAGGTCAATGAGAATGATGATACAACATATCAAAATCTCTGGGACACTATGAAAGCAGTATTAAGAGGAAAATTCATTAGATGGAGCGCATTCCAGAAAAGAATGAAAAGTCAACAACTAAATGACCCAACATTACAGCTCAAAGTCCTATAAAAAGAAGAACAGAATAACAGAAAAAGTAGTAGAAGACAGGAAATAATTAAAATCAGTGCTGAAGTCCATGAAATTGAAACAAAAGAAACAATTCAAAAAATTGACAAAACAAAAAGTTGGTTCTTTGAGAAAGTAAACAAAATAGACAAACCCTTAACCATACTAACAAAGAAAAGGAGAGAGAAAACTCAAATTAGTAAAATTAGTGATGAAAAAGGAAATATCATGACAGACATCACTGAGATACATAACATAATTAGAAGCTACTTTGAACATCTGTATTCTAACAAAATAGAAACTACCGAAGACATTGACAAATTTCTATAGACATATGCTCCTCCCAAACTGAACCAGGAGGTCATACACAATTTAAACAGATCAATATGAAGAAATGAAATAGAAGAAGCCATTAAAAACCTACCATCCAAGAAAAGCCCAGGACCAGACAGATTCTCAGCCAAGTTCTACAAGACCTTCAAAGAAGATCTCATTCCAATACTTCTCAACGTATTCCAGGAAATAGAAAAAGAGGGTACCCTACCAAACTCATTCTATGAAGCTAATATCACCCTCATACCCACACCAGGCAAAGACACATCAAGGAAAGAAAATTTTAGATGAATATCCTTGATGAATATAGATGCAAAGATCCTTTACAAAATATTGGCAAACCGTTCCAAAAGCATATTAAGAAAATCATGCACAATGATCAAATGAGGTTCATCTCTGAAATGCAAGGATGGTTTAACATCCGTAAATCAATAAATGTAATCCATCATGTCAATAGACTTAAGGATAAGAATCATATGGTTATTTCAATTAATACAGAAAAATCATTCAACAAAATACAACACCCCTTCATGCTCAAAACACTAAAAAAAATAGGAATAGTAGGAACATACCTGAACATTGTAAAGGCTATTTATGCAAAGCCCATGGCCAACATCATTCTTAATGGAGAAAAACTGAAACCATTCCCTTTAAAAACGGGAACAAGACAGGGATGTCCTCTTTCACCACTTCTATTCAACATTATCCTTGAAACTCTAGCCAGATCAATTAGGCAGACCAAAGAAATTAAAGGGATATGAATAGGGAAAGAGGAACTTAAGCTGTCACTATTTGCTGATGACATGATTCTATATTTAGAGGATCCAAAAACCTCCTCCAGAAAACTTCTAGACCTCATCAATGAATTCAGCAAAATAGCAGGGTACAAAATCAACATTCATAAATCTAAAGCATTTTCATATGCAAGCAATGAAACAGCTGAAAGGGAAATGAGGAAAACAGCTCCATTTGCAATAGCCTCAAAAAAAAAAAAAAAAAAAAAAAAAAACAACTTGGGAATCAAACTAACCAAAGAGTTAAAAGATCTCTACAATGAAAACTACAAAACATTGAAGAAAGAAATTGAGGAAGACCTTAAAGACCTTAGAAGATGGAAAGATCTCCTATGTTCCTGGATAGGTAGAATTAATATTGTCAAAATGGCCATAGTACCAAAAGTGCTATACAGATTCAATGCAATTCCAATTAAAATCCCAATGATGTGCCTTACAGAAATAGAGCAAGAAATAATGAAATTCACCTGGAAGAATAAGAAACCCAGAATAGCTAAAGCAATCCTTAGCAGGAAGAATGAAGCAGGGAGTATTGCAATATCAGAACTTCAACTATACTACAAAGCAATAGTAACAAAAACGGTATGGTATTGGTACCAAAATTGACAGGTAGATCAATGGTACAGAATAGAGAACACGGACACAAACCCAAATAAATACAATTTTCTCATAGTAGACAAAGGTGCCAAAAATATGCAATGGAGAAAAGATAGCCTCTTCAATAAACGGTGCTGGGAAAACTGGAAATCCATATGCAACAGAATGAAATTAAACCCCTATCTCTCACCCTGCACAAAACTCAACTCACAATGGATCAAGGACCTCGAAATCAGACCAGAGACCTTTCATCTTATAAAAGAAAAAGTAGGTCCAAATCTTCAACTTGTTGGCTTAGGATCAGACTTCCTTAACAGGATTCCCATAGCACAAGAAATAAAAGCAAGAATCAACAACTGGGATAGATTCAAACTAAAACGCTTTCTCTCAGCAAAGGAAACTATCAGAAATGTGAAGAGAGAGCCTACAGAGTGGGAGAATATCTTTGCCAACCATACCTCAGATAGAGCGCTAATTTCCAGAATCTATAAAGAACTCAAAAAACTCTACACCAAGAATACAAATAACCCAATCAACAAATGGGCTAAGGATATGAACAGACGCTTCACAGAAGATCTACAAGCAATCATCAAACATATGAAAAAATGTTCACCATCTTTAGTAATAAGAGAAATGCAAATCAAAACTACTCTGAAGTTCCATCTCACCCCAATTAGAATGGCGATTATCAAGAATACAAGCAACAATTGGTTTTGGAGAGGATGTGGGGAAAAAGGTACACTCATACATTGCTAGTGGGGTTGCAAATTAGTGCAGCCACTCTGGAAAGCAGTGTGGAGATTCCTTAGAAAACTTGGAATGGACCCACCATTTGACCCATCTATCCCACTCCTTGGCCTATACCCAAAGGTATACTATATACTACAGCATACTACAGCATACTACAGAGATACAGTCACATCAGTGTTCATAGCTGCTCAATTCACAATAGCCAGACTGTGGAACCAAACTAGATGTCCTTCAATTGATGAATGGATAAAGAAACTGTGGTATATATATATATATATATATATATATATATATATATATACACACAATGGAATATTACTCAGCTACAAAGAATAATAAAATTATTGCATTTGCAGGCAAATGGATGAAATTGGAGAATATCATGCTAAGTGAGATAAGCCAATCTGAAAAATCCAAAAGGCGAATGATCTCACTGATAAGCGGATGATGACACATAATGGGGGTGGGAGGGGGGCAAGAATGGAGGAAGGAGGGACTGTATAAAGGGAAAATAGGGGTGGGAGGTTGGGGGGGAAGGAAAAAATAACAGAATGAATCAAACATTATTACCCTATGTAAATGTATGATTACACAAATGGTATGCTGTTACTCCATGTAAAAACAGAAACACCATGTATCCCATTTGTTTACAATAAAAATAAATTAAAATTTTAAAAAAAGTGAATACAAAAGGAAAAAGAAAAGAAAAGGAAGGAATTCTTCCAAACTCATTCTGAGATGTTAGTATCACACTGATACAAAAACAAGGCAAACATACATCACGGGAAGAATACTTCAGACCAATATCCCTGATGAACATAGGTGCAAAAATTTCTCAATAAAATTCTGGCAAATTGCATAAAAATATATTAAAAAGTGCACCATGATGAAGTGGGGTTCATCCCAGGGATGCAAGATTTGTTCAACATACGGAAATCAATAAAAATAATTCATCACATCAATAGACTTAAAGAATCATATGATTATCTCAATTGATGCAGAGAAAGCATTTGACAAAACATAGCACCTCTTTATGTTCAAAACACTAGAAAAACTAGGGATAGTAGGAACGTACCTCAAGAGTGTAAATTTGTCTATGCTAAGCTCATGGTCAACATCATTCTAAATGGAGAAAAATTGAAAGAATTTTCCTAAAAATTGGAACAAGGCAGGGATGCCCTCTTTCACCGCTTCTATTCAACATCATCCTTGAAACTCTAGCCAGAGCAATCAGACATGAAGGAAATTAAAGGGATATGAATAGGAAAAGAACTCAAACTATCACTGTTTGCCAATGACATGATTCTATATTTGGAAGATCCAAAACATTCCACCAGAAAACTTCTAGAACTCATAAATGAATTCAGCAAAGTAGCAGGATAAAAAGTCAATACCTATAAATCAAACAAATTTCTATACATAAGTGACAAATCTACTGAAAGAGAAATTAGGAAAACTATCCCATTCACAATAGCCTCAACAAAAATAAAATACTGGTGAATCAATCTAACAAAGGAGGTGAAAGATATCTACAATGAAAATTACAGAACACTAAAGAGAGAAATTGAAGACCTTAGAATACGTAAAGATCTCCCATGCTTTTGGGTAGGCAGAATTAATATTCTCAAAATGGCCACACTATCAAAAGTGTTATACAGATTCAATGCAATTTCTATAAAAATCCCAATGACATTCTTCATAGAAATAGAAAAATAAATCATGAAATTGATTTGGAAAAGTAAGAGACTTAGAATAGCCAAAGTAATTCTTAGCAAAAAGAGTGAAGCAGGAGGCATCACAATACCAGATCTTAAACTATACTATAGAGAAATAGTAACAAAAACAGCATGATATTGGCACCAAAATAGACAGGTAGAGCAGAGGTACAGAATAGAAGACACAGAGGCAAACCCACATAAATAAGTTTATCTCATACTAGATAAAGGTGCCAAAAATATATATTGGAGAAAAGATAGGCTATTCAACAAATGGTGCTGGGAAGAACTAGAAAACCATATGTAACAAATTGAAATTAACCCCATCTCTCTCACTCTGCACAAAAATCACCTCAAAGTGGATCAAAGACTTAGGCACTAAAACAGACCCTGTGCCTAATAGAAGAAAACAGGCCCAATTCTTCACCATGTAGGCTTAGGACCTGATTTCCTTAACAAGACCCATAAAGCTCAAGAAGTTAAATCAAGAATCAATAAATGGGATGAATTCAAACTAAAAAACTTCCTCTCAGCAAAAGAAACAATCAATAATGTGAAGCGAGAGCCTACAGAAGGGAGAAAATCTTTACCCATGCACCTCAGATAAAGTATTAATCTCTAGGATATATAAAGAACTCAAAAAACTTAACACTGAAAAAACAAATAACCCAATCAATAAATGGGCTAAGGAACTGAACAGATGAAGAAGAAATACAATCAATCAACAAACATATGAAAATATGTTCATCATCTCTTGCAATTAGAGAAAATGCAAATCAAACTGCTGTAAGATTTTATCACACTCTAGTCAGAATGGCAATTATCAGGAATACAAGCAATAATAAATGTTGGTGAGAATGTGGGGAAAAAGGTACACTCATATATTTTTGGTGGGAGTGCAGATTGGTGCAACCACTTTGGTAAGCAGTATGGAGATTCCTAAGAAAACTTGGAATGGAACAACCATTTGACCCAGCTATCCCACTCCTCGGTTTATACCCAAAGAACTTAAAGTCACCATACTACAGTGACGCAGCCACATCAATGTTTATAGCAACTCAATTCATGATAACAAAACTATGGAACCAACCTACATGCCCTTCAACAGATGAATGGGTAAAGAAAATGTAATACATATACACAATGGAATATTACTCAGCTGTAAAGGAGGATGAAATTATGGCATTTGTAGTTGAGTGGCTGGAGTTGGAGAATATCATGCTAAGTGAAATAAGCCAATCCCCAAAATCCAAAGACTGAACGTTTTCTCTGATAAGCAGATGCTGATTCATAGTTGGGGGTGGTTAGGGAAGAATGAAGGAACTTTGGATTGTATAGAGAGGAGTGAGGGAAGGGGTCGGGTAGGTGGGGAAGGGAAGGGCAGTGGATTGAGATGGACGTTATTACCCTACATACATGTATCGCGTTCCCTGCCCGCAGAGAAACACGACACCTGGTTGAAGTTTCAATGCTTTATTGCGCGCTGTCCTTCTGCTTCTATTGTTTCTTTTTCTTATCCCCTTTTTTCCTCCTCAGCAGGGAAGTTACAGACCTTATATAGGTAAAACCACCAATCAAAGGAGAGCACACGAGGGAAAAGCGTGGACAGATACAGAGAGCCAAGCAGGGCATACCGAGATCATGCGTTGTGCATGAGACCAGAGAACCAGTCATAAAGACTTCCTTAAAATGATGTCAGATGTTTGTGCAAAAGTTAACTGCTCTGACTCACTGCCAGGCGCCATCTTAGCCACACCTAGGGCCAGGGGTCCCGGGTACCCCGACAGTTCCCCCTTTTTTATTATAAAATTAAAGCTCAGGACCGTGCCTGTCTTAGGTTGAGTGGTCAGCATATGTCCTTACCCGTCATCAGAGTCTGCAGAGCATGCTGCAGCTCCTGTCTTAGGTTGGTACATAGCCACCTCCTTCATTACCCGTCTTTGACTACCGGTCCAGCATCGAGAGCCACACTTGTGGGGAGCTGCCGGCCTCTAGGGCGGTCATGGCCTGATGAAAGATAATCCGATCCCTGTTTTGGCTGGCTCGTAGACGCACAAACAGACGAGTGAGGAAAAGGATACCAATGAGGAGAAGCAGTCCCAAAGTGCCCAGACCTGCCCACTGTTTTACAAAATCGAAAGCAGAAGAAAACCATTTAGCCATCTCAGATACAGAAGCAATATGTACCCCAGTAGAATTAGCTTTGACAATTTCGGCTCTAAGTTGTGAGGTAAGATTATCAAATTGAGATGACCAAGTAGAAGTAAGGTAAAGTGACAAATTACTAGATAACTTAGCTGCAGTGCTGAAATTATCATATACAATAGGGGTAACACAAACAGCTCTTAAAGAGTAAACACATCCCAGTCCCAAAAGTTCTTGTAATATGTCCACTTGTTCTTGTAATAGGTCCACTCTTTGATTCACCAGGAGTAAGCCTGCCCTTAAATGTTGGTTTAAAGTCTCTTGAGTTTGTAAGGCAGTAGCTGTGTTTTCAGCTAAACGGTTGACTGCAGTCGCTGTCTGTATAGTAGTTGTCAATTCACAGCTGCTGCGATGCCAAATTGTCTTTTATTTCTTGATAGTAGCACTGGTAATTCTGCATCTGTAACAGAGACTGGGATAGGTAGGAAGGTAGGGATGCGCATTAAGACCGCACAGGAGAAATTGGTAGCATTTCAACATTGAGAAAGGTAGCAACTAGATTGAGAGCAATCAAGAGTTGTGTTATTGGAAATATTGGTTAGTAGAAACATAAAAGGAGGGAACACACAGGCTGGAGTGGATGAGAATGTAATGTCTCTAGTACAGTTAGTAGTAGTCTCAGCTCCAGCATTTTTTCCGCTCCACGCCGAAGAGTTCCATTCGCATTGTCTAAAAGATCCTCCTTTAAGAGCAAAAAAAAAGGTTGTAAGTTAGTATATCCTGAAGTCGAGGTGAATAGCAACCAGCTATTAAAAGGATTAACGCGCTCCATGCCCATGGCATCATGATCAGCAAAATTATCAGTGGTACGCTGGGAAGTAAAATTTGGTGTGAAGAAAAATCCATGTTGAACTGGGGTCGCTCGCTTTGTATTTTGACAACCTGTCCAAATGGGAGGAGTGGAAAATTTTGGATTACATGGAGGAAAAATTCTGGGAGTTTTAAATCCATTTGTGGGAAGAGGTAATTTGTGAGGTAGCATTATCCTCAGGTATATCAAAGCATAAGGCTCCAGGGAGGGAGATAGCGGAAGAATTATATGGTTGAGTCTCTGGATCATAAAGTGTAGTGGGTAATATTAGTTAACGGTAAAGGATATGGCCAAGCTTTAACTATTGCCCACAGGTCAGTCTTTCAGGAACCCAGATCGGAGTTTGTTGATCCTGTGGAAAAATACAAACAGACCCTCGGACCCAACATAATACTGGATCTGGTCCAGCAACCTGTCAATATGTCTTTCCACTTGGCCCATGTTTGAGGGACAGGGGAAGGGTTGCTATGGCGATCAGCCGAAGAGTGTCCATAATTGTCTATAGTCAAAAAATTTAAAATAAAAAGAACCAGATTAATTTTGTCCTTGGGAGATTTAAAAGAGGCTCCTATTCCCCCTTTTGTTTATTAAGACAATTTTTTAAGGTGAGATGTGTCCTCTCGACTATACCTTGTCCTTGTGGATTATAGGGAATACCAGTAATCAATTGAATATTAAATGTTTGTAGAAATAGCCGGAAGCTTTTGGAGGTATAAGCAGGACCATTATCTGTTTTTATAACTTTAGGTATGCCCCAGCAAGCAAACGCTTGTAGGCAGTGTTGAATGACATCTTTTACCTTTTCTCCAGAGTGAGCAGAAGCCATGATGACCCCTGAAGCAGTGTCTACTGACACATGTACATACTTTACAGTACCGAATTCAGGAATATGAGTTACATCCATTTGCCAAACATGATTAGGTAACAATCCCCTGGGATTGACTCCAAAAGATTGTACAGGGATCAAAGGAGCACAGTGTTGACAATTTTTTACTATTTGTCGAGCCACACATTTAGAGATAGGAAATTTTCTACTCAAGGTAGTGGAATTTACATGGAATTTCTCATGAAAGAGTTTTGCTTGTTCCTCTATGGAAAAAACAAAAACGGATTTGGTAGCCATATCCACCAAATCATTTGCTCTAGCCAAAGGTCCCGGTAAATTAGAATGAGCCCTAATATGTCCTGTATACATGGCACAGTTTCAAGAACACTTAAAGCATTAACAACATATGAACTATCAGATAGGAGATTAAACGGCTGATTATCTGCTACTTTAAAAGCCAACACCACAGCTGCGAGCTCAGTAACTTGTGCCGAGTTGGATTGAACTATTATAGTATGAAGTTGATCATGAACAAGTGCAGATCAAACTGAACTGAGGTGGAACAATATAATACTGACCAATCATCATCATTATTGCTTAGCCATTTAATTTGCTGAGTGGAATAAGGGGTTATAATGATAGAAGGATGGATTTCAAAGACAGTAATGCAAGATTCTATTCCCTTAAATATTACTTGAGCAACAGCTTTGGGATATGATTGTAATATTTTAGCTGGTAGGAATAGGCATTAAGACTGTTTATGAGAACCTAGAAGCATTCCAACATTGAGAGAGAAGTTTGGAGAATAGCAGCTTGATAAATACCCTGTTTTAAAACTTGTATACTTGGAAAATATGAATACATTTAATATACAAGGAGTGACCATTTTACAATTACCTTGACACTTTAATCTTACTAAATTTAGTTTTTAAAGAAAAATTTAGACTCTGTAACATAGTACAATACTCTTAACAGTTGTTTTACCATAATTGTATAAACCCCAATTTTTAAGACTAATTGTTTTAAAGAATAAAACTTAATAGACACAAAGTTAAGAGTAAATTAGTGTTTCTAAGAAATCCTTGTTATTTTACCATGTCATTTTACCATATAGATTAAACTTTGGCTTATATCAGAACATTAGTATTTCACCTTAGGGAAAACCTTAAATAGCTTTAGCTGTTTTACATACATACAACCAACTTAGTTACACACAGACTTGTTGAAACTTGTCCTTTACTTACACACAGACTTTTTTAGCACTTATTTAGACCCTCATGTATTTTATTATATAACACTTTTTTATCCAGAAAGATTTTCTTCTTCACTAAATATAGTTGTATTTTTAGAACCTTTTATTTTTTCTTTTTTATGTGTTGACCCCCTTTTGTTCACATTTTGAAACAACTCTTATGAAATTTCTGAATTTAGATAAATTACACCATTTTAACAAGATAAAATACTTTGTTGTTTATAGTACTCTAACTGAAACACAGTTGAAACCTTTAGAACCCTTTGTATATAGAATTGTACTTGTTAAGACATAACTCTTAGTAACCTTGTTTTTAGTCAAGATATTAGACAAGTGTCCTGAACAGTATTTGCTGTCTCTTTTCTGTTGAAGAAAGGTCCTAGAAACAATTGATATTAGACATTGTTTAACATCAACATTTTATTAGTTTGACCACCTAGAGACTTGTAAGTTATTTTTAAAGACATTTTACTTTTATTAATTTACTCAATTTAAATTGAACCTTTTTAAATCACGTGAATAAAAGTATTTGGATCCATTTTTAAATTTTAATTTTAGGAGCGCTCAGTTTTGATACAGACAAAACATGACATTAGACAGCACAACATCCACATAACACAAAATCAAAGGCCTTGTAACTTTATAGGTGAATCTCCATTGTAATGTAACAGATGTTCAAAAATAACTGTAGAGTTGGATAAAAATAAAACTGATCAAAAAAAAAATCATGAGCTCAAAAATACAGCATTAAAAAAAAAAAAAACAAAACAAAACAAGAATCCTGGAAAATGAGTAGTTCTGTGTAGCAGCCAGAAGCTTAAAACAGACACCTTTTTTTTTTTTTTTTTTCCTTTTTTATCTTCAGGTTACCCCCCTTTCCCGCTGAGACCGCTGCAGTTTACATTCCAATGCAGGCTTTAGCAAGGCCAGGGAGGGGGGAGGGAGGATCACCCAGGACTTTTTAACCCTTTTTCTTCCTGGCTGAGAAATCAGGTTAGGTTTGAATGCAGAAAATCACAAAATATTATTTCTTACTACTTTTGAGGAATGGAGCTGCTGAGATCTCTGCCTAGGGGGATTGGACTGGGGGAGGACTGCTTCAAGAACACGGGTGTTCCCTCCCTAGGTGGCCATGGAGCTGCGTGGAAGGGATCAGGAGGGGGGGCCTTTTTCTGTCTCTTGTGATAGTTTCTCTTGATCAAACAATCCCTCATTTAAAAACTGAGGGGCTTTATCTTCTACAGTTTTTAAAAACTTCCTAGCTGAGGAAACCTTTAAAGGTGTTCCATTAGCCTTTAATAAAGCCTTTAATAGACCTTCCATGTGAACTCTAGACACCTCAGAACCCATGATTAATTTGCTGTGATCACTTTTCGCATACCAGTTTCAGTTCACTGGACCGCGTTCCGCTTGGTCCGGGTTGATTGATGGTGGTCTTTCATGCACCACTTTCACTTTAATATCTCTAATGTGGACCGCTTTTCGCTTAGTCCAGGGTGTAGCCGCCTTTCGCGTGCTACTTTCACTTTAATACTTTTAAGGTGGACTGCCTTTTGCTAGTCCACTCCGAGCCGCATTTCGCTTAGCTCTGTCTCCGGACTGCCTTTCGCTAGTCCACTCCGAGCCGCGTTTCGCTTGGCTCTGTCTCCAGACTGCCTTTCGCTAGTCCTTACTTTCACTTTAATCGGACCGCATTCCGCGTGTCCCCGGACCACCTTCCGTGTGTCCTGACTTTAATTGGACCGCATTCCGCGTGTCCCCGGACCACCTTCCGTGTGTCCTGACTTTAATTGGACCGCATTCCGTGTGTCCCCGGACCACCTTCCGTGTGTCCTGACTTTAATTGGACCACATTCTGCGTGTCCCCGGACCACCTTCCGTGTGTCCTGATAGTCGCTTTACCGCGAACGTCAAGGCTGCCTTTATCACTCCTTTTTTATTATTTATAACATTAATCTCTAAAACTTACCTAGGTAGTTGCTGCTGGTTTGTTGTTTCCCGGGTCGGGTTTTGGCACCACTTACCGCGTTCCCTGCCCGCAGAGAAACACGACACCTTGTTGAAGTTTCAATGCTTTATTGCGCGCTGTCCTTCTGCTTCTATTGTTTCTTTTTCTTATCCCCTTTTTTCCTCCTCAGCAGGGAAGTTACAGACCTTATATAGGTAAAACCACCAATCAAAGGAGAGCACACGAGGGAAAAGCGTGGACAGATACAGAGAGCCAAGCAGGGCATACCGAGATCATGCGTTGTGCATGAGACCAGAGAACCAGTCATAAAGACTTCCTTAAAATGATGTCAGATGTTTGTGCAAAAGTTAACTGCTCTGGCTCACTGCCAGGTGCCATCTTAGCCACACCTAGGTCCAGGGGTCCCGGGTACCCCGACATACATGTATGAAAAATATTAAAAAAAAATAGAACTTGCTCTTTTCCTAAGAGAGCTAGAATATTCTCCAACTATTTTATTTCTTTATTTTTTTAATGGCATAGACAGAGATTTATTTAGGAAGGTAGACATACATCTCAGGGGAGAATGTGGATTATCTTGAGAATGAGAAGACTCTTCAAGTATTTTAAGTGATAAAACTTCTTGAATAGAGAGACTTCAATATGCCACAAATCAATTTGGTTTCTATACTTTTTAAAAATAGTCATTCTCTTATTTTCAAATTGCCCTCTTTTATACTATTTTAGAATGCTAATATCTTGTTTTGATTATCTGTGGGTTTAAAAAAATTTTTGTTTTGTACTGGGGATTGACTCCAGGGGCATTTTACACTGAGGTACATTCCCAGTCCTTTTATTCTTAAATTTTGAGACAGGGTTTTACTAAGTTGCTTAGGACCTTGCTAAGTTGTGGGGGCTGACCTTGAATTTGAAATCTTTCTGACTCAGTCTCCCCAGTCCTGGGATTACAGGGTATATCACCACCAGCCTCTGTGGTACATTTTAATATGCTGAAAGAAGTTTTCAAGCTGATTAATTTATAAAACTTATATAAACAGAGCTGGGCATTGTGCATATGCCTGTATTCCCAGTGGCTTAGGAAGATGAGGCAGGAGGATCCACCTTTGAGACAAAACTAAGCAACTTAGCAGGGCCCTAAAGACTTAGAGAGACTCTGTCTCAAAATAAAACATAAAAAAAGGGCTGGGGATGTGGTTCAGTAGTAAAGCACTCCTGGATTAAATCCCTGGCACGTACATGCACACACACACAATTTATACATATGTAAATTATATGTATTAATTGATCAGAAATACACTGAATATTTGTATGTTCTACTTCTTATGTCAGGAACTGTAGAAAATTGTTAGAATTATATAACCCAATTTTAGGAATGAACAATGGGTCTCTGAAACAAAAAGTCACTATAAATTATTAAGTGGTATGGTAACTCAGCAGACTCAAAGAATGTAAGTAGAGGGGACTTATGGACTTGTGGATGCTATGGGAAGTGCTAGACACCACTGGGCTACTCTTCTGAGCTAATGCATGCCTTGGAAGGAGAGAAGCTCATGAAAAGTGCTGAAGCCTCAGGGCAGGGTGACCCCAGCATGACCTCTTGGTTGGACTCTGCTTCACCCTTGGCCTAGCCAGTATCTGCAGAGCCTGACAAGATCTGACCCTGCCAATCTCAATGAACAAACTTTCTTTCTCTCTTATTTTTTTTCCTTTTGGTACTGGGGATTTAACCCAGGGCAGCTTAACCACTGAACCACATACCCAGGCCTTTTTATATTTTATTTTGAAACAGGGTCTCCCTAAGATGTTTAGGGTCTCACTAAGTTTCTGATGCTGACTTTGAACTTGCAATCCTCTTGCCTCAGTCTCCAGAGCTGCTGGGATTACAGACAGGTGTGCACTATCATGCCCCATGAACTCTTTTTTTTTTTTTTTTAAACTTTCTCCCTCCTTGCTATGCATTGCCCCTAAATTGTTACTTGGACATATCAAGCTTGTGTCTCCTGAGGCATGTACGCTGACTCTTCCCTCTGCCCATAGAGCACGTCACACAGATGTATGCAGGGCTGTCCCCATCATTCAGGTTTCATCTGAGCGTCAACTCCAAGGAAGACTCCTTTCTAAAGTAGTTCCCTCTTGCCGCTCTACTCCAGTCTTTATTATGTACTTGGTTTAATGTTTGTTTTGGAAAGATTGCTTCTTAATATTTTGTTAATTATATTTTCTCTGCAGGACTGTGTGCTCCATAGAGCAGAAACTGATTTCTTGTTCATTTGTACCTGGAGGGGTGCCTGGTCTAGAGGAGGAAGTCAATAGTTATTTGTTATTATATAAACAGCAAGGGTAAATAAAAGCTAAGTGGAAGAAAGGAGCAACTTTTTCCTTCTGCATCTCAAGTGGTGGGAAAATACACTTTCTTTAAGAGTCAACAAATTGAATTGGAGAATATCATGCTAAGTGAGATAAGCCAATCTCAAAAAACCAAAGGACGAATGATCTCGCTGGTAAGTGGATGATGACACATAATGGGGGGTTGGAGGGGGGCAAGAATGAAGGAAGGAGGGACTGTACAGAGGGAAAAGAGGGGTGGGAGGGGTGGGGGGAAGGAAAAAATAACAGAATGAATCAAGCAACATTACCCTATGTAAATTTATGATTACACAAATGGTACACCTTTACTCCATGTACAGAGAAACAACATGTATCCCATTTGTTTACAGTAAAAATAAAAAAAGAGTCAACAAATTGTTGTCTAAGGTATGTTTTTAAGTTACTTATAGTTAAGCATGAGAAGAAAAGGAAACGTTGACTGAAAGTCATTTCATTCAAATATATAGCTGTTAAATTCTTGGTATATTTCTTGCATCTTCTTTCATGTATCTAAAAATTGTATTGTACAAAATATTATTGCATATTTCTACAATAACCTTGATCATTTTAAAATGTGATATGTAAATCTTTTCATGATGAAAATGTGCTGGCATGTAATTCTTGGTGGCTATGTGATAATCTCTTTTATGGCTGTAGATACATTGCTTTAGTCAGTAGTTCATTGCTGGACATTTAAGTTATTTCCAATTTTGAGGTCTAAACAGCCCTGTTATGAACTTTTTTTTTTGGTACAAGGGATTTAAGTCAGGGGTAGTTTACCACTGAGCTATATCCATATCCCTTTTTATTTTTTATTTCGAGACAGGGTCTCCTAGGTTGCTGAGATTCTTGCTGAGTTGCTGAGACTGGCCTTGAATTTGTAATCCTTCTGCCTCAGCCTCCTGAGTAGCTAAGGAGTACACCACCATGCCCAGCATGATTTTGCTCTCATCTATCTTCCTTCATTTAATTTAATCTGCTCTTTTCCTGACTTCTCATCTTGGAAAGTTAGATGATTTTTTGTTTTTTTTTTTTCTTATATATACATTTCCATTGAAGTTCCTGTAAGCTTTTACACCCCTCAAGTTATGTTCTAAGCATGTAAAAATGTCATTGTTTAAAACACAAATTATTTGGATGTAGCTCAGTGATAGAGTGCTTGCCTAGCTTGCAGGAGGTCCTGTGTTCAATCCCAGCACCAAAGACAAATAAACAAAAATTTCCAAATGTGTTGGGTGGTCTTGAGCTGATCAACTGCCATTCCTAGTAAGAGTTAACATGAGACAATAATCCCTGAAGAATGAAACCAACAACAGAATTGGAGGGAAAGATTATAGGATTGTGAAAAAAAAGTATAGTACTTTTTTTTTTTTTGTACTGAGGATTGAACCCAATGTTGCTTAACCACTGAGCCACATCTCCAGCCTTTTTATTCTTCTTTTTAGAGAGAGGGTCTCACTAAGTTGCTTAGCGCCTTGGTAAATTGCTGAAGCTGGCTTTGTACTGTCTCAGGCTCCTGAGCCTGGTGTAGTGCTCTTGATTTAATACGTTGAAGGAGGTATTCCATTTCTCATCAGCTACTTCTGTTGACTCATTTTGAAGCAAAATATTTCTTCCATTCATCTAGGTACCATTACATCTGGTGCATGGATGATCCTTCCCCAACCCCTTCTCTTCTTTTGTCCTTTTTATTCCCTAGGTAAAAATAAGTGTGGACTCTGAGGTATAATTCCCAGGAAAATTCAATCAAGGGAGGATGGACTATTCCCCAGACTCAGTGCTATTTGGTCACCAATAGTCAAGGTTACTAATTAGAATTTTTTTACTTGAGAAAAACAAAGTAAGGTTCATTGTTTTTGAAAAGGCTACAGTCTTAGTCAGAATATCAAATTATCCTCCTTGAAGTCTAGAAAGCTCCTACTTCAAGTGCTATCATGTAAAATGTATGTAAAACAAATTCTTTACAGTTGAGCTGACTAGACATGAATCCAACCTGTCTTTGGCTCTGCCTTCAACTATTGTTCAGTAATTATCTCCCTTTTAAATTTAAGCCACAATTTAATAATTTTTTGACATATTTGTTATTTATATGTTCTGGGCAAAGCATGGAGAAGAGTACCAAAGTGAGTTCCTATAACTTTTGTTAGTGATGTTGGTAGATATTTGTTTTGGAGAAGACACTAAACTGGATCCTGAGTGCAGGGCAGAACATTGAACAGAAGCAGCTGTTCCAGGAGGAGGAAAAAGCATGACATTTTCATGTTTTCTCTCCCACATTCCTTTCTACTTCTCTATTGTGTATTTCCTATTTGTTTTTCACAGTAGATAAATGTCCAATTATAGTTTCAGTTTCTGTGTTTTACAAACTCTCAATTTCCGTAACTTAGTTCTCAGCATCACACAAACTAATTCCTGTTTTTCTCTTTAGGAATTGCAACTCTCATATATTTGAAGCTTTTTATCTTTTCCCCAAATTTTGAGGGTATTGATCTACACTTGAGGAGAATAGATTAGGTTCTTTGGTCTGACTCAGGATGAGTTCTGGTTCTCACTATCTGTCTGTGGACTGGACTGACATTTGCATCTTTGAGCAAGAATCACAACTGGTGTTTAGACATAAGTCAGTCATTTTTCTTCTTTTTCTCGCTTTTCTATGTGACCCAGGTGAAATGGACAGTGAAGTAGAATAAACTGAGGGGGTGAAAACTTTTCCACAGGTAGCTAAGATAATGTAGAGGTAGTTTCAGAGGTGTGGTGCTAAGGTGTTGATGTCCCCTTCTGTGGTGTGCAGGGAGATTGGGGGAGAGTGGGGAGCTGTGGCAGAAAGCATAGTACAGATAGGAGCACATACAGCCAAAGTAAAAATAGATGAGAGTTGAATTGATACAGACTCAAGTGTCTGCTGGCTTAGCGTGAAATGATTTATTTGCAAGTGTCTGGGAGGGATCAATCAGGAGGATAGGAATTAGAGGAGGCCAGATCAATGAGAGAATGGCAGAGGAGGTTTGGACAGCAGAGTGGGGTATGAAGCAGGAGTAGATGCATTGTGATAAGAGAGGAAAGAGTTCTGCCAATGAAATATTAGACACCCCCAAACTCACTTTACCTTCTATGAAATTCTGTCGAGTGCTCTGATAGTAAAAGCTGCTTTGATGGGTCCTTGAAAATTATCTTTGACATTAGGTCATCAGGGTTTAACAGAGTAGTTAATAAAGAATGCCTGCAATCTGGAGTCAACCTGTTCTTGAATGTTTTTCTCTAAGGAGAAATAGATGTGCTCAAATAGAAAATTTATAAAACTAAAGTGGAAAAAAGAGAAAACCCATAGTCTCTTCATAGAAAGATAGCAACTAGTAGAATTTTGACATTTTCTTCAAATGCTTTTAAAATTTACTTTCATTTTTTAGCAATTGGAAGAATTAGGCTTGAATTTAATACCTAGCTGTGCAACATTAAGCAATTGATTTAAACTCCTTGAGTCCTCATTTTCAAATCTGTAAAATATAGATCACTGTTTATGGCTATTTTACAACAAAGAGATGAAGATTTTTAGAGGTCATAAGATTTTAGGAGAAAAGAAAATTAATGTTATAAACTTTGATATTTTTATTTTGAAGGAAATGATTATTAAAAAGGATAAAAAAATAAAGATCAGCATTTATGGTAGGACAAAACTTGAAGAAATTGTCTTAGTTGCAGTTATGTGTGAGACAATATGAACATTTTTAATTTAGACAAATTTATAATTTATGGGTCTAATCATGAGCTGAAAAATTCAAGAATCAAATTTTGAAAGGGGAGGATTATTTCTGAAATTCAAATCTGAGGCTGGAAGATGAGGTTCATTGGGTATCTCAAGGTATGTAGATAAAGATAATGAAATGGAAAAAAATTAAAGAAAATAAAATAAGGGGGATAGAATCAGGAGGCATGATATGTAAAGCCAGTAGTTGTTCCAGAAGCACAAGAAGTAACTGACTTAATTTAAATGGGGGGACACTGGAACAGAGGTGGAGAAAAGTATTTTAAAGATTTCATCTTAATTGTTGGGGATAAGTAGGAAGGGAATGGAACATATTGGTAAGGAAAATAGTGTTATTATATTAAAAAAGAATAGAGCAATGTGTCACTGGAAAAGGGATAGTGGCCATGAAAAGAATAGAAAACTTTGGTAGGACTTCCATGTCAGCAAGGGGTAATGTATGAATACAATCTTATACCAGCAAAATTTTAAGATGAAAAGGTTACCTCTTTTGTTGATGACACATGATTATAAACCTAGAAAACACAAGACATATCACTAAACAACTTCAGAATGTTGTAAGGTGGCTGTGTACAATAGAAAAAGATAAGTAGCTTTTCCATTTCAACGCATTTCCTGTTCTGTGAGATTTTTTTTCATGTAGAAATTAGGGAGTATAAATTTCTGTACTTTTGGTATACCACTCCTTAAAAATTTTTTGGTGCTTTGCTTACATATTCCCCTTCTAGATGTACCATAAAGCCCAAACTAAATCTGAGGTTGTGTGAGAACATGATTCCAATGATTTAGGCATGGAAAAGTTTCTGGGGTTAGTTCTCTGTGACCCGAGCACAATATAAACTCTTCACTGTACAAGGGCAAGGTGACCTTCAGTTTTTGACACCTGGGTCATTACTCCATAGCCAGGATGTCCTTTTCGACTTGAAAACTTTCCCCCTCCTCGTGTGCTCCTCAGGTAACAGTAACGCAGGGTCATCCTTGCACTTGAAGTTGATGGATGGAAGAAATCACTCAGTGGTGTCTGAATTTGTGTTGGTGGGACTCACCAGTTCTTGGGAAATTCAGATTCTCCTTTTTCTGTTCTTCACGACATTTTATGTAGCAAGTATGCTGGGAAACCTTCTCATTGTGCTCACGATCATCTCAGACCGTCACCTACACTCCCCAATGTACTTCTTGCTGGCCAATCTCTCCTTCATCGATACAGGTGTGTCCAGCATCGCCACTCCAAAGATGATTTATGACCTCTTCAGATAGCACAGAGCCATCTCCTTGAAAGGCTGCATCACACAGATGTTCTTCATTCACACCATGGGAGGGACACAGAGATGGTGCTGCTGACCGTCATGGCCTACAACCGCTACTTGGCCATCTGCAAGCCCCTCCACTACCTGACCAGCATGAGCCTGAGAACGTGCACTTCTCTCCTGGCTGTGGCCTGGACCATTGGACTCATCCACTCTGTGGTCCAGCTGGCTTTTGTTGTAAACTTGCCCTTTTGTGGAACCAACAAAATGGATAGCTTCTACTGTGACTTTCCTCGGTTCATCAAACTCGCGTGTGCAGGCACTTACAGACTGGAGTTTCTGGTCGCTGCCAACAGTGGGTTCATCTCCACGGGCACCTTCTTCATCCTGATCATGTCTTATGTCTTCATCCTGGTTACGGTTCGTAAGCACGCTTCGGGTGGTTCAGCCAGGGCCCTCTCCACTCTCTCAGCTCACATCACTGTGGTGGTCTTTTTCTTCGGTCCTTGCATCATTGTCTATGTGTGGCCCTTCCCTGCCTTACCCATAGATAAATTTTTACCTATCTTCGATGCTCTTATCACTCCTTTTATGAATCCTATCATCTATACCTTTAGAAATAAGGAGATGAAAGTGGCAATGAGGAGACTCTTTGTTAAGGCTTTAGCAAGTTTTAGGAAAAGTTCTTTCATGCACAGTCCAAGAAATTCAGATTAATAGTGATTGTTCCTGGAAATTAATCTCTTTAATTGAATATTTGCAAGTCTTCATTTTAGTTCAGGTTTCAATGTCCACTATGAAAAGTCTCCTGACAGAGGCTATTCTGATATGGTCGGTTCTTCCCAGGGAACTGCTACTTTGAGGATTCTGAAAATATTGAAGAGGGAATGGGGAGGAGCTCAGGTAGAGCACTGACCTAGTAGTGTTCATGAGACCCTGGGTTCCATCCCCATCACCACGAAGAGAAAAAAGTATGTCTGTGCTGTGGAGGAGTCAACCCAGCTATGGAACGTCGAGTTTGTTCCTGGAGATAGTTTCTGTCATTGAAGACTTTGGGGATGGTGATGGCTGAAACCTCACATCCCGGACGCATTTCCCATTGATACTTGATGATGGCCGTTCCTCTCTTTGACACTGATTCTAAAGGATATCTCTCTTCCAATCCACGTGTGTAACTCTAGTCACACCCTCTGAGTTTCTCAGTGTCCTTACACATGGAGAGGAATAGACAAAACGGAGATAATTACCAGAGAACTTTGAGAATTGAAGCCTTTTTATCATCTAAGTTTATTCACCCGTACTGACATCGAGTTCATGCTAAGGTTTTTAGATTTAGTTAGTATTGAAAACTGAAATTTAGCATAAATCATAAACAGTTGAGGAAAACTTTAATATTATTAATCAATATTTTTTTGAGGCCAGAAGATGTACATTTCCATCCCATTCAATGTATATTATAATTATATTTTACCCTGGTAATTTCTAAGCAACGATTTATTTTTATAAGGCAAAGAAAACTATGTGACTATTAAGTGATTGTAAATGTCTTGAATATTTTGGAACTAAAAGAGGAGAAACTGATTTATGAATTAAAAAAAACCCCAAAAATCATTTAATGTGAATCAGGTTTACAACTAAATAAAAAAAGCATAGAAACTGTAAAAGAAAATTTATGGTGAAACTGTGTATAAATTAAGAGATATAAATATGTAATAAACACATTAAATATTTCATGTGATATAGAATATTATATAATAATGGTAGTTTTTTTTTTTTTTTTTTTTTGTAGTACTTGAACCCAGGGCCTGTGAATGCTAGGCAAGCACTCTATCACTGAGCTACTTTCTCTTCCCTCTTAAAAATTTTATTTTGAAACAGGGTCTTGCTACATTGTTTCTGGCCTTGAACTTGGATCTTTCTGCCTTAGCCTCCTAAATTGCTGGGATTATAAGTATATACCATAGTGCTCAGCCTATGTCATTATTTTAAAAATAAATACATTATTCATAAATAGTAAAAATAATTATTCAAAGAGAATGTTTTACTGTTCTCTCTGTGTTACCAGATGAGTAGGAACAGCTATTATGTGTGCCCAATTCTAGTGTACGTTACAACCCAGCTGTTGGGAACCTTGTCTGCCATCTGTGAGCTCCAGAGGACTTGTAGCAGTGCTTCTAAAGACACGGTAGACTCTTAGTAAAAGATGGGGAGAATAATCTTGAAGGCTGAAATTGATGTTTCTGACTAATCTTTATCCAGTTTCCTTCGCTGATTTGCAACTGAACCTCAGCAAAAAGATCAGATGCTCTTGAACTTGTATAGATTTGTAAGCACTTCTGTTTTGTAGTTCTTGTTGTAGTATATTAAATATTTCATCCGACCTGTTGCCTACCTCTGAAATATCCTCTCAAGTCACCGGTCTTGACTTTTATCTTGAACTCTAGACAAAGTAATTTGGAAAAAACAAAATTCCATATATAACTTTGATTAAACTCGTAACCTTCCCTTAGAAACCCAGTTCTTCTGCTTTTCTACCCCAGATTGGTGAGGCTTTCAGTCTTTTCAAGTTATACTCTTGGGAGATGCCTAGGTTCTGTTCCCATCTGCTAAAATCCTACTTTCTTTTTAAAAATTTTTTAAAAATTTCTTTTTTAATTTTAGTTTTCTTGATTCATTGTACACAAATGGAGTAAGACTTCATTTCTCTGGTTGTACACGAGGTAGAGTCATACCGCTTGTGTAATCATATGTGCACATGGGGTAACAATGTCGGTCTCATTCCTTCTAATAATCTCTCCTTCTCCTACCCCTCCCCACCCCTCATTTCCCTCTAAACGATTCATCCTTCCTCCATTCTTCCCTTATCCCCTCCCATCCTCGTTATGTATCATTCTTCACTTATCAGAGAAAACATTCAGTGTTTGGTTTTTTTGAGATTGGTTTATCTCCCTTAGCATGATATTCTCCAACTCCACCCTTTTACCTGCAAATGCCATAATTTTATTCTTCTTCATGGCTGAGTAATATTCCATTGTGTATATATATACCACAGTTTCTTTATCCATTCATCTGTTGAAGGGCATCTAGGTTGGTTTCACAATCTAGCTATTGTGAATTGAGCTGCTATAAATATTGATGTGGCTGTATTACTATAATATGCTAATTTTAAGTCCTTTGGATATAGACCAAGGAGTAGGATAACTGGTCAAATTGTTATTCCATTCCAAGTTTTCTAAGAAATTTACATACTGCTTTCCAGAGTGTCTGCATCAATTTGCAACCCCACCAGTAATGTATGAGTGTAAGTAACTTTTCCCCCCACATCCTTGTTGTTGCTTGCAGTCTTGATAACAGCCATTCTAATTAGAGTGAGATAAAATCTTAGGGTAGTTTTGATTTGCATTTCTCTAATTATTAGATACAGTGAACATTTTTTCATTTATCTGTTGATCACTTGTAGATCTTCTTCTGTGAAATGTCTGCTCAGTTCCTTAGCCCATTTATTGGTTGAGTTAGTTGTATTTTTGGTGTAAAGGATTTTGAGTTCTTTATAGATTCTGGAGATTAGTGCTCTATCTGAAGTGTGTGTGGAAAAGATTTTCTCCCACTCTCTAGGCTCTCTCTTCACATTGTTGATTGTTTCCTTTGCTGAGAAAAATCTTTTTAGTTTAAATCCATCCCATTTATTGATTCTTGCTTTTATTTCTTGTGCTTTGGGAGTGGTGTTAAGGAAGTCTGGTCCTAATCTGACATGGTAAAGATTTGGACCTACTTTTTCTTCTATTATGTGCAGGGTCTCTGTTATAGTGCCTACGTCTTTGATCCATTTTGAGTTGAGTTTTGTACAGGGTGAGAGATAGAGGTTTAATTTCATTTAGTTACATATGAATTTCCAGTTTTCCCAGCATCATTTGTTGGATAGGTTATCTTTTGTCCTTTATTCTGTGCCATTGATCTACCTGTCTATTTTGGTGCCAATACCATACCATGTCGTTGTTACTATTTCTCTGTAGTATAGTTGAAGTTCTGGTATTGTGATACCTCCTGCTTTACTCTTCCTATTCAGAATTGAATTGGCTATTCTGGGTCTCTTGTTCTTCCAGATGGATTTCATGATTGCTTTCTCTATTTCTATAAGGTATGTCATTGGAATTTTAATTGGAATTTCATTGAATTTGTATAGCACCTTTGGTAGTATGGCCATTTTGACAATGTTTATTATGCTTATCTGAGAACATGAGAGTTCTTTGCATCTTCTAAGGTTTTCTTTAATTTCTTTCTTTAGTGTTCTGTAGTTCTCATTGTAGAGGTCTTTCACCTCTTTTCTGAGATTGATTCCCAAGTATTTTATTTTTTTCGAAGCTATTGTGAATGGGGTAGTTTCCCTAATTTCTCTTGCAGTGTATTCATCACTTATGAATAGAAATGTATTAGATTTATGAGTGTTAATTTTATATCCTGTTTTTTTTGAGTTCATTTATTAGTTCTAGAAGTTTTCTGGTCGAATTTTTTGGATCCTCTGAACATAGAATCATGTTGTCAACAAATAGTGATAGTTTGAGTTCTTCTTTTCCTATTCGTATCCCTTTAATATCCTTGGTCTGCCTAATTGCTGTGACTAGAGTTTCAAGGATGATGTTGAATAGAAGTGGTGACAGAGGGCATTTTAGAGGGAATGCTTTCAATTTTTCTCCATTTAGAATGATGTTGGCTGTGGGCTTAGCATAGACAGCCTTTACAATGTTTAGGTATGTTTCTACTATCCCTAAATTAGTATTTTGATCATGAATGAGTGCTGTATTTATCAAATGCTTTTTCTACATCTATTGAAATAATCATGATTCTTAATCTTTAAGTCTGTTGATGTGGTGGATTACATTTATTGATTTCCAGATGTTGATGAATTTTGTTAAGAATTTTTGCATCTGTTTTCATCAGGGATATTGATCCGAAGTTTTCTTTCCTTGATGTGCCTTTGTCTGGGTTTGGTATCAAGGTGATACAAGCTTCAAGTCCTTTTTTTTTTTTTTTTGAGGTGCTGGGGTTTGAACCCAGGGCCCTGTACTTGCAAGGTAAGCACTCTACCGACTGAGCTATCACCCCAGCCCTGATACTAGCTTCATAGAATGAGTTTGGAAGGATTCCTTCCTTTTCTATTTCATGGAACACTTTGAGGAGCATTGGTTAATTCTTATTTGATGGTCTTGTAGAACTCAGCTGAGAATTTGTCTGCTCCCAGGCTTTTCTTGGTTGGTAGACTTTTGATGTCTTCTTCTGTTTCATTTCTTGAAAGTGATCTGTTTAAATTGTGTATGTCCTCCTGATTCAGTTTGGGGTAGATCATAGGTCTCTAGAAACCTGCCAATGTCTTTGAGATTTTATATTTTGTTGGAGTATAGATTTTCAAAATAGCTTATAATTATGTTTTCTATTTCAATAGTGTCTGCTGTGATCTTTCCTTTTTCATCACGAAGTTTAGTAATTTGAGTTTTCCCTCTCCTTCTTTGTTAGTGTGGTGAAGGGTTTATAAATTTTATTTATTTTTTCAAAGAACCAACCTTTTGTTTTCTCCATTTTTTGAATTGTTTCTTTTGTTTTTCAATTTCATTGATTTCAACTCTGATTTTAATTATTTTCTGTCTTCTCCTACTTTTACTGTTGATCTGTTCTTCTTTTTCTAGGACTTTGAGCTGTAATGTTAGGTCATTTAGTTGTTTACTTTTTATTCTTTTATTAATGCACTCCATGCAACAAATTTTCCTCTTAGTACTACTTTCATACTGTCCCAGAGATTTTGATATGTTGTATATTTGTTCTCATTTACTGCTAAAAATATTTTATTTCCCCTCTGATGTCTTATTATCCATAAATCATTCAATAGTGTGTTATTAGTCTCCAGATGTTGGAGTAGTTTCTATTTTTTTTTAATTTTTAAAAATTTTTTTTTATTATAAACAAATGGGATACATGTTGTTTCTCTGTACATGGCATAAAGGCATACCATTTGTGTAATCATAAATTTATATAGGGTATTGTTGTTTGATTCACTCTGTTATTTTTCCCTTCCCCCCACCCCTCCCACCCCTCTTTTCCCTCTATACAGTCCTTCCTTCCCCCATTCTTGCCCCCCTCCCTAACTCTAACACTAACACTAACCCCTCCCACCTCCCATTATGTGTCATCATCCACTTATTAGCGATATCATTTGTCCTTTGGTTTTTTGAGATTGGCTTATCTCAGTTAGCATGATATTCTCCAATTTCATCCATTTGCCTGCAAATGCCATAATTTTATCATTCTTTATGGTGGAGTAATACTCCATTGAATATATATGCCACAGTTTCTTTATCCATTCATCAATTGAAGGACATCTAGGTTGGTTCCACAATCTGGCTATTGTGAACTGAGCAGCTATGAACATTGATGTGGTTGCATCACTGTAATATGCTGATTTTAAGTCCTTGGGTATAGGCCAAGGAGTGGGATAGCTGGGTCAAACGGTGGTTCCATTCCAAGTTTTCTAAGGAGTCTCCACACTGCTTTCCAGAGTGGCTGCCCTAATTTGCAGCCCCACCAGCAATGTATGAGTGTACCTTTCTCCCCACATCCACGCCAACACCTGTTGTTGCTTGCACTCTTGATAATCGCCATTCTAATTTGGGTGAGATGGAATCTTAGGGTGGTTTGGATTTGCATTTCTCTTATTACTAGAGATGTTGAACATTTTTCCATATGTTTGTTGATTGTTTGTAGATCTTCTTCTGTGAAGTGTCTATTCATTTCCTTGGCCATTTGTTGATTGGATTATTTGTATTCTTGGTGTAGAGTTTTTTGAGTTCTTTATAGATTCTGGAGATTAGTGCTCTATCTGAAGTATGATTGGCAAAGATTTTCTCCCACTCTGTAGGTTCTTTCTTTGCATTGCTGATAGTTTCCTTTGCTGAGAGAAAGCTTTTTAGTTTGAATCTATCCCAGTTGTTGATTCTTGCTTTTATTTCTTGTGCTATGGGAGTCCTGTTGAAGAAGTCTGGTCCTAAGCCAACATGTTAAAGATCTGGACCTACTTTTTCATGTATAAGATGCAAGGTCTCTGGTCTGATTCTGAGATCCTTAATCCATTTTGAGTTTAGTTTCATGCATGGTGAGAGATATGGGTTTAGTTTTCTGTTGCATATGGATTTCCGATTCTCCCAGCACCATTTGTTGAAGAGGCTACCTTTTCTCCATTGCATATTTTTGGCCCCTTTTTCTAGTATGAGAAAATTTTATTTATTTGGGTTTGTGTCCATGTCCTCTATTCTGTACCATTGATCCACCTTTCTGTTTTGGTAGCAATACCATGCCATTTTTGTTACTATTGCTTTGTAGTAGAGTTGAAGATCTGGTATTGTGATACCTCCTGCTTCACTCTTTCTGCCAAAGATTGCTTTAGCTATTCTGGGTTTTTATTCCTCCAGATGAATTTCATAATTGCTTGCTCTATTTCTGTAAGGTACATCATTGGGATTTTAATTAGAATTGCATTGAATCTGTATAACAGTTTTGGTAGTATGGTCATTTTGACAATATTAATTCTTCCTATCCAAGAACATGGGAGATCTTTCCATCTTCTAAGGTTTTCTTTAATTTCTTTCTTTAGTGTTCTGTAGTTCTCATTGTAGAGGTCTTTCACCTCTTTTGTGAGATTGATTCCCAAGTATTTTAGTTTTTTTAATGCTATTTTGAATGGGGTAGTTTTCCTAATTTCTCTTTCTGAAGATTCATCACATATGTATAAAAATGCATAGGATTTATGTGCATTGATCTTATATCCTGCTACTTTACTGAATTCACTTATGAGTTCTAAAAGTTTTCTGGTGGAATTTCCTGGTTCCTCTAAGTATATAATCATATCATCAGCAAATAGGGATAGTTCAAGTTCTTCTTTTCCTATTCGTATCCATTTAATTTCTTTGGTCTGTCTAATTGCTCTGGCTAGAGTTTCAAGGACGATATTGAATAGAAGTGGTGAAAGAGGGCATCCCTGCCTTATTCCAGTTTTTAGGGGGAATGCTTTCAGTTTTTCACCATTTAGAATGATATTAGCCATGGGCTTAGCATGGATGGCCTTTACAATGTTAAGGAATGTTCCCACTATCCCTATTTTTTCTAGTGTTTTGATCATGAAGGGGTGCTGTATTTTATCAAATGCTTTTTCTGCATCATTGGAATAATCATGTGATTCTTGACTTTAAGTCTGTTGATATGGTGAATGACATTTATTGATTTACTGATGTTGAACCTACCTTGCATCCCTGGGATGAAACCCACTTGATCATGGTGCACTATCTTCTTAATATGTTTTTGTATGCGATTTGCTAAAATTTTGTTGAGAATTTTTGCGTCGAGGTTCATTAAGGATATTGGTCTGAAATTTTCTTTCCTCAATGTGTCTCTGTCTGGTTTAGGTATCAGGGTGATATTGGCTTCATAGAATGAGTTTGGGAGGGTTCCCTCCTCTTCTATTTTATGGAATACATTGAGAAGTATTGGAATGAGCTCTTCTTTAAAGGTTTTGTAGAACTCGGCTGAGAACCCATCTGGTTCTGGACTTTTCTTTGTTGGTAGGCTTTTGATGACTTCTTCTATTTCATTACTTGAAATTGGTCTATTTAAATTGTGTATGTCCTCCTCATTCAGTTTAGGCATTTCATATGTCTCTAGAAACCTGTTGATATCTTCGAAATTTTCTATTTTGTTGGAGTACAGGTTTTCAAAATAGCTTCTAATTATGTTTTGTATTTCAGTCGTGTCCGTTGTGATCTTTCCTTGTTCATTCCGAATTTTAGTGATTTGGGTTTTCTCTCATCTTCTCTTTGTTAGTGTGGCTAAAGGTTTATCAGTTTTGTTTATTTTTTCGAAGAACCAACTATTTATTTTGTCAATTTTTTGTATTGTTTCTTTTGTTTCAATTTCGTTGATTTCAGCTCTGAGTTTAACTATTTCTTGTCTTCTACTACTTTTGGTGTTGGTCTGTTCTTCTTTTTCTAGGGCTTTGAGCTGTAGTGTTAGGTCGTTTATTTGTTGAGTTTTACTTCTTTTATTAAATGCGCTCCATGAAATAAATCTTCCTCTGAGTACTGCTTTCATAGTGTCCCAGAGATTTTGATATGATGTTTCTTTGTTCTCATTTACCTCTAAGAATTTTTTAATTTCCTTCTTAATCTCTTCTGTTATCCATTCATCATATAATAGCATATTGTTTAATCTCCAGGTGTTGGAGTAGTTTCTGATATTTACTCTTTCATTTATTTCTAACTTCAATCCATTATGATCTGATAGAATACAAGGTAGTGTCTCTATCTTCTTGTATTTGCTAACATTAGCTTTGTGGCATAATATATGGTCAATTTTAGAGAAGGATCCATATGCTGCTGAGAAGAAAGTGTATTCCATCTTGGTTGGATGATATATTCTATAAATGTTTGTTAAGTCTAAATTATTTATTGTGTTATTGAGTTCTATGGTTTCTTTGTTCAATTTTTGTTTGGAAGATCTGTCCTGTGGTGAGAGAGATGTGCTAAAATCACCTAGTCTTATTGTGTTATGGTTTATTTGGCTTCTAAAATTGAGAAGGATTTGTTTGACATACATGGATGAGCCACTGTTTGGTGCATAGATGTTTATAATTGTTATATCTTGCTGATTTATGCTTCCCTTAAGCAGTATGAAATGTCCTTCTTTATCCTTTCTGACTAACTTTGGCTTGAAGTCCACATTATCTGAAATGAGGATGGATACTCCAGCTTTTTTGCTGAGTCCATGTGCATGGTATGTTTTTCCCCATCCTTTCACCTTTAGTCTATGGGTATCTCTTTCTATCAGGTGAGCCTCTTGCAGGCAACATATTGTTGGATCTTTCTTTTGAATCCAATCTGCCAGTCTATGTCTTTTGATTGATGAGTTCAGGTCATTAACATTCAGGGTAATTATTGAGATATAATTTGTATTCCCAGTCATTTGGTTCATTTTTAAAATTTTATTTATTTATTTATTTTTTTGACACAACTTGGTTCCTCCTTTATTTGACAGTTCCTTTAGGATAATTCCTCCCTTTACTGATTTGCTTCTTTGTTTTTTATCTCTTCCTCATGGAATATTTTGCTGAGAATGTTCTGTAATGCTGGCTTTCTTTTTGTAAATTCTTTTAGCTTTTGTTTATCATGGAATGATTTTATTTCATCATCAAATTTGAAGGTAAGTTTTGCTGGGTATAAGATTCTTGGTTGCCATTCATTTTCTTTCAGAGCTTGAAAAATGTTGTTCCAGGCCCTTCTAGCTTTTAGGATCTGGATTGAAAAATCTGCTGATATCCGTATTGGTTTCCCCCTGAATGTAATTTGGTTCTTTTCTCTCACAGCCTTTAAAATTCTGTCTTTATTTTGTATGTTCGGTATTTTCATTATAATGTGCCTTGGTGTGGGTCTGTTGTAATTTTGTGTTTTTGGAGTCCGATAAGCCTCTTGAACTTGATTTTCCATTTCATTCTTCAGGTTTGGGATATTTTCTGATATTATTTCATTGAATGGATTGTTCATTCGTTTGGTTTGTTTCTCTAAGCCTTCCTCAATCCCAATAATTCTCCAATTTGGTTTTTTAATGATATCCCATAGTCCTTGTAGATTCTGTTCATGATTTCTTACCATCTTCTCTGTTTGTTCAACTTTGTTTTCAAGGTTAAATATTTTGTCTTCAATATCTGAGGTTCTGTTCCAGGTGTTCTATTCTATTGGTTATGCTTTCTATGGAATTCTTAATTTGGTTTATTATTTCCTTCATTTCAAGGATTTCTGTTTTTTTTTTTAAATATGTCTAATGCTTCATTGAAATGATCTTTTGCTTCCTGTATTTGCTCTTTTAACTGTCGATTGGTGCGATCATTCAATGCCTGCATTTGCTCTTTCATCTCATCATTCAATGTCTGCATTTGCTCTTTCATCTCATCATTTGTTTATCTGATCATTCTAATTATGTACATTCTGAACTCCCTTTCTGTCCTTTCTTCTGCCATGCTGTCGTTGGATTTTATTGATGTAACATCTAGATTTGTTTGGGGCATTTTCTTCCCTTGTTTTCTCATATTGTTCAGGAATCAGTGGATCATTAAGATATTGCAGATTTCCTCTATTGACTTATAATGTCCCTGAAGATTGCTAGTATATCCCCTCTTATCCTTCCGTAGCCTGAAGTCTTGGAGGAAATTGATAATGTGGTGCTCCACAAGGAAGCTGCCTCTCTAGGGGTAGTGACCCTCAGGTGGTGTATATTCCCAGCTAGTGGGCAGAGGTGCCTCCACTTGTTGACCAATGGTCATCCAAAGGGGAACTAGGCTGCGAGCTGAGGCAAGGCTTGTTTGTTCCTGTGTCTCTGGTTTTACCATCCTTGTGGGAAAACCTCACCCGGCAGGGAAGACTCACCTGGTGGGGAGGTCTCGCTGGTCTGTTCCCTCCTAGAAGTTCCCCTCAATCTTCAACTACTGCCTGGGCTGGGCTGCCTTCCTCTGCAATGTTCCCAGGGGCCCAGACCTACCTCCTGGGCCTGGGAGCCTCACCCTTTGCAGACGAGTCTCCTTAGGCTGCCTCTCCTCAGAGAGTCTGCCCGCAGTCCTGGAACCTTCGCTCCACCTCTAAGCATGTCTCTGTGCGGCTCTTCCACCAAGAAGCCACCTAGGTCCTGGGGCCCTGCTCTGTACCTAATCACCTGTCTATGCGGCCCCTCCTCTGAGCCGCCACCTGGAGCCCCGCACAATAGCTCCGAGTCCCAGAGACCCGCCACACACCTCTTCCTCCAGACAGCTGCCCAGTGTTCCGAGGCAGTCACTAGGAGTCCAAGCAGCTCACTTCGCGTCTCCTCCTCCCGTCAACCCATGTAGCCCTAGGCAGTCACTCCGAGTCCAAATGATCCGCCCTGTTCCTCCTCCTCCTCGGGGTAGCCCCCCGAGTGTTCAGGAGCGGTCGCTCTGAGATCAAGCGACCCACTGCGCTCCTCTTCCAGACAGGCCACCGGAGTTCAGGAGCGGTCGCTTTGAGTCCAAACAACTCACCACTTGCCACCTCCTCTGAGCAGCCACCCGGAATCTGATGCAGTCCCTCCGAGTCCAAGCAACCCACCATGCTCCTCCTCTTCCTCTGGGCAGCTCCCCAGTGTTCAGAAGCGATCACTCTGAGTCCAAACAGCTCGCCACACATCTCTTCCTGTAGGCATTCTCTCAGAGCCCCAGTGGTTGCTCTGAGTCCAAGAGCTGTGATGAGCGGCCTCCTCTATGATGCTCCCAGTTGTCCGTGTTCACTGCTCCAGCAGGGGGAGGGGCGTCTTGCCGAGCAACTCTACTTCACAAAGTTCTCTGAATCCCAGGACTACCGCCCCATCCAGGACACCTCCCCAATGGGGGAGACTCACCCAGTGGCTTTGAGTTTGTCCCAAGTCTCTCACTATCTCCTCTTTTGAATCCTGCATCCTGGAGTAACATGAAATGCAGCCACCCTCTAGTCTGCCATCTTGAAACCCCCTCTATTTTTTATTTTATCATTGATTTCTAATTTCATTCCCTTATGATCTGATAAAACCCAAGGTAGTATCTATTTTTTTGTATTTGCTAAGAGTACCTTTGTGGCATGACATATGGTCTATTTTCGAGAAGGTTCCATGTGCTGCTGAAAAGAAAGTGTATTCACCCATTGATTGATGGAATATTCTATACACACCTGTTAAGTCTAAGTTATTGATTGTTTTGTTGAAGTCAGTGTTTTCTTTGTTCAGTTTTTGTTTGGAAGATCTATCCAGTAGTGAGAGAGATGTGCTAAAGTTACCCAGTATTATTGCATTGTGGTCTATTTGATTCCTGAAATTGAGAAGGGTTTGTTTGACATACACAGATGATCCATTGTTTAGGACATAATTATTTATGATTGTTATGTCTTGTTGATTTATGGTTCCCTGAAGCATTATGAAATGTACTTCCTTATTCCTTCTAATTTGGGCTTCAAATCCACTTTATCTGATATGACGATGGAAACCCCTGCTTTTTCACTATGTCCATGCGTGTGGTATGTTTTACTCCATCCTTTCACCTTCAGTCTGTTGATATCTTTTCTTATGAGATGAGTCTCTTGAAGGCAGCATTTTGTTGGGTCTTTTAATTAATCCAATCTGCCAGTCAATGTCTTTCAATCGATGAATTTAGGTCATTAACATTCAAGATTATTATTGAATATGATTTATATTCCTGGTCACTTTGGCTTATTTTTGGTTTTTAACTTGATTTATCCTTTGATTGGCTTTTCCTTTAGTGTAGTTCCTCCATTTGCTGACTTTCATTGTTGTTTTTCATTTCCTTTTCATGGAATATTTTGCTGAGAATGTCCTGTAGTGTAGCCTTTCTATTTGTAAATTATTTTAACTTTTATTTATCATGGAAGGTTTTTATTTTGCCATCAAATCTGAAGGTTAGTTTTGCTGAGTATAAGATTCTTGGTTGGCATCCTTCTTATTTTGGAGCTTGAAGAATGCTGTTCTAGGCCATTCTAGCTTTTAGGATCTGAGCTGAGAAATCTGGTGATATCTGTATTGGTTTTCCCTTATATATAATCTGATACTTTTCTCTTGCAGTCTTTAAAATCCTCTCTTTATTTTGTATGTTGAGCATTTTCATCATAACGTGCCTTGGTGTGGGTCTGTTGTAATTTTGTGCATTTGGTGTCCTGTAAGCCTCTTGTATTTGATTTTTCATTTCATCCTTCAGGTTTGGGAAATTTTCTGAAATTATTTCATTGAATAGATTGTTCATTCCTTTGGTTTGTATCTCTGTGTCTTCCTCAACTTCAATAATTCTTAAATTTGGTCTTTTCATGTCATCCCACAATTCCTAGAGTTTCTGTTCATGATTTCTTACCATGTTCTCTGTGTGGTCAACTTTATTTTTAAGATTAAACATTTTGTCTTCCTTTTCAAGGTTATGTCTTCCATGTGACCTATTCTGTTGGTAAGGCTTTCTAGTTAATTTTCAGTTTGGTTTATTGTTTCCTTCATTTCAAGGATTTCTGTTTTTTTTTTTTTTCCCAGAATCTCTATCTCTTTGTTGAAATGATCTTTTGCTTCCTGTATTTGCTCTTTTAACTATTTAATGGAGTGATCATTCATTGCCTGTATTTGCTCTCTTATATCATCCTTTACACACAGATCATTTTAATTATGTAATTTCCAAACTCCCTTTATGACATGACTTCTACTATGCTGTCAATGGATTCTATTATTCCAGCATCTTGGTTTGTTTGGTGTGCTTTCTTGCCTTGTTTTTTCATGTATCTTCCCCTCTAGCACTTCAGATCCGAGGTATTACAGTTCCCCCCCCTGTAGGTTTATAGTATCCCTGCAGGTTTCCAACACTTCACCTTTAAGGGGGAGATCAACATTACCAGTGCTCAGTACAAACAATATGGAGCCTTAAACCAAATAGCCCCTATTAAGATGTTAAAAGTTTTGTCATAATAAACAGAGATGATGAGTTCAATTATTATCTACAACAAAAATAATAGGTTTCTAATAGGGTCTACAATTTCTAATGGTGGACAAAGAGGATCAGGAGGGGTGTAGGATGTAATGTTAATGAGATAACAAGTGAGTATATGGAAGTACTAGATCATAGGAAGAGTGAAAGTGATATTAAAAGAAGTTGGTAGCATGAGAAAAGAGAGAAAGAGACTCTAAGGAAACAGATAAGAAAATAGAGTGAGAAAAATAATAAAAAACCTAGAAAGAAAGGAATAATAAAAAAAATAAAATAAAACTGTAATATACTATTCAAGCCTTCCAGTTTTCAGTAGCCTGATGCATGAAAGGATAATGTGGTGTCCCAGAATGGGAGCTGCCCTAACTAAAGATGGTGGCATCTGGGTTGGGCATAATCTGTGATGGCAGACTGAGGCATCTCTACTTGCTGGTAGATGGGTTTCCCCAGTACGGCACTGATTGAGGTGGCACTGGAGATCCCTGCAGGTGGGCACCCCTGTGCTGGCATTCCACATAGGCCCTATTTTCTTTTGTCTTTCTGTTCTCCTCTCCTCTTCCTCCTCTTCCTCCTTCTCCTTCTTCTTTTTGGTACTGGAAATAAAACCTAGGGCTTTGTTCTTTCGAAGTAGTGCCCCACCACTGAATTAAGCTCCTGGTCCCTTATCTATTCTTTTTAATATTGCATATTTTTGTCCCTTTCTCTCCATTTTCAGAGTCTTTCCTTGGTTCAGGTCTCTCATTCCACACCTCTTAATTGATCTCTGGGCATTGAGCCTCCCACAAAGCCATCAGAGAGATTTTCTGTAGTGCAAATCTAATAATTTGACTGCTCTCTGTTACCATCTACCAGACAGGTTGAAGTTCTTATCCTTCTCCATATTCTTAAATAGAAGTGATAAAATCTTGGAGTTTGCATTAACTTGAATATCATATCATACTTCGGTGGAACATGTATACTCTTGAGCACCAAAACCTGGAATCTCTGAGATGATTAGAGACCTTTAAGAACTGATTTTTCTGTACACCTCATATAGCATGACATGGCCTCCAATAATTTCAGCTCATTGGATGTGACTTGGGAAGATGAACATAGAAAATTTGCTTTACTGCTTTTGGTGGGAGGTTGTATGATTGTGGGAATTGAAGTGAGGGACTTGCTGGTCTAGGAGGGTCCTGGGAATGTAGAAAACCAGAGAAGAGTTTTTGAAAACCATTCCTGTGGGCTGAGCTTGAGCTGACATGTAATATAATTTGACACCACTTACAGATGTCACAGAGTCAATAATATTGTCCAAGACTTTTTTTATCTATAGTGCTCTTTGGAAGGAAGTTGATCCCTCCTAAAAAGGCTACCAAGACTAGTAATATTTATCAACTTTGTGTCTGAGTTTAAAATTTGAGTTTGGTTTAGATTTTTTTTCATGATTGTTTTTATAGGGGATGTTATTAAAATATCAATTTATTAATATCAAATCAGTGGATTTTCCAGTACTTCAAAAGTTATGGTCTAAATGTTTGTGTCAAAGAGCTTTTGGATTTTGACTATTTTTGAGGATTTCTTTTTATAGTAGTTTTCTATTATAAAAATATAAGTATTTTAAAGAAAACTAGAAAAATTTTTATCATATCTGAATAATATTTTTTACCAAGGAACAGAGGTAATTATGCAAATTATGTGTTGACTTAATGAAGAATAAAATCAGGAATATGACTGTATTTTCAAATAAAATTCATTATGATACAGTGTAGTGGTACTAATAGCCAAAGTAGTTTCTTGAAGAAAGTGAAATACTCCTGATTCTTGTAGATTTAGATTTTGTTTTTCTGTTATGAACACTACATACTAGCTTTTTCAAGCATTATTAATTATATTAAATCATAAAATAATGGTTATGTGAAGTTATGAAATGTAGCTTATGAAAATTATATTATAAATCAACAGTATTAAGATAAAATATTCAAAAATTGTTTTCTACTGCAAAATAAATAAAATGAATTTTTTTTTTTTTTTTTTTTGTGGTGCTGGCGATTGAACCCAGGGCCTTGTGCTTGCAAGGCAAGCACTCTACCGACTGAGTTATCTCCCCAGCCCAATAAAATGAATCTTGAGACTTTATTTTCTAAGGAATTCAAACCATGTAATTAAAAAATAACTATCATGGGGCTGGGGTTCTGGCTCAGTGGTAGAGCACTTGCCTAGCATGGGTGAGGCACTGGATTTGATTTTCAGCACCATATATAAATAAGTAAATAAAATAAAGGTCCATCAACAACTAACAAAAATATTTTAAAAATACCTATCATATCAGAGTGAAACAATGGAAGGCGTGCTTTGAAAATTCATGAATGATGTGAAAGTGAAAGATGCAGGATGGCAGAAAACCGCTAGGAAAGCATTCTTACAGACGTGCCATATTTAAGGATCATGGGTCTGAGCAGGAAATGGAAATATGGGGAATTCTATATTTACATCTGAAAAACAAAATTGCAGAAGCACAGGGCAGTATAAACAAAACTTTCCAGGAGTTTATTTGAAAAAATATGCATGGTTTTTATATTAGTGACAACCCATTATGTAGCTGTGTTATCTGTATCTCCTAGGAAATCAAGTAGCATTTTAGGTTTTATCTTCCTTAATACAAATACACATCCAGACAATGGAAGTTAAAATCCCATTGTTTGAGAACTAGCCAGACCACAGACAGAGATTGTGTCAAAGGATGAGCATCATATGTTATTAGACATACATTTAAAAATAAAAAAAAAATTCCAAGCACTCATCATATATAATTATCATAAAATATATATAAATAATACATGTCATAAAGTCTTGATACATATATCAACAGATGGTCATTACAGAATATCAAACCACATGGAATGGTTAAAATAAAAGCAAAATTTGCCAATAATTCCTTCTTTTTGGGGGGGGTATTGGGGATTGAATTCAGGGGCACTTGATCACTGGGCCACATCCCAGTCCTTTTTGGTTTTCATTTTGAGACAGAGTCTCCCTAAATTGCTTAAGGCCTTGCTAAATTGCTGAGGCTGGCTTTAAACTTGTGATCCTCCTGTCTTAGCCTCCCGAGCTGCTGGGTTTCCAGGAGTGTGCCACTTGTACCCGGTCTGGATTATTTCTTAATAAAATTTTGATATGCAATTTCTGGGCAAAGAGTAACTGTATTTTTAAGGTTTTTGTTTAATATTATCAATTTTCCTCCTCAGTTAGGATAATTTGATTTCAAGATCTTTACACACTGTGTGTTCACTAGTATATCTGTGAGTTTTCATCTTAATAGTCTTGTATTTCTTTTACAATTGAGGGGAAGAAGTTTGGTAAGAGTTTTCATCAAGAATAGATTTTGTGTCTTATCAGATTGATATTTTCTGCATCTATTGTGAAGGTAAAAAAAATGAGTCTTCTAGTTGGGTGTGATGGTGCATGCCTGTAATCTCAGCAGCTTGGGAGGCTGAGGCAGGAGGATTGCACATTCGAAGCCAGTGCCAGCAATTTAATGAGATTGTAAGCAATTTAGGGAGACCCAGTCCCCAAATTGAAAACAAAAAGGACTGGGGATGTGGCTCAGTGGTGAAGTACATCTGGGTACAATCCTTGGTACAAAAAACAAACACACAAACAAACAAAAACAGAACAAAACAAAGCAGAAACAAAACAAAACAAAACAGAGAGAGAAAGAGAGTTTTCTCGTCTTTAATATAAGGCATTACATTTTTTGAGTTTTGGACTAATTTTGATTTTCAAGGCAAAATCCACTTGATCATGATGTATTTTCCCTTGTATACACTTCTACTTGTTTTGTGAGTATTTAATTAGCAACTTTGCATTTATTTTATTAGAATGTTTGCATTTGTTCATGAGGGATATTGGTCTTTTAAAAAATACCTGTTAAGGTGTATTTTCTGTTACTAAAACAGAATGCTAGAGACTGGGTAAATTATACATAATAGATGTTTATTTGGCTGATGGTTCTGGAGGCTGGGAAGGTCGAGACTGAGGGGCTGTCTCTGATGTGAGCCTTCTTGCTGACCCACATGTTAGAAGGCATCATATGTCAGGAGAGCACGCACCTGTGAAAGAAAAAGGGATCAAATTTGTCCTTTCATAACTCACCCATTCCTACAATAACTCACCCACTGCCATGATGATGGCTTTAATCTATTCATGAGGCTGCTGCCCAGTGCCCTAATTATCTCTTAATGGTCTCACATAATCCCATTATAAAGGCAATTAAATATGTTGTGGATTTGAACAAATGTCCAATAACATATCTAGATGAAAAAATATATAATAGCAGGATTTATTATAGTATCATACAGTAGTTTCACTGCTCTGAAATTCTGTTGTCTGTTTATTCCCCCCTGCTCCCAACCCTTGGCAACCACTGATCCTTTTGCTGTCTCCATAGTTTAGCCACTTATATTGGCACATACATAATCATACAGTCTGTAGACTTTTCTGGTTGGTTTCTTTCACTTTGATATATGCAATTTAAGTTTCCTCTACGTTCATCACCCCGCCACCCGCCACCCTGCCACCCACCGCCCTGCCAGTGCTAGGGACCTCCATATCTTTTAATGACTTGATAGTTCATTTCTTTTTGTGCTGAATAGTATCCCATTGTGTTAATGTACTCATTTTGTTTACTCCTTCACCTCTTGAAGAATATTTTGGTTACTTCCACGTTTTGCAAATTATGAATAAATCTGCTATAAATATCTAAGTGCAGATTTTTCTGTAGACCCATTTCCAACTCCTTTGGGGTAAGAAATGGAGTGTGATTGCTCAATTGTATTGTAAGAGTATATTTAATTTTGCAAGAATCTCCCAAACTCTTTTCAAAGAGTTTGCATCGTTTGTGTTCCCACCAGCAATGAATGAGCGTTCCTGAAGCTCCACATACTCTCCAGCATCTGGTGATGTCAGTGTTTTGAATTCTGGTCATTCTAATAGCTGTGTGGTGTCACATTTTGTAGTTTTCATTTCCCTGATGACACATGCTGTGGAGCATTTTCTCCAATGTTTTCTTGCCATCTGTGGTGGGATGTCAGTTAAGATCTTTGGCTCTTTTAAAATACTGGGTTATTTTTGTACTGTTGAGTTTAAGAGTTATTTGTGCATTTTGGATAACAGTCCCTTACCACATGTTTCTTCTGCAAACATTTTCTATGAGTCTGTGACTTTTCATTCTCTAGACAGTGTCTTTTGCAAAGGAGAAAATTCTATTTACTCATTTAAAAAATATTATTATTTTTTGGTACTGGAGGTTGAACCCAGGAGCACTTAACTCAGGCCACATCACCAGCCCTTTTCATTTTTTGAGACAGGGTCTCTCTAAAGTTGCTTAGGGCCTTGCTAAGTTGCTGAGGCTGAACTTGAACTAGTGATCCTCCTGCCTCAGCCTCCCGATTTGCTGGATTATAGGCAAGCACCACAGCATCAGGTAGAAATTTTTATTTTTAATTAAGTTTTTAATAATTTATTTCATTATTTATAACTTTGGTCTGTCTCATCACACCATCTTTCGTACCCCCACTCCCTCCTCCCTCTCATTTCCCTCTACGTAATCTAAAGTTCCTCTATTCTCTCAACCCCCATTATGTATCATCACACACTTACCAGGGAAAATATTCCTGAAAAATCAAAGGCCAAATGTTTTCTCTACAGATCTTTCTGCTATTTACTTTTAGATTTTTAAAAATTTTGGTTAGCGTCTCATGGATGTACATGATGGGGAGATTCACTGTGGTATATTCATATATGTACATAGGAAAGTTAGGTTAGATTCCTTCCACTGTCTTTTGCTATCCCATCCTTTCTCCCTCCCCTAGAATCCCCTTCATTTAGTCCACTGGTCTTTCTTCTATTTTGATGGAATCCCACCATAACTTTTCCCTTTCTCTCTTTTCTTTTTCATCCTTTTTTGGACTAGCTTCAACATATCAAAGAGTCGAAGCTAGTCCATTCAGTTCTCAGTCTAATTTATTTCACTTAACATGATAGTCTCAAGGTATACTCATACATTGCTGTTGGGGTTGTAAATGAGTGCAGCCACTCTGGAAAGCAGTGTGGAGATTCCGCAGAAAGCTTGGAATGGAACCACCATTTGACCTAGCTATCCCACTTCTCGGCCTATACCCAAAGGACTTACAATCAGCATACTACAGAGATACAGCCACATCAATGTTCATAGCTGCTCAATTCACAATAACCAGATTGTGGAACCAACCTAGATGTCCTTCAATTGATGAATGTTTAAAGAAACTGTGGTATATATATACAATGGAATATTACTCAGCCATGAAGAAAAATAAAATTATGGAATTGGGTTTCAAGATGGAGTACTAGAGGGCGGCTACATTTCATGTTGCTCCAGGACTCAGGATTCAAAAGAGGAGATAGTGAGTGACTTGGGACCAACTCAAAGCCGCCGGGTGAGTCTCTCCCATTGGGGAGGCATCCCGGATGGGGCGGTAGCCCTGGAATGCAGGGAACTTTGTGAAATAGATGCTCGGCAAGACACTCCTCCCCCCTCTGGAGCGCATTGAATGATGAGATAAAAAAGCAAATGCAGGCATTGAATGATCGCACCAATCGACAGTTAAAAGAGCAAACAGGAAGCAAAAGATCATTTCAATAAAGAGATAGAGATATTGAAAAAAAACCAAACAGAAATCCTTGAAATGAAGGAAACAATAAACCAAATTAAGAACTCAATAGAAAGCATAACCAATAGGATAGAACACCTGGAAGACAGAACCTCAGATATTGAAGACAAAATATTTAACCTTGAAAACAAAGTTGAAAAAACAGAGAAGATGGTAAGAAATCATGAACAGAATCTCCAAGAACTATGGGATATCATGAAAAGGCCAAATTTGAGAATTATTGGGATTGAGGAAGGCTTAGAGAAACAAACCAAAGGAATGAACAATCTATTCAATGAAATAATATCAGAAGATTTCCCAAATCCGAAGAATGAAATGGAAAATCAAGTTCAAGAGGCTTATAGGACTCCAAATACACAAAATTACAACAGACCCACACCAAGGCACATTATAATGAAAATACCAAACATACAAAATAAAGACAGAATTTTAAAGGCTGTGAGAGAAAAGAACCAAATTACATTCAGGGGGAAACCAATACGGATATCAGCAGATTTTTCAATCAGGACCTTAAAAGCTGGAAGGGCATGGAACAACATTTTTCAAGCTCTGAAAGAAAATGAATGGCAACCAAGAATCTTATACCCAGCAAATCTTACCTTCAGATTTGACGATGAAATAAAATCCTTCCATGATAAAAAAAAGCTAAAAGAATATATAAAAAGAAAGCCAGCATTACAGAACATTCTCAGCAAAATATTCCATGAGGAAGAGATGAAAAACAAAGAAGCAAATCAGCAAAGGGAGGAGCTATCCTAAAGGAACTCTCAAATAAAAAGGAACCAAGTAGTGTCAAAAATAAACAAATAAATGAATAAAATGAGTCAAAAGACCGGGAATACAAATCATATCTCAATAATAACCCTGAATAATAATGACCTGAATTCATCAATCAAAAGACATAGACTGGCAGATTAAATAAAAAAGAAAGATCCAACAATATGCTGCCTACAAGAGACTCATCTCATAGAAAGAGATACCCATAGACTAAAGGTGAAAGGATGGGAAAAGACATACCATGCACATGGACTCAGCAAAAAAGCTGGAGTATCCATCCTCATTTCAGATAATGTGGACTTCAAGCCAAAGCTAGTCAGAAGGGATAAAGAAGGACATTTCATACTGCTTAAGGGAACCAAAAATCAGCAAGACATAACAATCGTAAATATCTATGCCCCAAACAGTGGCTCATCCATGTATGTCAAACAAATTCTTCTCAATCTCAGAAACCAAATAGACCATAATACAATAATACTAGGTAATTTTAACATGCCTCTCTCACCACTGGACAGATCTTCCAAACAAAAATTGAACAAAGAAACCATAGAACTCAATAACACAATCAATAATTTAGACTTAACAGACATTTATAGAATATATCATCCAACCAAGATGGAATACACTTTCTTCTCAGCAGCACATGGATCCTTCTCTAAAATTGACCATATATTATGCCACAAAGCTAATGTTAGCAAATACAAGAAGATAGGGACACTACCTTGTCGGGGTACTGCAGGCCCCCAGCCCTTCGGCGTGGCCAAGATGGCGCCTGGCAAGGTGCCAAGGAAGTGCTGAGAACAAAACCAGGTACCTCCAGCAGACTAATACTCTCTGCCAACAAGTGGCGTTATTTGAGGAAGTTAATGTGATTGGTTATGGGTCCTCGTGGACACTGCATGATTGCTATGTCCACACTGTTGTGCTCCATTACTGTCCATGCTTTTCCCTCGTGATCTATAAGCTGATTGGTTGATGTATGTAATGTAAGGCACTTGCAAGAGCGGCCAGCACTGGCCAGCCAGAAGGAGCAGACTGCAGAAAATAAAGAACTTGCCCTGATCCGGTTTCGTGTTTCTCTGCGGGCAGGGGAACGCGATAAATGGTGCCGAAACAAGACCGGGAATGAGAAAAAATATAACGGTAAGTTCACATAAGTTTTCAAATCAAGAAAAATTAGTCTGAGAGTTCAAAAGGTGAGACGTCTCGAGGTTCGCGGAGCTGCGACAATTTATCACAAAAGGATCCCCGTAAGAGGGACGATTCATCACAAGAGGTTCCCCAGAGGAGGGACGATTCATCACAAGAGGTTCCCCAGAGGAGGGACGATTCATCACAAGAGGTTCCCCAGAGGAGGGACGATTCATCACAAAAGGATCCCCGTGGGAGGGACGATTTATCACAAAAGGTTCCCCGTGGGAGGGACGATTCATCACAAAAGGTTCCCCATAGGAGGGACGAGTCAAGTGGTACCAAACTGTGTGCGTGTGTGAGTGAGCGTGTGTGCGTGCGCGCGCCTGTCTTTTGTTTGTGTGTTTAAACTAGTAAACTACCTCGTAGTCATGGGAACGGATCTGTCTAAGATTAGAATGCAGCGGCCTCTTAGAGAACTTTTAAAAAATCATGGAACACCATTGAAGGCAAACACGGCCTTCAAGTTTCTAGATACTGTAGAGAAAGTCTCTCCGTGGTTTTTAGACGAGGGATTATTAAATCTTCCTCAGTGGGAACAGCTAGGAGAGGATTTGCGTGACGCGGAGAGACGCGAGCCTTTGCCAATGGGAACTCTGGCAATATGGTCACTTGTTAAATCTTGTTTGATGCAGCAAGGTAAATCAAAAAACCCTTTTAGGGATTTAAAGGGGCCTTTAGAAGAAGGAAGTCAGATCTTAGAAGAAATTAAAGAGGAACGATCATGTTCTCAGACTTCAGAAAGAGAAAGTTATACGGAAAGAGAAAGTTCTGAGGAAGAACTTACTGGGGAGGAGCTTGAGGAAGCTATGGGAAAGTTAAGTGTGCAACCTGAGCGCCATCTAGCGCCTAGACGGCTTAGTACACCTATTGCCCCCAGAAGGCTTAGTACACCTATTGCTCCCAGTGCACCACCTATGGAGTTTAAGGAAAAGGAAAACCATAGCAGACATAGAGGGTGGGCCTCCTTACAGAATGCTACATATCCAGTATTTGAGGATGCACAAAATCAAAGATTTCATCAGCTATTAGATTTTAAAATGGTTAAACAGCTAAAAGAAGCAGTGAACACTTATGGGCCTCAATCGGCTTTTACAGTCTCACTGGTAGAGACCATGATGTCTTTAAATATGCTACCTTTGGATTGGACTAATTTAGCTAGAGCAACCTTGTCAGGGGGACAGTATCTTATGTGGAAAACAGCTTGGCAGGAAATTTCAATGGACACTGCAAGGCGCAATGCAGCTTCAGGGAATCTGCAGGTAGACAGAGACATGTTGATGGGAACAGGGCCTTATGAGGGAGTCCAGGCACAGATTAATTATCATCCTGCAGTGTATGCTCAAATTGCTGTGGCCGCTATTAAAGCATGGAAAACCCTACAAGGGTCAGGAGATGTACAAGGACAGTTGTCAAAAGTTACACAAGGAAGTAATGAGCCCTATGCAGACTTTGTTGATAGATTAATTCAAACAGCTTCTAGAATTTTTGGAGATGCTGATCAAGCAATGCCATTAATAAAACAGTTAGCCTATGAACAAGCCAATAAATGGTGCAAAGATGCCATCAAGCCATGGAGAAATAAAGACTTGACTACTTATTTAAGAGTCTGCAAAGACATTAATGAGGCCTCTGGAAATAGTGCTGCATTTATTGCTGCACTCGACAGACAAACCTCTGTTCTTGCCACAGCATTAGCACAAAGAGGAGGGAGTAAAAAAGGAGGATCTCCTGGTTCCTGCTTCACATGTGGACAAATGGGACATTTGAGAGCATGTTGCCCTTCCAAGAATAATGGCCAAGGAAAGGGGCCTAAGTTATGTCCGCGGTGTAAAAGAGGAAATCATTGGCTTAGTGAATGTTATTCTGTTAGGGACAATGAAGGGAATCTTTTACCAACTAACCCCAAGTTACAAAAAAACGGGGTGAGGGGCCCGCCCCGGGGCCCACAACAAATATACGGGGTCATTCAACAAGTGCCACGACAGTGGTATCCTCCAACCAAGAAGGGAATGAAGCTCAGGAAAGAAGAGCCACCTCAGGAAGTGCAGGATTGGACATCTGTGCCACCTCCAGACTCGTATTAACCCCTGATATGGGTGTACAAATGGTAGACACAGATTGGGAAGGAAATATTCCGGCAAATTCAGTAGGATTGCTTCTAGGCAGAAGTTCTTCTACCTTAAGAGGTCTTATAGTCCACCCAGGAGTAATTGACCCTGATTTTCAAGGACAAGTTAGGGCTATGGTTTCTTCACCCAGAGATATTACAGTCATTTCTCCAGGAGATAGGATAGCACAAATGTTAATTTTACCTAGTCAGCATTCCTTGTGGCCTAGTAAGAAGACAATAAGGGGAAATAACGGATTTGGGTCTACAGGAGGACCCTGGGCTAATTTTACTATGGATCTCCAAGATAGGCCCATAATGCAGTTAATAGTGGGACATAAACCTTTTATAGGATTACTGGACACAGGAGCTGATAAAAGTATAATAAGTGAAGCAGTTTGGCCCAAAGGTTGGCCTGTAGTTACAGCTAATCAAAACTTACAAGGTTTGGGTGTGGCTCAATCACCTAACCAGAGTGCTGCTTCGCTGTCCTGGAGTGATAATGAAGGCCATTCAAGGATTTTTCAACCATATATCTGTAAAATACCTATTTCCTTATGGGGGAGGGATGTCTTAACTCAATTGAATGCTAAATTAACTACAAATATTAATTCTAAACCTGTGACACATATGATGAAAAAGATGCAATATACAGAAAATCAAGGGTTAGGTCGAGAACAACAGGGATCACTACAACCCTTGCCCTTACCTCCTCCAAAAAATGATTTCAGAGGGCTGGGTTTTATATAGGGGCCACTGTTATTACACCAATTCCAATAGTTTGGAAAAATGATGAGCCACAATGGATTCAACAGTGGCCCCTTACTACAGTAAAGTTAGAAGCGGCTCATAAATTAGTACAAGAACAAGTACAGGCAGGACATTTACAACCTTCCACTTCTCCCTGGAATACTCCTATCTTTGTCATTAAGAAAAAGTCTGGAAAGTGGAGACTATTACATGATTTAAGAGCCATTAATGCACAGATGTTCCCTATGGGTCCTATACAACGGGGATTGCCTTTAGTTACAGCTTTACCTAAAAATTGGCCCACTGTCATTTTAGATTTAAAAGATTGTTTTTTCTCAATCCCATTACATAGAAGGGATTGTTGGCGGTTTGCTTTTACCTTACCTTCTCTCAATCATGCACAGCCTGACCAAAGATTTGAGTGGACTGTGTTGCCTCAAGGCATGACTAATAGTCCCACATTATGCCAAATGTATGTAGATAAAGCCTTAAAACCTACAAGAGACAATTTTCCAGACTTGTTGATTTATCATTATATGGATGATATCCTTATCTGCCACAAAAACAGACAATTCTTGGAAAAGGCTTTACAATTTTTAATTTCCACTTTACAACAGTATGGCTTAAACATTTCTCCAGAAAAGCTACAAATGGGAGAAACTCAAGAATATCTAGGTACTAAGCTTACAGCTACTATGGTAAAGCCTTTAAAATTAACCATTAGAACCGATAAGCTTAAAAATCTAAATGATTTTCAAAGACTCCTTGGAGATATAAATTGGATTAGGCCATATTTAAAGATTACCACAGGAGAGCTGAAACCTCTATTTAATATACTTAAAGGAGACCCTAATCTCCATTCCCCGAGAGTCCTTACTTTGGAAGCACAAAGGGTTCTCACGTTGGTAGAACAGAGATTGCAATCAGATTATACAGAAAGATGTGACCCATCCCAACCTCTAATGTTGATTATTATCCCAGAACAACATAGCCCATATGGAATTCTATGGCAAGGAGGACCTTTACAGAGTATCAATCTCCCAACATCGCCCACAAAACAGTTACAAACATTTCCTAAGGCAATAGCTCAGTTGATATACAAAGGGTTGGAAGCCTGTATTACCATATTTGGAAGTCACCCTAAGGTCATTATTATTCCCTATACTAAACTACAAATGCAGTGGTTGATTCAGCATGATGATGATTGGGCTGTTTTTTATTGCTCAACCACAGCAACATTTGATAATCATTATCCTAAACATCCATGGATACAATTTTGTAAAAATACTCCAATTGTATTTCCAAAAATTACAAAGACGCAGCCTTTGCATCACTGTCAAACAATATTTACTGATGGATCTAAAAATGGAGTGGGAGCAGTAATAGTTGGAGATAAAACTGAAACCATCATTCTCCCTTCCTCATCTGCCCAAGTAGTGTAGTTTGCTGCAGTAGTCTTAGCTTTTAATATCATGAAAGATCAACCTTTTAATTTGTTATCTGACAGTTATTATATAGTACAATCAATACCTTGTTTAGAAACTCTGCCTTATATTCCCGATGGATCCACAGTTGCTCCTTACTTTCGAACCTTGCGTGCCCTAATTTTAGACCGCAAATACCCCTTTTATGTAGGACATATTAGAGCTCATTCTGGCCTACCAGGACCACTTGCCAAAGCAAATGCTAAGGCTGATAAAGCCACAAAAACCATCTTTGCTTTTACACTATTTGAACAAGCTAAGATGTTTCATTCACAATTTCATGTTAATTCTACTACTCTTAGAAGAAAGTTCAATATTTATAACGATGTTGCTAGACAAATTGTTAAAACACGTCAACATTGTGCCACCCTATTGCCAGTACAGTCTGTTGGAGTAAATCCCAGAGGACTGTTACCTAATCATATTTGGCAAATGGATGTAACTCATATTCCTTAATTCGGTACTGTAAAGTATGTACATGTTTCAGTAGACACCGCTTCAGGAGTAATTATGGCCTCAGCTCACACTGGTGAAAAGGTTAAAGATGTCATACAACATTGTTTACAAGCATTTGCAGCCTGGGGCATTCCAAAAATCATCAAGACTGATAATGGGCCAGCTTACACATCCAAAAGTTTTCTTCTATTTACAAAAAATTTTGGTATACAGCTCATCACAGGAATTCCTTAAAATCTTCAAGGACAAGGAATAGTGGAACGCACTCATTTAACATTAAAAAATTGTTTAATAAAACAAAAAGGGGGAATAGGTGCTGACTTTAGAGCACCTAAAGACAAACTAAATTTAGTACTCTTTATTTTAAATTTTTTAAATGTGGACAAAAATGGAAGCACGGCTGCAGAGAGACATGCTAATCCCGCAAGTACTCAAATGTGGGTAAAGTGGAAAGATATTCTCACAGGTACATGGAAAGGTCCAGATCCAGTTCTTCGGTGGGTCCGAGGGTCTGTTTGTGTCTTCCCACAGGATCAGCAAACACCAATTTGGATACCTGAAAGGTTGACCAGACTGGTGCATCAAAGTAACGATGAAGAACATCGTGCTGATAAGCGCCCTGCTAATGATGATGTTGACACTGGTGAAGACACGAGAATTATGGGCGATAGTTAAAGCCTGGCCATATCCTTTACCGTTAACTAATACTTGCTCTTTACTTCCTCCATTGTTCACCACCAATGCGGCTCCAGAATTACCCACCACGTCTTTTGATCCAGATACTCATCTATATAATTTTTCCACTTTCTCCCTCCCTGGAACCTTGTGCTTTGATATACCTGAAGATAATGCTATTAGTAGTAATGACTTTAACCCTTGTATTGTTCTCCAAAAGCAGGTACAGGGTTTCTTTACATCCAAGGATTCTCCTGATGATCTACCCCAAGGCTATAATACGTTTGGTGTTCACTTTGGTAATGGTACACAAATAACCACATCAATGGAATATAGGGAAGGGGCAGCCACTTTGATTACAGGACTTATACCTCAAAGATTACCACTTCCCACTAATGGATTTAAAACTCCTAGACTTTTTCCTCCATGTAAACCAAAATTTTCCACACTTCCTACCTGGACAGGTTGTCAAGATGCTGAGCAAGCAGCCCCAGTTCAACATGGATTTTTCTTCACACCAAATTTTACTTCTCAGCGTACTACTGATGACTTTCATGATTATGACGGCAAATTTGGCGGAAGGCGCACTAACCCCTTTGATAATTGGTTGCTATTTACCTCGACTTCAGGATATACTAACTTACAACCCTTTTTTGCTCTTAAAGGAGGTTCTTTCAGACAATGCGAATGGACTTCTAGGAAGTGGACTGGAATTGACAAGAGTGGAGCCAAGACTACTACTAATTGTACTCAAAATCTTTCATTCTTGTCCACCCCAGTCTGTGTGTTCCCTCCTTTTATGTTTTTACTAACTAACACTAATAGCACAAATCTTAATTGCTCTCAATCTAGATGCTACCTTTCTCAATGTTGGAATGCTACCAATTTCTCCCGAGCGGTCATCATGCGAATTCCTACTTTTCTGCCTATGCCAGTCTCTGTTACAGATGATGAATTGCCAGTATTGCTTTCCAGAAATAAGAGGGACTTTGGAATCACCGTAGCAGTCATTACCACCATAGTTGCATCAGCAGCAGGAGCCGCCGCAGCAGCTGTAGCCTTGACGACATCAGTACAGTCAGCAACTAAGCTTAATGAAGTGGTCCAGCAGACAGCTACTGCTCTGTCTACTCAACAAACAGTGGATCAACACCTAAAAGCAGGACTACTTTTGGTGAACCAGCGTGTGGACTTACTTCAAGAACAGATGGACCTTTTACAAGAACTGTTAAGCGTGGGGTGTATTTATCATCTGCCGGGACTGTGCGTTACACCTGTAGCTTATCATAATCTTAGTTATGCAGCAAATTTGTCTAAAATCATATCTACTCAGCTACGTGCCAATTGGTCTTATAAATTTGATAATCTTACTGCCATTCTTAGATCACAAATTGTTAGCCTTAATTCTACTAGAGTTAATGTAGCCCTTATATCTGAAATGCAAAATTGGTTATCTTCTTCCTTCAGTTTTGTAAAGCAATGGGCAGGAATGGGAGCATTGTGTGTGTTAATGATCATTGCAATTATCTTCCTCACACGCTTTATCATGCGTATACGCCAAGTTCATGCCAGAGATCGCATCATTTTCCATCAAGCCATGATGGCCTTAGAGGCTGGCAGCTCTCCTCAAGTCTGGCTGAGCATGCTGGATCGGTAGTCAATGACGGGTAAGGAAGGAGGTAACCGCGTACTGACCTAAGACAGGAGCTGTAGCATGCTCTGCAGTTATCCGATGACGGGTAAGGACGATGGTTGACCACTCCGCCTAAGACAGGCACGATCCCAAGCCAGCATTCTTTTAATAAATAAAAAAGGGGGAGCTGTCGGGGTACTGCAGGCCCCCAGCCCTTCGGCGTGGCCAAGATGGCGCCTGGCAAGGTGCCAAGGAAGTGCTGAGAACAAAACCAGGTACCTCCAGCAGACTAATACTCTCTGCCAACAAGTGGCGTTATTTGAGGAAGTTAATGTGATTGGTTATGGGTCCTCGTGGACACTGCATGATTGCTATATCCACACTGTTGTGCTCCATTACTGTCCATGCTTTTCCCTCGTGATCTATAAGCTGATTGGTTGATGTATGTAATGTAAGGCGCTTGCAAGAGCGGCCAGTGCTGGCCAGCCAGAAGAGCAGACTGCAGAAAATAAAGAACTTGCCCTGATCCGGTTTCGTGTTTCTCTGCGGGCAGGGGACGCGATACTACCTTGTATTCTATGAGATCATAATGGATTGAAGTTAGAAACAAATGAAAGAGTAAAAAAAAGAAACTACTCCAACACCTGGAGATTAAACAATATGCTACTCTATGATGAATGGATAACAGAAGAGATTAAGAAGGAAATTAAAAAATTCTTAGAGGTAAATGAGAACAAAGAAACATCATATCAAAATCTCTGGGACACTATGAAAGCAGTACTTAGAGGAAAATTTATTTCATGGCACATTCAATAAAAGAAGTAAACCTCAACAAATAAATGACCAAACACTACAGCTCAAAGCCCAAAAAAAAGAACAGACCAACACCAAAAGTAGTAGAAGACAAGAAATAGTTAAACTCAGAGCTGAAATCAACAAAATTGAAACAAAAAAAAACAATACAAAAAATTGACAAAATAAATAGTTGGTTCTTCGAAAAATAAACAAAATTGATAAACCTTTAGCCACACTAACAAAGAGAAGATGAGAGAAAACCCAAATCACCAAAATTCGGAAATAACAAGGAAATATCACAACAGACATGATTGAAATACAAAACATAATTAGAAGCTATTTTGAAAACCTGTACTCCAACAAAATAGAAAATTTCGAAGATATCAACAAGTTTCTAGAGACATATGAATTGCCTAAACTGAATGAGGAGGACATACACAATTTAAATAGACCGATTTCAAGTAATGAAATAGAAGAAGTCATCAAAAGCCTACCAACAAAGAAAAGTCCAGGACCTGATGGGTTCTCAGCTGAGTTCTACAAAACCTTTAAAGAAGAGCTCATTCCAATACTTTTCAAAGCATTCCATGAAATAGAAGAGGAGGGAACTCTCCCAAACTCATTCTATGAAGCCAATATCACCCTGATACCTAAACTAGACAGAGACACATTGAGGAAAGAAAATGTCAGACCAATATCCTTAATGAACCTCGACGCAAAAATTCTTAACAAAATTTTAGCAAATCGCATACAAAAACATATTAAGAAGATAGTGCACCATGATCAAGTGGGTTTCATCCCAGGGATGCAAGGTAGGTTCAATATCAGGAAATCAATAATTCACCATATCAACAGACTTAAAGTTAAGAATCACATGATTATTTTAATAGATGCAGAAAAAGCATTTGATAAATTACAGCACCCCTTCAGGATCAAAACACTAGAAAAAATAGGGATAGTGGGAACATTCCTTAACATTGTAAAGGCCATCTATGCTAAATCCATGGCTAATATCATTCCAAATGGTGAAAAACTGAAAGCATTCCCCCTAAAAACTCGAATAAGGCAGGGATGCCCTCTTTCACCACTCCTATTCAATATCATCCTTGAAACTCTAACCAGAGCAATTAGACAGACCAAAGAAATTAAAGGGATGTGAATAGGAAAAGAAGAACTCAAACTATCCCTATTTGCTGATGATATGATTATATACTTAGAGGAACCAGGATCTTCCACCAGAAAACTTTTAGAACTCATAAGTGAATTTAGTAAAGTAGCGGGATATAAGATCAATGCTCATAAATCTATTGTATTTTTATACATAAGTGATGAATCTTCAGAAAGATAAGTCAGGAAAACTACCCCATTCACAATAGCCTGGAAAAAAAATAAAATACTTGGGAATCAATCTCACAAAAGAGGTGAAAGACCTCTACAATGAGAACTACAGAACACTAAAGAAAGAAATCAAAAAACACCTTAGAAGATGGAAAGATCTCCCATGTTCCTGGATAGGCAGAATTAATATTGTCAAAATGACCATACTACCAAAAGTGCTATACAGATTCAATGCAATTCCAATTAAAATCCCAATGACGTACCTTACAGAAATAGAGCAATCAATCATGAAATTCATCTAGAAGAATAAAAACCCAGAATAGCTAAAGCAATCCTTGGCAGAAAGAGTGAAGCAGGAGGTATCGCAATACCAGATCTTCAACTCTACTACAAAGCAATAGTAACAAAAATGGCATGGTATTGGTACCAAAATAGACAAGTAGATCAATGGTACAGAATAGAGGACATGGACACAAACCCAAATAAATAAAATTTTCTCATACTAGAAAAAGGGGCCAAAAATATGCAATGGAGAAAAGACAACCTCTTCAACAAATGGTGCTGGGAAAATTGGAAATCAATATGCAACAGAATGAAACTAAACCCATATCTCTCACTGTGCACGAAACTAAACTCAAAATGGATTAAGGACCTCAGAATCAGACCAGAGACCCTGCATCTTATAGAAGAAAAAGTAGGTCCAGTTCTTCAACATGTTGGCTTAGGACCAGACTTCCTCAACAGGACTCCCATAGCACAAGAAATAAAAGCAAGAATCAACAACTGGGATAGATTCAAACTAAAAAGCTTTCTCTCAGCAAAGGAAACTATCAGCAATGCAAAGAAAGAGCCTACAGAGTGGGAGAAAATCTTTGCTAATCATACTTCAGATAGAGCACTAATCTCCAGAATCTATAAAGAACTCAAAAAACTCAACACCAAGACTACAAATAACCCAATCGACAAATGGTCTAAGGAAATGAATAGATACCTCACGGAAGAAGACCTACAAGCAATCAACAAACATATGGAAAAATGTTCATCATCTCTAGTAATAAGAGAAATGCAAATCAAAACCACCCTAAGATTCCATCTCACCCCAATTAGAATGGCGATTATCAAGAATGTGGGGAAAAAGGTACACTCATACATTGCTGGTGGGGTTGCAAATTAGTGCAGCCCCTCTGGAAAGCAGTATGGAGATTCCTTAGATAACTTGGAATGGAACTACCATTTTACCCAGCTACCCCACTCCTTGGCCTATACCCAAAGGACTTAAAATCAGCATACTACAGAGATACAGCCACATCAATGTTCATTGCTGCTCAATTCACCATAGCCAAATTGTGGAACCAACCTAGATGCCCTTCAGTTGATGAATGGATAAAGAAACTGTGGCATATATATTCAATGGAGTATTACTCCACCATAAAGAATGATAAAATTATGGCATTTGCAGGCAAATGGATGAAATTGGAGGATATCATGCTAAGTGAGATAAGCCAATCTCAAAAAACCAAATGAAGAATGAGCTCACTGATAAGTGGATGATGACACATAATGGGGCATGGGAGGGGTTAGTTTTAGGGTTAGAGTTAGGGTTAGGGAGGGGGGCAACAATGTGGGAAGGAAGGACTGTATAGAGGGAAAAGAGGGATGGGAGGGGTGGGGGGAAGGGAAAAAATAACAGAATGAATCAAACATTACCCTATGTAAATTTATGATTACACAAATGTTATGCCTTACTCCATGTACAGAGAAACAACATGTATCCCATTTGTTTACAATAAAAAAAAATAGAGTGCAAGATTTTAGTTATAAAAATACCATATTCCATTATGTTACTTACAGATGGTGCTGCATGTAAACAGATAAAAGCTATTAATAAATTCTGTCATTAAAAATAAAAAAAAATAAAATTATGGCATTTGCAGGAAAATGGATGAAATTGGAGAATATCATGCTAAGTGAGATAAGCCAATCTAAAAATCCAAAGGACAAATGATCTCACTGATAAGAGGATGATGAAATATAATGGGGAGTCTGAGGGGGCAAGATTGGAGGAAGGAGGGACTGTATAGAGGGAAAAGTGAGGAGGGAGGGATGGGGGAAGGAAGAAATAAAAGAATGAATCAAACACCATTACCCTATGTAAATGTATGATAAAACAAATGGTATGCATTTACTTCATGTACAACCAGAGAAACAATATGTATCCCATTTGTTTACAATGAAAAAAAATGATAGTCTACAGTTTCATCCATTTACCACCAAAAGCCATACTTTGCATTCTTCTTTCTGGCTGAGTAATATTTCATTGTATATATATACCACATTTTATATGCCTTTCATTCATATTTTGAAGAGCACCTGGGTTAGTTCCATAGCTTGGCTATTGTGAATTGTGTTGCTATAAAGATTGATGTGACTGTGTCAGTATAGTATGCTGATTTTAGATCTTGTGATTATATATTGAGGAGTACGATAACTGGTTCACATGGTAGTTCTATTTCTTGTTTTTGTTTTTTTTTTGAGAAAATTCCGTACTGTTTTCCAGAGTCGTTGTACTAATTTGTAGTCCCACTAAATATATATGAGTGTACCTTTTTTCCCACATCCTCATCAATACTTTGTATTCTTGATAATTGCCATTCTGATGGGAGTGAGATGAAATCTCAGTGTAGTTTTGATTTGCATTTCCTGACTGCTAGAGATGTTGTACATTTTTCACATTTGTTGGTCAATTGTATTTCTTCTTTTAAGAAACATCTGTTTAGCTCTTTTGCTCATTTATTAATTGGATTGTTTTTTGGTGTCCAGTTTTTGAGTTCTTGATATATTTTGGATATGCCCTGAGGAGCAGGTGGCATATAGTTTTAAATCATAACTACTTTGTCTAACAAAACATGTAACAAATCATTAATGTCATCTAATATACAATCCATTTCAAGTTTTCTCAATTTTCACAAAAATATCTTTGTAGTTTTTTCCCTACTTGTTTCTTATTCTTAGGAGGAGTTCAAATTTTTAAAATTTAAACTTATTTGTTGATATTATTATCAAATTCAAGTTTTCTTAGATTGTGATTAGAGTGTGTTAAAGAATGTACCATTTCCGTTTTTGAAAATTTATTCTGGTTCAATGTATGCTCATCTGTGTTCTCAATGGGTTCTTGAAAATAAGAAAATAATCTCTGCTTTAGTTTTCAGACTATGATGCCACTTAGGTTGACCTTCTTATTTATATGTGTTTTGTCTTTTATATCCTAACATTTTTGATCTCCTCTCCCTTTACTCCCTCTTTATGACTCTCATACAGCTTCCTCCATCGACTTGCCAGGATTCTGGTGACAATTCCCTTGGACAGATATTTTTGATCCCAAGGCTCAAGTTGGTGATCCTGTCTCTGCAGTGTCATTTGGTCAGTATTCCCCTGTGTTCCAATTAGTTCTGTCTCCTACAAAAATAGCAGTTTTATAGAGTTTGTGCATAAAGTAATGCTAGATCTGACCAGGGGAAGGTTGAATGTGGTTAGGTTTTGGAAAGAGTTACACCTTTGGTCTTTAGATGAGGAGATGGCAAATACAGAAATAGCTTAGGGATATTGTATCACAGTGTTAAAGTCCCTAAGGACAATTTTTATTAAATAGATGTTTCTAGTGACAGTATTATTTTGTAAAGGAATCAATTAAATATTACCTTGCACAAGGGAAGCAGCTTTAGCTGAGCTTAATGAGCAAGCATCAATAAAACAAGAAGAGAAAGGACACAGAAACTGGGATTTCTTTCTTGGTTTTTAGACATTGATATCAATTAGAGGTTGAAGTCAGAAAGGGGGGATTAGAATGTTAAGGAGAAAGTCTTGGAGGTGTGAATAGAACCTACTTGCATTAGTGCTGGAGTTCATTTTGACATAGAGACATGTTGTAGGTGTGCTAAAAACGTAAAAGCCTTAAGGGAAGTGAATATTTTAATACTTCAAAAAGTTCAGTGTGTCCATTGGGCATGATGGGCATACAGTAAATGTTCATTGATTGAGTACAAATTATTATAATAAATACAAAATAAATGATTCAGCATATTTGCAATGATATGTTAATTGAGTCACAAAATGAATTACAGAAAAGAGAGATTTGCATAATCAATGTGAAGAGAGAGCCTTCTACAGGGTATGGAGACAGAGGGCCTTTGCTTCTTTATCCACTCACTAGAGAAGGTAAGAACTAAGTCTCTTCAGTGAAATGCTAAATGGTTCTTTGGGGATCAAGACATTAGCGTTCTGAAAGCACAGTCAGGATGCTCTGAACTGCAGGTAGTGTATGGATTCACATTCTCCTACCATGTTTATTTAAAGAGCCAGAAAAAAAATCATGGATCCATTTGAAGTAGCTTAAGAAACCCTCATGCTTTGAATGTTGGAGGACAAATCTGTCTTCTTTCTCACTTAGATTTGCCCAGAGTGCTGAGAGTAGAACACGGGGCACTCAGAAAGGGTCTAAGGTATGTGCAACAACTGGAAAGTCATAAGAAAAAGCTGTCTATTACATGTTGGATGAGAGCAGCCAGGAGGATCAAATCAGGTCTACCACTCCCTGATCTGGCACCTCACTTCTTCTTGATCTTAATTACTGTTAACTATAAAAAGGAGTCAATAATACCCTTTTTCATGGTTTTCATAGATATCAAACAAGATAGTGTCTGTAAAGGTGTAATTATATCTTACACATGGCGGTCACTATTTTTGTTTTTGTTTTTTATCATTATTTCCATAGATAACTCAACAACCATTGTGGTAGACTGGGGGTGATTCAGCAATTTTTTAAAAATATTTTTTGAGTTGTAGATGGACACAATATATTTATTTTACTTATTTATTTTTATGTGGTGCTGAGGATCTAACCCAGTGCCTCAAACGTGCTGGGTAAGCACCACTGAGCTATGACCCCAGTCCCATGATTCATCAATTCTTTAGTATCATCCCCTCAGACTTGAGAAATGATTTGGTAATTCTTTAAACTTTGATATGATGCTGTATGTTGAACTAGATTAGATCCATTTCTTTTACTGCAGCACAGGTTATGATTTCACTCTCAAGACAGCCCTAATCATCTAGATTCATGGGTATCTTTTATGTTTTAAAAATCCCATGATCATATTACTCATTTGACATTTTTCTTTTTGTCCTGAGGATTGAACCCAGCAGTGTTTAACCACTGAGCTACATCCCCAGCCCTCCATAATTTTTTTAAATTTTGAGATAGGGTCTCACTAAGTTGCTCAGGAACTTGCTAAGTTGCTGAGGCTGGCTTTGAACTTGTGATCCTCCTGCTTCAATCACCAAAATTGCTGGGATTACAGGTGTGTGCTACCATCCTGGGCCTTTTTTTTTTTTTTGACATTTTAAAATAGTTTATTTTATTATTTATTAGTGCAAAAGTCTTAAATGGTACTTCAGGAAGTTCAGAGTGTGCACTGGGCATGATGGGCTTTTAAAAGATGTTTGTTGATTGATTTAAATTGATTCCAAGAAATGACAAAATAAATGATATAGCATATTTGCAATCTTGTTAAATGAGTCACAGAATGAATAGAGATAAGGGAGATTAATTTGAAGAGAGGGCTTTCTATGGGATATGAGATACAGCCAACTGCAAATAAGGGAAAAGATGCCAATATAGTAGCAGTGGAATGAAGAGACTATCAACATTGTGGTGAGCTCCATTACACTAGACTGTGTGTGTGTGTGTGTGATTTGAAATCTATTTATCTTTGTATGGTTGATACAAAGCACTGAATGATAAAATAATAGAAAAGTTGCACTTGAAAGGATTCCTTAACATCACCTGCCTCAGCCCCTTTATTTCACAGATGATGAAACTGGGTTCAAGAAGTGAGTTGAGTTTGGAGGGATGGGAGAAAGAACTTGAGCACTTGAGTTCCCTCAGGTCAGGGTAGGACTTGTTCACATTCTTTTGATTTGAAGTCCGAAGTGCTTTCCATCATTCCAGGAATGCTGGAAAGTTAATGTGGCATGGATGGTGATCTACAAGAATCATTCTTGTGTATTTTTGTTTGTTACCTTGTTTGTACTGCATCCAGGTTTAGATTCTGCATTATGAATCTCTTTTCTGACTTTTCACTTTACCAGAATGCTGTCATAGCCCAGGCTGTGTAATCCCTCTACGCCTTGGACTGAGTGACCAAAGTGGGAAACTTTAGGGCTTCTACATTATCTCCTCCCTCATGAGGAAAAAGGGAATATGATGTGACAAAACATGAAGCTAACCATGAGAGAGTATTAAGGAGAGTGAGAGTAAAGAGATGAGGAAAATCAAGGCTATGAGAAATTGCTGGAGGCTTGGGAACTACATACGCAGGAGTAATAAACTGTGAGGAAGAAATCAGAGTTCATTTCCATTTCCTTTCCCCCCTCATCGTATTATTGCAGAGAATTCCTAATCCTCCCATAATCTTGTGATTCATAATTTTTTTTGCCTAATCTCTTTTTCAAAGGTGGAGAATTTTAGGGAGTCTAGAAGATAGAAGCAGTGACTTGTTTTTGCAGCTATAGGCAAAAACAAGTAGTTTTTCCTTATAAGTTGAAACTCATGTAGTTTTGACTCCCCACAAAGCTTGATTACTTTTTTTGTTACTTTCCTTTCTCTTTCAGGTAATGTTTGAGACAGTTCTGCTCTCTGAGACAATGGATGGAGCCAACCACTCTGTGGTGTCCGAGTTTGTGTTCCTGGGACTTTCCAACTCTTGGGAGATCCAGCTCTTCCTTTTCCTCTTTTCTTCTGTGTTCTACTTGGCAAGTCTTATGGGAAACCTCCTCATTGTGTTCTCTGTCACTTCTGACTCTAACCTACATTCCCCCATGTACTTCTTGCTGGCGAATCTCTCATTTCTTGATCTGGGAGTCTGCTCTATTGCAGCCCCCAAAATGATTTATGACCTTTTTAGAAAACACAAAGCAATCTCTTTTGGGGGTTGTATAGCTCAGATCTTCTTTATTCATGCTATCGGGGGCACAGAAATGGTGCTGCTCATAGCCATGGCCTTTGACAGGTATGTGGCCATATGCAAGCCTCTGCACTACCTGACCATCATGAGCCCACAAATGTGCATTTTAATTTTGGCTGTTGCCTGGATCCTTGGCCTCATCCACACAGTGGCCCAATTGGCTTTTGTTGTAGACCTGCCCTTTTGTGGCCCGAATGTACTGGACAGCTTTTACTGTGATCTCCCTCAGCTCATTAAACTTGCTTGCACGAAGACCAATAGACTGGAGTTCATGGTCACAGCCAACAGTGGACTCATTTCTGTGGGGTCCTTCTTTATACTTATCCTTTCTTACATCTTCATTCTGGTTACTGTTCAGAAACACTCCTCAGGTGGTTTATCCAAGGACCTCTCTACTTTATCAGCTCATGTCATGGTGGTAGTTTTATTCTTTGGACCATTAATCTTCTTCTACACCTGGCCTTTCCCTTCATCTCACGTGGACAAATTTCTTGCTATCTTTGATGCAGTTCTCACTCCTTTTCTGAATCCAGTGATCTACACATTCAGGAACAAGGAGATGAAGGCAGCAATGTGGAAACTGTTCTATCAGCTTGTGGGTTACAGGAAGATGTCCTAAACACTCTTAAAGATAAACCAAAATGCAACTCTGTCCTCGAAGATGATTGGAAAAATAAAGTCATTGAAATTTTTGATCTCTCTTAATGCAGTGCACTAGGTTACATTTAGGTGTGTTACCGTGCTATTGTGTATTCCTAGTACCCTCACCAAGTAAGGGGACTGGAGCTGGTACTGGAGCTTCCTGTGCTTCAGACCTGAGCTGGATGATAAATCTAAATCATTTAATATTCAAGATAACTACACAGTATTTTTACTTGGATGCTTTTTAAACATAACTTAGAAATGCTTTCTGCTCATTCTCCTTATATTTCAATGTAAAATATTTCAAACCAAAGCTGATTTTCACCTTTATTGCACTACTGCCAATATTCTTATACCTCAATATTCTTATACCTTCACAGTGGAAATGAACTAAAGACAATTTTGACTTACCGATGATTTCCATCAATAGTAAAGCAGTGGTGGTGAAGGTGAGTTCACCATTAATGCATTGTATGACTTAACCTTATAGTAGATAAATGATCAAACTGAATTTCTGTCTACCTGTTAATTGATTTAAAATCAGATATATATGAACATACTCTTATAAATGATGGCAAGTCTGGCAACTTGTGTCTTGCAAATTATAGTTTCAGAGTCTTGATTGTGGCAAGAGGGCTTTGGATTTATTCTAAAAGCATTTGGAGATATTTTGGCATGACCAGTATAATTAGAAATATCTCTTAGACTCACCTGTAAAATCAGCATGTCACATTGTCAGAGTTCTTTTGATGAACATTCTTAGGAATGAAGGCTGAGTGATCTGTAGAATGCTCCCTCTCATCTTCATTATCAGTAGTGGTACACTTAATGAATGTTTTCCATATACAAACTTATTGGTTCCTTACAATTCTATGGAGCAGGCACTATTATTTCTTTATTTCTTTTCTTTTTGGGTAACTGGGGTGGGTAACTGGGGATTGAACCCAGGGATGCTTAACCACTAAGCCACATACCCAGTCCCCTTTTGAATTTGTTTTGAGACAGTTCTTGCCAAATTGTTTAGGGTCTCACTAAGTTGCTCAGACTGGAACTTGCAATCCTCCTGCCTCAGTCTCCAGAGTCATTGGGATTATTGGTGTGAACCACCATGCCCAACTTAATTTATTTTATTTTTGTGATAGGGTCTTGCTGGGTTGCTCATGTTGGAATTAAACTTGGTATGCTCCAGCCTCAGCCTCAGCCTCAGCCTCCCACGGAGCTGGGATTACTAGCATGTTTCACCACATTCACTTTAGAAGTAAAAAAAAAAAAAAAAGTATAACTTGCAGAGGAAAAAATAACTTCATCATTTTAATAGCTTATCTGTTATGGGAGTTATATCCTTTTAGCTGCTGTGAAGGGTGGGACATGAGTTATAGTCATCTTTGTGTTCAGGTCAGCCTGTGCATCCCGATGGAGCATGTAACCCATAGATCTGAGATGATGTTACCTGCTGGAATCAAAGTTTTTTTTTTTTTTTCTTTTTAAAGCTTTGAACATTTTCAAAGTGATAATAAAAGTCTGAAAATTGTACATATTAATGAAATATCATGTAGTGTTATGATGCAAGTACATCTTTAATGTTGGCTCTGCCCCTAAATTTTTCTTCCTATAGTACAGATATTACCATATCACACCTTGCTACAACTCCAGTGCCTCCTTATAACCTTCAGGAGAAAGTTTAAGCTCATTAATGTGGCTATAAATCTCTTCATCATCTGGCCCTTATTTAGTCTTGAACTTTATCTTTTCATATATCCGTCCCCCTTTCAACTCTATGCTGTTATTGGAAATCACTGAAAGGTTTCAAGCAGAGGAATGATAAGATGCTGTTGTCAGCTAAGAATACCACTCTGACTTCTATCTGGAGAACAAAGTACTTTTATTTTTTTTTTTTCTGTGCTGGGGATCCAACCTGGGGCCTTATAGGTACCAGGCTATGCCATACCACTGAGCCACATCTCTAGCACTGAAGAAATGATTTAAGGAAGTAAGAGTAGAAAAAAAAAAATAAGACCTGTTTAGGAGGCTTTTGTAGTAAAGTAGGTGAAAATTGGTAGTATATTTGCCTAGAGTTGTAGCCATGCAGATGCTTCAATATTGATAAATTTGAGATTTATTATGAAAGAAGAGACAAATCCTATGAGTGTGCACTGAGTATAATAGAATGGTCATTTATAAAGTGAGCCTACAATTGGGAAATGAACTTTTCTTGAAATCCTGATGAATTTTTATGGCTACAGTTAATAATCATAACTGTCACATATAATAACAAAGAGTAATCATGCATCTCTGTTGTATAAGGTATCTCTGTTGTATAAGTAGGTGCAATACATCAAATCTAAAATGAAAAGATACTGGCATGCTTTCTTCATAGTGTTTACATGAATGATGACTACAAATGATTTTGGCTTAAATGAAGGGTTTTGTAAGTAAAACCTTCCCCATGTTGATTCATTCATTTTGTAAACTTAGGCCTTGAATATCTTTGGGTTGGTAAAGATGAAGAATAATACTTGGAGTAAGCAAAACTATTTATCTAGTTGTTCAACATTTTAACAAATGTTATGCTTCCCCGCACGTTTGAACATAATCAGCACTGCCACTGGCCATGGGGTAGCTGTTCTTCTTTGAGGACACAAACCATCTGTGACACACGGTTAGGGTTACTTAAGCCATTGCCCACATCTCAAGCTGCTAGCTGTGAGTTGCCCATGTCATGCTGCCTGAAACCTTGTTGACTGCACTGGACTGTCAGTTCTTTGCTTGATTTTTGCTTCTCCTTTTGCCCTTTTCAGTTTTGAGTGCCTAGTTTCACAAGACTTTTCTTTCTATCACAGTCTAACCATTCTCCAAGAGTATAGAAAATTGTAAGAGTCTGGGGCTGCGTGGGGAGGGACAGATAGGCTGTTTCAGAAGGTGGTCATGCACACTCTTGCTCTGTTACTGCCTGTTCTGTCACCAGGTCTTATTGCTTAGTGTGGCTTATTCTGCTTGATATCTTATGCTTAACATCCCCAGCCCCTTTTATTTGTTATTTTGAAACAGGGTGTTACTAAGTTGCTTAGGGCCTTGTTAAGTTGCTGAGGCTGGTCTCAAACTTGTGATCCTCCTGCTTCCATCTCCTGAGTTGGTGGAATTGTAGGGTGTGCCATTGTGTCTGGCAAGACATTTTCTTAGATGTATCAAATTTCCCTCTTTTGGAGTTTATATTGTCTATACAAACTTTGTTTATATAAATCTAATCTCATTTGTTGATGGTGAGAATTTTCTTTTCACAGGACCTCAAGCTCCTTTCAGATCAAGTTAAGTAGCTGTGTCTGTATTTCAGTGTTGCTGAACAACTTTGGCAATCAAGACACTGTTCAGCTCTGGGCACAAAAATCCCGTAGGAGGTCATGGGACTGAGTTGAGATGCATGCAGTATCAAGACATAAACTCGATAAGAAAATAAGCAAATCACTTTATAAAAATTAGTTGAATATAAGACAAAAACAGGAATGGAAGAGAGCTGATGCTCCTTTGAGTTAGTAAAAGCTGGAATAATACCACCCTAGAGCTCTGGATAGACATACATCAGGTCACTAAAGCAAACTTTTTTTAACTGAATGGGTGGTTATGGAATCTCTGGTTGCTTAAAAACATAGCTACACTATTTTATACTTCTTTCTGCCAACAGGTGGAATCTATTTCTCTAACTTAAATTTGTCTCGGTGTTGTACCTGGCTTTGACCAATGGAATGTAGCAAAAGCCATGTTTCGTAAGTTCTGGAACTTAGGCACATGTTGCTTTGCAGCTTCCACTTTTGCCCTCTTGTAGCACTCCCCACCACCATATAAGGAAGCTTGGGTAAAACGGCTGAATGACAATAACTCCTTTGAAAGAGAGGCCCAGTCTATAAGCTGCACTGACTACCTTAAACCCAAGTGAGGCTATCTTTAACTTTCCAACCCAGGTCAAGCTGCCAGGTGACTGACACCATTGGGAAACCCAAGTGAGACCAGTGGAAGAACTACCCAGCTAAGCTTAGCCTGGATTGCAGACTCAAGAGCAAGTAAAATGTTACTGATGTAAGCTACTTTGTTATGCACCCATAGAAAATTGATACAGAGTACTCTATATAGTTTATTAATGACCCTTTCATTGACTCTGAATACTTTTTGGGTAAATAAATAAAATATAACCAGAGGTTTTCTATTCTGTTGATATTTTATTTTTACAGAAAAAGAGACCTTAACCTATGAGAGGTTAAACTGTTAGTCATTTCCTGTATCCCAGCTCCACTAGCATTTTGAGTCTATCCCCTTGTGTTGCTCTTCTGATGCCCTGTTCATCTCTCCATATCTCATGCATAATAAAGAACTAAATAAATGTTGACCAGATAGCTGTGCGTCTTACTACCTCTAATTTAGTTATCCTTTATTACTGGGCATGTATCACATTTAGATTTTCATGAAAGGACATTGTTCCTGTTTTACTCTCCCTCCATTCCTTCCTATGGAGATGATATGCTTTATTTTCGCTTTTTGGAAATTATTTATTTTCATTTGTGTGTCATTTCTCCCCTCATAAATGAGAATAACAAACAGGTAAAAGATTTAAAAATATGTAATTTTTACACACACACACATACACACACACACACAATCCCTATTCTTTCCTATTTCCTCTCAAGTGGCCCTTTTTCTGTTTGATTCTGTGACCAAATTTCTGTGGTCCTTGGAAACAATTCCCTTGGGCAAATGTGCTCAAGAAGGCAATCCCAGGATTCTACAACAGCATTAAGTAACTTTTCAGTGCTGCTAATTAACTACTTTCCCTCTATGGAGGTATTACATATGACTTTTTATGCCAGGCAATGATAACATTTCAAAGGCAAGAGCTCTGAATTTTGTGGTTTTCTAAGTCCATGATAATTTCAACGTTGGTCCAGGTAGGTTAGAAGGATGGGAACTGTCTTTGATGGGGATCAGAATTTCAAACTGAAACACAGCTATCTGAGGGAGAATTTGATAAATCTCAAGAACAAAATGAACTCTGATTTAACAGTGGAATTACAGCAGATTTACCAACACTTGAAATGTAGAAGACTGAAGAATGAGTAGACTCAAGCCATGACTTTGTGGTCAATATTGCAGGGCTTATTCTGGGGGTGTTTGCACAGATGTCATGCAGGTAGATCTTTGGGAAAAGAATAAGAGTGGAAGATCTGTCTAGCTGGAATAAATATGAACTTTGGACAATACTAAAGAAACACACACATACATACACTTTTGGTTTTCTTTTTAAAAAAATTTAATCGATAATTGTACAGATTATCACAATGTGATGTTTTGATACATGTCTACTTTGTATAATGATTAAATTGGGATAATTAGCATATTCATTACCTTAAACATTTGTCATTTTTTGTGGTGAAACTTTCAAAATCCTCTCTTCTTACAATTTTATAGATTTGGCATTTTATGGTTTCTTGGGTCACAGACAAGATGCAAAGGTTAGACCAATTATAGCAAAAGAAGATGGTATAGGAGAAATAACCTAGACTGATGAGGCCAAGAGTCAAACATATTAATTCTGGATTTGTCACCAACTAGTTGTGTAGCTTCATCAGAATCATTTCCCTCCATATAGTTTGTTTTACTTAATTCTAAAATAAAAGGATTTCACATTTACTAGTAAAATGTCATTTAGGTCATAGCAGTCTGCAAGTCTTGCTGCGTTGATAGCAGTAAGAACAAATATTTTTGAAGAAAGTGGCTGTGTTTCCAGTTCCCATATATTGTTCTTATAGTTTGAGTAGGTTCCAAACTCTTTCTACTCATCTCAGGAAGAGCAAACTAGTGGACTAGTGGAGGAACTTCTATGATCATCAGACTGAAATGCTTCCTTGCAAATTTTAGTATTACCCAGGAAGTCTTGTTTTAACTAAACTTTGTTAGTAACTTGAGACCAAAGTTTAGAAAGTGCAGGACTACACATCTTTATCTGAATGACTCCAAACACTGTTTAACTTTTTAAAAACTCTAGAATTATCAGTTTTGCTCAATTGGTGGTAAGTTCATGTGATTCATAGTTCATTTCCTCTTTATGCTGGCCTGCATAGGAATGAGCAGACCTGAGCAGAGGAGAGAGTCAACTGCCAGTAGATCTCTCTTTGTCCTCCTTCTATTCTTAGTAGTGGGAGTGTGGGCAGAGAAGGGTGCTCTGTGTTAAAACATAATCCTGGGGTTCAGGACATTGCAAAGGCTATTGGGCTTTAGTTGCTTATCCCTACTAATAACATATTTTCCTTTCATATTACTGATTTAAATAGACAACTTCACTCTATATTCATTGAAAGCTCAGATTCAAACTGTGATTCTGCCTGTGTTAAAAAGGGATACCATTTAGTGAGCACTAATACAAGGTATGGTACTTAGGTTTTTTTTTTTCTCTTTTTGAGATGGAGTCTTCCAATGTTACCCAGGCTAGTCTTAAACTCGAGATCCTTTTGCTTCGGTCTCTTGAGTCGCAGGGATTACAGGTCTGTGCCACCATGCCTGGCTCAAAGTGTGGTAGCTAGAGACATCAAGTTTTTAAAAAATTATTTTTAAATTAGTTATTTGTAGTTACACATAACATTAGGGTTCATTTGGACACGATTATACAAATGTGGAATATATTTGCTTTAATTCAGTCCTAGTACTTCCCCTTTCACTTTCCTTCCCCTCCCCCCTGTTTCCTTTCCTCTACTTTCATGGACATATATAAAGGTGAAATTCACTGTGGTATATACATTTATATACATAGGAAAGTTAGAGACCTCAAGATTTCAATATAAGTAGAACATGGAAAACTGACTAGAAAGCAGAACCACCCAGTATACAAACCTGTTTTCCAAATTTTTATCAACACTAATAATTCATCTAATTTGAAAATCTTTGTTAATGTGATATGCATGGAAATTCTAAGATAAAAAAAGGTTTTGTGTAAAAATTAAAAAGGGTTTAGAATCGAGCTTGAATTGATAGAATAATTTTCAAATTCTAGTGGAGTAATTCAGAATTCAATCACTTGCTTGGATCAACTGCTTCAGTGGGGAGGTTTCTGATGATAACCACCATGAAAAGAATCTAACTCTAAGCCAAGCTGCTCTTTATGATGTGATTGTCATTTATACTGCTATGAGAAAGTCTGAAAAGGACTTCTTAAAGGCATATTGGAGAGCCATTATCTGTAGTAACAGGGAATTCCAAAGGGTCCTTTTTTGGAGCACTAAGAACTGTACTACTATTATTAGTGTTTTTGGTTTTGTTACAGAAATATATGAAAAATTGATGTCCATTTGGTGCACACAAAGGTAAGGGTACAAAGAAGACTTTGAGGAAGAAGGAATTTTGCTGGGTGGGGTGTTGAAGAGAAGAAGAACTAGAGAAGTGCAATGAGGGCAAGTGCGTTGCAGGCCAAGTGGATAATGGAATCGTGGTTGCAGTGTGCGGGATGTGTGTGAGGGAGGGGGAAGAGCCATTCAGGAGCACAGCCAGTGAAGAGGAGTCCGTTTAGCTTGGAGTGTGAGGTGTGAGGAGGAGTGGGGTAACGAAGATAGATTATGGTTATATCTTTGGTCGTTCTGAAGATACGAAGGGTGTAATTTCAAAATTCACACACATTTACCTTGCTGTAAGAATGACATTGGTATAGGCTCATTGCAAAATTTAAGATAGACACAGAATGAAAGGTAAAAGTTCTCTTCTTCATACCATTCCTTAGAGACAATTACCGTTAACAGGCTTTTTTGTGTTGACCTAGGTATTTTCTACCTATTTATTTTATTTGTCTGATTTTATTTTTAAAACCACAAGGCAAAAGGTAGTGTGGGAAACTACTGACCTCTCTCCTGTCTGCCCTAAGTATATTAGGTCTGCCTCAGTGTCATGAATGGCTGCACAGCACTCCATGGAAAGTTATTTTCCTACTCTCCTTGTCTACACATTGCATTGTCGAAGTTTTGCTCTTAAAAACAATACTTGAGCAAAAATAGCAAATACACACTATTTCTTTGCCCACTTTGTTCACACGTAGACAAACAGATATTCAGAAAAATTTCCCCCTTTTGGAAGCAGAACAGCTGAGTTAAAGTATCCCTAGCATGTAATAATTCAGAAGGCGTTTCCAAATTGGCAAATGTTTTACCAGTTTGCTTTTCCATCACCAGGTATGAGACTGCTTTTCTCCTCCCTGCCCCACAATACCCTGAATTTTGTGAAACGTGTAAATAGCTGTCAAACCAATAAGAAAAAAACTTAGTACCTTTTGATTTTAGAATGCATTTATTTCATGAGGTTAAACATCTTTAAATACAAGTAGGAACATTTCTAACATTTCTAACATTTTTGTATTCACTCTTGTTCTCCTTCACTTGGATTTGTGACTCACTACTGTCATTCTGGTTGCCTCTTTTACTTGATAGCTCACATTTTTCCTCCCCTGACCCTTAGTCAGGATCTCCTCCACAGTCCCTATAATTGCATCAGTTTCTCCACGGTGAGTGCCACCATCTGCCATCCTCTGCTCTTGAATTTAGCACTCTCTTCTAAAACAACTCACTTTGTCCACTTTACAAATAAGGGTGATTTACGTCTCCAAAGGGAAATTTGCATCTTAAAAATAAGGGAAATTTATGACTTTAAAAATGCATACAAGGATTTTGAAAGAACTTGGGACAATGGTTATACATATGGTATTAATATATTGAGGAATATCGAAGTTAGGAAACCCACTGTCACTTAAGTATTTACATAGTTAATATATAAAAAGATTTTCATTTGTATTTTTATATGAGCTATGACTATAAAATAATACTTAAAAACACAATGGAAGTTTCCATCCAAAATAAGTGGAATTAGTTATTCTGTGCAATATATTTTTGGCAATAAAATATATAACAGAGGAATATGAATTGCTTTATGATTAAAATTATCTCCAGATGAATAAATTAACCATTGTCTGGTTTTCTGACAACTTTTGAATTGCCCATGATTTCACCAAGATCAGTGTCCTTTGTTCTAAGAGTGTCTCCTTTCCTCTTTCAGGGAACATGAGCGACATTACTGCTGACAGAGGCAATGGATGAAGCCAACCACTCTGTGGTGTCTGAGTTTGTATTCCTTGGACTCTCCAATTCATGGGCAACCCAGCTCTTCCTCTTCCTCTTTTCCTGTGTGTTCTATGTAGCAAGTCTGATGGGAAACCTTCTCATTGTGCTGACTGTGACCTCTGACCCTCATTTACAGTCCCCCATGTACTTCCTGCTAGCCAACCTTTCCATCATTGATTTGATATTTTGCTCCTCTACAGCTCCCAAGATGATCTATGACATTTTCAGAAAGCACAAAACCATCTCCTTTGGAGGCTGTATAGTTCAGATCTTCTTTATCCATGCAGTTGGGGGCACTGAGATGGTGCTGCTCATCGCCATGGCCTTTGACAGATATGTGGCCATATGTAAACCTCTCCACTACCTGACCATCATGAGCCCACGGAGGTGCATTTTGTTTCTAGTTGCTTCCTGGATTATTGGCTTTATTCATTCAGTGACTCAGTTGGCCTTTGTTGTAGACTTGCCCTTCTGTGGGCCAAACGAATTAGATAGTTTTTTTGTGACCTTCCTCGATTTATAAAACTTGCTTGCATAGAGACCCATACACTGGGATTCATGGTAACTGCCAACAGTGGTTTTATTTCTGTGGCCTCCTTTTTAATTCTGATCATCTCTTATGTCTTTATTTTGGTGACTGTTCGAAAAAAATCTTTGGGCGGTTTATCCAAGGCCCTTTCCACTCTGTCAGCTCATGTCACTGTGGTGGTTTTGTTCTTTGGGCCGTTAATCTTTTTCTACATGTGGCCATTTCCCACATCACATCTGGATAAATTCCTTGCCATCTTTGATGCAGTTATTACTCCTTTTCTAAACCCATTCATCTACACTTTTAGAAATAAAGAGATGAAGGTGGCAGTGAGAAGACTATGCACTCAGTTTGTAAATTATAATGAAATTTCCTAAATATATTGATGATATATGAAAAAAACCAAGTATACTTGAATTTCAGATGAACATGTGTTATGTAAGCTGTGTTAAATTTAACTAGAATGCCACCATTTACTAATTTGTATTGTGCTCTGTCTTTTGCTTTCTGCCCATATCTAATTGTGATATCAGTCTGTTAACTGCCTTATAAACAGACTGGAAGATGAACAGTTGTGGCTACTTCATCTCACTAATGGGCTTATCTGTATATAAGGGCAAACAGAGTTACTATAAATGTTAAAGGATCTATTTTTAGAGTCAGTATATAGCTTATTATCTATTTTATATTCTTTCCATTTTAAGTAAATGATCTTATTGTAAATATAAATATTAATTTTTACTGACTCTGATTTGTCTTACTATTTAGCTAATTTGTTTTCATCTCTTCAGTTCATTACTTGGAAGCTGTTTATTTGTGAAACTGATTTTTTTAAGGTCCGGTAAGGAGGCAGACCCATACCAATTTTTTTGAAAAAAGAAATTTTGATGTAAAGAGTTGTTAACCAAGTATAATATTGTACTACATGATATTTGTGGGAAGCCATTGTTTTGGACTAGCTGCCTACACTAGGTCCCAGCAGACAGACCAAACCAGAAAGGACTCATAGTGCTCAGTGCCATGCAATTAAACCTAACTTTGAAATGGACCCATTTTCAAACCAAACCAAACTGACCCAACCCAGGAGATTCCAAATAACCTGAATCAGTGTAACAAGGAAATGCCCTCAGTTCTAATCCTCTAAGGGAAATAACTCTACTTTTTGTCTTTGATTCTGATTTCTTCTAGCCTTTTGCTGCTTATAAAACCAACTTCCTCTGCTCAGCTCATCATACATCTATTCTACTGGAGAGAATGAGGTGTCACCAGATTCTAGAATCACAAATAAAACCCAATCACAGCTTTAAACAAAATTTGATGTAATTTTATCTCTGACAGTTAAGTGGTTATTTGAAAAATAATGAACTCTAAAGTCTTAGATGTAGCATTTGTAGTAAGCAACTTTTGTCTTATTTTTAAAATTTTTTAAGATTGCGTTTTGATTCATTATACACAAATGGGGCACAACTTTTTATTTCTATGGTTGTGCATGATGTAGATTCACACCATTCGTGTAATCATTCATGTACATAGGGTAATGATGTCTGTTTCTTTCAACCATCTTTCAAACTCCCGCCCCTTCCCCCACCCCCATTTCCCTCTTCGTAATCTAAACTTTCTCCATTCTTCTCTTACCCCCACTCTCCACCCCCATTACGTATCATCATCCACATATCAGGGAAAACATTTGGCCTTTGGTTTTTTGACTTAGCATGACATTCTCCAATTCCATCCATTTATCTGCAAATACCATAATTTTATTCTTCTTTATGGCTGAGTAATATTCCATTGTGTATATATACCACGGTTTCTTTATCCATTCATCTGTTGAAGGGCATCTAGGTTGGTTCCACAATCTAGCTCTTGTGAACTGAGCTGCTATGAATATTGATGTGGCTGCATCACTGTAGTATGCTGAATTTAAGTCCTTTAGGTATAAACTGAGGAGTGGGATAGCTTTATCAGGCACTTCATCTACTTCAATATTTTTGGAATCTGTTACTCGAGAGTTATGATCTTTAGGATATGCCACATTCCCTTGTTTTTTCTTATGTTGTGATTTGCACATCTACTAAACATTTCTACCACTTTTATGGGATAGCCTTCATACACAGATTTCTCCTCAGAACGTGTCTTGGGGTGTCAGTTTGTCATGCATTGTTGAGTTTATTTTCAGTTGGGCACCACAATGTAAATCCCCTAAAGCTTCCTCAGCTATTAGTGATTTGGAACACAGTGTGTATTATATTGCAGTTGGAGAGGTCCACTGTCTCTGTGCGATGCACAAGAGTGGGGACTCTAGCACTTCAGGTGGGCGTGGTATAGGCAGCAGAGTGTGTGGGATGCACCCCAGTGGGATTACTCCTACAGTGGGAATGGTGGCCTCTATGGGGAGATAGAGAATTTCCTCAGGCATTGTTGATACTGTCTCTAGCATTGGTTGCTCCAGAAGAAATGAGGAGTCTGAGGCACTTGTCCTTTGATTAGACAACGATGTGGGTCCAGGTGCTTCTTATGGAGAGGCAGGGGCAAGAATCACAATACCCAACTGTGGGCACTCACAACCAATTCCGTCAGTAGCCCTTGAGCAGAGAAGGTGTGGGGGCACCTGACGCTGGTGAACTGCACAGGTATAATGGCATAAAAAGTTGTGTTTTCCTCTCTACTACTGTGGTTGTGCCTACCCAGAACAAGGACCTTCGACTCTCCCTCAGCTTTGCAAACCTGGGGATGAGGCCATGACCAGGGGCTTTTCTTACCCCAATTTTCTCAGTTGTAGTACCCACCAGAGATCTAGCAGCAATGGGTCATTGTTAGAACCAGGCAAAATTCCTCTCCACTGAGCTACTCACAGGTGCAATTGAGAGAGGAATGCAGCTGGCACCAGAAAATTTCTCTCTGGACCTTTTTAGGCTGTTCATTCTGGGGGCAAGATGTGAGCTGGAGTCATGGACGTGGGCAGGGTAGAGGGGAACCGCAGAGTTCTTTCTTTGCCTTGTTAGTGACAGGCACCATGCATGGTGCTGTAAGAGCAGCAGAGGGGACAACATGAACAATTCCTTCTGTGCAAAACTACATTCCACTGGCCATGCCCCCAATCCTGGAGGGCAGGCTCTGATCCCGTAGTTCTTAAGGATGGTGACCTCTGCTCCCCTCCACATAAGAACACCATTTCTCCATAATGCAGCATTCTCAGTGCGTTTGAATAAGAAGTCACTCTGCAGAGCAATGTTTGGTTCATGAAGCAGCTACCCACTGAGCCAGTGCAGTGGATTGTGGGGTCCCAGAGATGGGAACAGAACATATAGGGTTTCTGACCACCCCCCAAGAGGTGTCCAAACTCTGACAGTAGATCCCTTCTCAAGATGGCTCCTGGTTATAACACCCTGAGGGTTTGCTGGGAGGTGAATTCCTTTTCTAAAGACAGAATACTATGTGGTTTTCAAATTTCTTATCTACTTAGGCTATTACACTGTGAATGTTGTGAAACACCCCAATAGCTCGGATTGCCAGTACCTACTCTGATGGATTTTTCAGGGCCTCTTTCACCTTTGCTCCAATACAAGGGAGAATCCTCCTCCTCCAACTGGGAAGCCAAGGCAGTAGGTGCTAACTGGGGTATTTTGTTTCTCTTGCTGTGCTGCGGTCCCAGGTCTGGATTTTATATGGGTTCCATTTTTCTTTTCTTTTTTTGGGGGGGTTGGGGTGGGGGGGTGGGGAGTGGATTCTATTTTTCTGGCTGTTGAATTTCAGTGTTCTTCCGTGGGCACTCACCTCAATCGCAGCTATGCACCTGTTGCTTTGATCTTTTCAGAGAAGCAAATGGAGTGCTTGGTGACTCCGTTCAGACACCTTGCTGATCTTGAGCACTGTTTTACATCTATTCCATAGAAGCACATGTGAGGCATCTAAGAGATATCATATGGGACTGAACTTCAGAACTGACAAGCACTATATTTTATATAATAATTTAAAATGAGGATGTTAATATAAATTAGAAGGGAAATGAAAGATTACTCACTAGAATGGGTTGAAAAAATTAATAAAGTAAAATTGAAAAAACTAGATCCTTTCCTAATTTTCACCCAAAATAATTTTATGTAGATGAAGATTTTGAGAAATACATATATTTGTTAATATTTATTAGGTATTGACATGAAAATGAATATCCTAAGAATGCAAATATGGAAGCCATGATTTAAAACCTCCATAGAGTTAGACTCAAAATTTTAACTTTAATGTATCAAAGTCATAGGGAAAAATCAAGAAGAAAACAACAAATTTGGGGAACAACAAATTTGTTTAAGAACAAAGAGTGAATGTCTTTAACATTAAATGGATATTGAATTCAACATGACAGTCACAAATATTTCACCTGTGAAGAGGAATACTTCATCCAAGAATATTTAATTTATATTTCAAATAAAAATATGTGACTATTTTTCGGTCTGCCCTGAATCACTTTTCCCTTTCACTGATGGCTATACCCCACTTCCTTCATTTGGGAACTTACCCTCCTCAAATCCATGTAGTTCTTTATAGACTGTCAACCACCTGACCTCAGCCCCTCCCCACAAAGGTGGAAATGAGATCCAGACCTGACCCATTAAAGAACTATAGCAATGCCAGTTAGAATCCTTTCATTAGGTTTTAACATGGATGCTAGGAAAATGACTCACTGTTCTCTGAGGTTGATGGCGATGCTGGGATGAATTTAATTTGGAACTATTTGTGCCTCTTGACTCTCCGCATACTACTTATTAAAAATAGTGTACAAAAGAATAAAATTAGACAAAGATACAGAGATTGTTTAAAAGAGTTTAAAATGAGAAAGAGTGAGGAGGAAAACAAAGAAAGCAAGGAGGAAGAGAAAAGGAATGAATGGAAGAACAAAATCCAGAAGTGTGAAATTGAGAGTCCATGGAGGCCAGGAAGCTGACCAACCCTACAACTAATCCAGTCAATTTTCATGTGTGTCTTAGCTAGTTTATGCTTCTTTGGAATAGATTCATTATGAGACTTATAATTCAAAAGTTCTGATCATGTCCTTGAGGGGCTGGCAAGATGGCCAAATAGAAATACCCAAAGCTCAGCTCCTTCCACTCAAACAAGACACAGAATAAAACATGAACAGCTGCATTCAGAGGTGAGCGGCATTGAAAACTCAACAAGGGCAAGATTATCATCCTGCAATTCATGGAGGACTGAGCTGGGGGCATGGAGGTGGAATAAAGTGCAGCACAACCATGAACACAGTTCTCTGGCCAGAAGGAGCCCCCACTGCAGGGGCAAGGATGAATGGAGAGTCCCACCGGGCCTTGAATTTGTGGACACTAACAACCTAACTGCAGATGCTGGCGTCTAGGTCTAGAGCCCAGTTAGGGAAGTATCCTAAAGTCTGCACCATAGCTCTGTTCCAGAAAATGAACTTGTGTTGTCTCTTCTGTCACCCACACAGCCCAAGCTATAGCAGTGCAGGAGACATGGTGGGGAGGAGCCACTGACTACAATTGACCCCATGCCACAGCTGGCCTGAGCTGCACCACACTCCATTCAAGCCATATAGTTGGTCCAAACTACTGCCCTATTCAGCCCAAGATGCTTCTCCAGTTGGCCTGCACCATGTAGTTGACTGGGCCACCAGTGAACATAAGAATGCAACCCATGTTTCACATCCCCATGGTGCTAAGACACCCAAACCACCACTAAGAACAAAGGTCTTCCACCACTGCTGGGAAAATATCCACTATGCTTCACATTTCCAGTGCCACCACTCCAATGTCTGGGATGGCCACAAAATGGACACATCACTTTTACTATTGCATGCATCACACACCTGGACCACTAGAGTATGCATTTCCCCATGTTGTCAAAAACATAAAGAGAGACAAAAAAGGTCATCATATACTGATAAAAATATCGATTCAACAAGAAGATATAATGATTGTAAATGTACATGTACCTAATGCTGAAGCACACGGTTTTATTGAACAAATATCATTAGAGAAATTCAATACAATAATAACGAAGGACTTTAACATATACTATACATGTGATGCAGTTAACCAACATTTACAGAACTTTTCACCCAATAGCAGAATGCACATTATTTCTTTGTAAGTATAGGGAATAAAACCCAGGGGCACTCTACCACAGAGTTACACCCCCCACACACACCCTTTTTATGTTTTATTTTGAGACAAGATCTTGCTAAATTGCCCAGGCTGGCCTTGAACTTTCAATCCTCTTGCTTCAGTCTTCTGAATTCCTAGGATTACAGTCATCTGCCACTGCACCTGTCTACATTCTTTTCATCAGCATGAAACATTCTCTAGATCATAGCCCATATTAGGTCATAAAACAAGTATCAATAAATACAAAAAAATGAAATCATACGATGTATCTTTTCTGACCACAGTGTAATAAAATTACAAATCAACCAAAAAAGGAAATTGAAGAAATCATAGAAATACATAGAGACCAAACAGCACACTTTTGAACCAATAGTGGGTCATCAGCATACTACAGCAATGCAGCCACATCAATGTTTATAGCAGCTCAATTCACAATAGCTAGATTGTGGAACCAACCTAGATGCCCTTCAACAGATGAATGGATAAGGAAACTGTGGTATATAAACACAATGGAATATTATTCAGCCATAAAGAAGAAGATATCATGGCATCTGCAGATAAATGGATGGAATTGGAGAATATCATGCTAACTGAAATAAGCCAATCCAAAAAATCAAAAGTCAAATGTTTTCCCTGATAAGTGGATGACGATATATAATGGGGGTCGGGGGCAGGGGGGTGAGAGAAGAATGGAGGAACTTTAGATTACATAGAAGGGAATGAGAGGGAGGGAGGTATGAAAAATGGTGAAATGAGACAGACATCGTTACCCTGTGTACATGTATGATTACACGAATGGTATGAATCTACATGGTGTACAAACCATGGAAATGAAAAGATATACCCTATTTGTGTACAATGAATCAAAATGCAGTCTGTAAAAATTAAAAAAAAAATTTAAAGAAATCAAAGGAAAATTTTTAACTTTCTAAAAGCAAATGAAACTGGGAAATTTGACATACTAAAATATGTGGGATACAGTAAAAGTAGTACTAATACAAAGGATTTTCATAGCAATATGTGCCCACATCAAAAAAAAAAAATTTTGAATAAGCAACCTAGTGATGCAATTGAAGTAATTAGAAAGCAAGAACAAAGCCCATCAGTTGATGTATACATAATATACAATTCAGGCATGCATAGGAATAAAATCTTCTCATTTGCCTCAATATGACTGAAAGGGCACTATGCTAAGGGGTGAAATGCTAATTATTCAATTTGATCATTAAAAATTGTATACATGTATGGAATTATCACACTGTACTACATAAATATGTGCAATTTATATGTCAATTTAAAACATTTTAAGTTTTTTTTTTTTTAAACAGAAAAGTGCAAAGGAGATTTCAATAACCTTCACTAGAGGAAAGCTAGAATAATACTTAGAATATTAGAATTTTGCAAGATTCTATAATTTTGTAAATTTGTGTTTCTAATTTTTGTTCTAGTCTATTTCACTGAGATGGCTAATCAAAATTTTTTGAAACCACAAAAAATAATAAAAATGATTTTTAAATGGGCAATAAATTTAAATCAATGTTTTTTATGAAAGACATAAAATAGACAACAGATATATGAAAAATGCTCAACATCAACTATTCATCAGGAAAATGCAAATTAAAACCACAATGAGATATCTAACTTTTCCAGTTAGAATGACTATTATCAAAACTCTCAGGTGAAGCCAGGCACGGTGGCAATGCCTGTAATCCCAGTGACTTGGGAGGTTCAGGCAAGAGGATAGCAACTTCAAAGTCAGCCTAAGCAACTTAGTGAGAACCTGTCTCAAAATAGAAGATAAAAAGGGCTGGAGCTAAGGCTCATGGTTAAGCATCCCTGGGTTCAATTCAAGGCACCAAAAATAATAATAATAATAATAATAATAATAATAATAATTCTCAGGTGGTAGTTTACTACTACCTATTTTGATGAAGGTTTTTAAGAACAGATTAACATATAAATGTTTATAGTCCCTTTTCTTCTCCCATTCAGAAAAGTGAATCCTCTTTTTGGTAATTCATCTTTCCCTTTTCCTCACTCTCAGCCAACTGCTTCCTGGAATAGTTCTATATTGCAGATGACAGAACAGAATCAGAAATGAACATATAAGGAATGGGATAGCTGGGTCATATGGTGATTCCAATCCTGATCTGAGGAAACTCCATTCTGCTTTCCAGAGTGGTTGTACTAATTTGCAGTCTCATCAACAATGCATGAGTGTACCTTTTCCATATCCTTGCCAGCAATTATTATTTGTATTCCTAATGATTCCCATTCTAACCAGAATGACATGAAATCTCAGTATAGTTTGAATCTGAATTTCCCAGATTGCTAAGTATGCTGAACATTTTTTCATGTATTTGTTGATCATTTGTGTTTCTTCTTTTGAGAAACGTCTGTTTAGTTCATTATGGTTTGGGTTAATTTTGGTGTTTGGGGGGAGTTTTTGTTTGTTGTTTGTTTGTTTGTTTGTTTGTTTAGTTCTTCATATATTTTAAAGAGTAGTTGGCAAAGATTTTGTCCCATTCTGTATGCTCTTGCTTCCTTTGCTCTTCAGAATTTTAATTTTAAGCCATCCCACTTATTGATTTTTGGCAAACAAGAATGTACACTGTCCCTGCTAGAAAAAACTACAGGGAAATGTCCACCACAAGAGATTAATAGCGAATTGTATTTTCACATTGGGACATTAAATAGAAGTACAAAAAAGCAAACTGCAATGCAACAATATGAACAGAGTTTAGAAACATCATATTGAAGGGGGAAAGCCAAAGCATTCACACAGAAAGAAACAATGTATATAAACCTTGCAAAACTTATTGCTTATGGATATTTACTTATTTAAATTTTTGTTTTCATAAACAAGAAATCCGGGAGGGGGAACTACTGGGTGAGAGACAGTAAAGAGATAGGGCTTCGGAGAGTAGATGCAATCATAGATGGGCTCACACAGCTTATCTGATACTTTTAAACTCAAGTATATGTTTTCTATTTAGTAAATATCTAATATATTGTAACAAAAGTAGGGGAAAGTTTTAATGGATCAACAGACAACATGTTTTGTTCTTCAGAGTTACAAGTATTTAAGCTAATTATATATCCATTGTTTTCAAAGTTGGGAATAACTGGTGCTCTAATTTACTATCAGTGACACAAGTTTGAACTGATCCAACTATTATACAGGACACATTTATAATATGTAATCAAGTCTCACAAATACCTTCTGGCTCAGCAGTTTCGTTTCTATTAAGTTGTCAGGAGAAAGTAATCAAAGCCATCTATATGGGTAGTATGTCAGATGTATTCATAACATGATTGCTCATAACTTAAATTGGAAAATGTCCAGCAATGAAATACTATCTAAAGCAATGTATCTATATCCATAAGATAAGTTATCATATAGCCACCAAGAACCATATGTTTATATATTTATCATCATGAAAATATTTACATATTATATTCTCAATGATCAAGGTTATTATAGAACCATCTGATCTATTTTTCATAATACAGTTTTAAATGCAAAAAGAAAGATCCAAGAAGTATACCAAAATTTCAACAGTTAAATGTGTGAGTTAAATGATTTTCTGTCATTTTTCTCCCTAGAGAATTGGAGAAAATCTTTGCCACCTGCTCCTCAGATAGGGAATTAATATCCAGAATACATAAAGAACTCAAGAAAATTAACACCCTCCCTAAATAAAACCAAATAACTCAATTATTAAAGGGAAAAATAACTAAACAGACACTTCTCAAAAATGAACTACAAATGGCCAACAAATATGTGAAAAATGATCAACATTCCTACCAATTAGGGAAATACACATCCAGACTGCATTGAGATTTCATCAGATTGCCATCAGAATGGCAATTATCAAGAATACCAATAATAATAAATGTTGGTGAGGATGTGGGTAAAAAGTACACTCACACATTGTTGGTAAGACTACAAATTAGTTCAATAACTCTGGGAGGCAGTATGGAGATTCCTCAAAAAACTACAAAAGGAACTACTATGTGATACAGCTATCCCCTCCTAATTATATATCCAAAAGATCGAAAATCGGTGTACTACAGTGATGCAGCCATATCAATGTTTATAGCAGCTCAATTCACAATAGCTCAACCATGGAACCAGCCTAGGTGCTCTTCAGCAGATGAATGGATAAAGCAAATGTGGTATATATACACAACAGACTATTAGCCATAAAGAAGAATGAAATGATGTCATTTGCCAGTAAATGGATGGAACTGGAGACTATTATGCTAAGTTAAATAAGCCACATCCAGGAAGTTGAAGGTTGAATGTTTTCTCAAAATGAAAGAAAGATAAGGGAAGTAGAAGGGGATTGAGGAGGAGGAGGGATGGGATAAGGGGAAAACAGTGGAATGAATCTGACCTAACTTTCCTATGTACATACAAGAATATACCACAGTGAATCTCACCATTATATATATCCATAAGACACTAATTTAAAAAAATAAAAGTAAGTAAATAGCAGAAAGATGAGTAGAATAGAGGAAAGAGAATGGAGGAGGGAGGAGAGGAGGGTAAGGAAAAGTACTAGAGACTGAATTGGAGCAAATTATCTTCCATGTATTTACAATTATGTCAAAATTAATCCTAATGTTGTATGTAGCTAATATGAACCCCAAAAAAACAAACAAACAAACAAACCAGACCTGAATTTTAAATAGGTGCATGTAGTTATCTTGTGAGAACTCAGTCTACTTTTTCAATTTGAAGGCTTGCCCTCTGTTTTGGCAAATTTTCTTTCTTTTTTTTTTTTTTCTTATTTGTTTCTTACATTTTTTCAAATGTGTGCATTATGGTTGCAACATGATAGATTTGTTATCACATGTCTGTACATGCACACAATATGATGATATAATTTGGCCAATACCACTCCCTAGCACTTCTCTACTCCCTCCTTTCCACCCTTGGCCCCTTTCCTCTACTGATCTCCTTTTCATTACGATGAGACCCACCCCCACTTTTCCTTTTTCCTCTCTAACTTCCACATGTATTCGAGAAAATATATATCCCCTCGCCTTCCAAGTTTGACTTATTTCACTTCTAGTACTGGTCTCCAGGTCCATACATTTTCCTGCAAATGACATTCCACTTGTCCTTATGGCTGAATAAAACCCCACTGTGTATAAATACCACAGTTTATTTATCCACTCTTTCGTTGATGGTCACCCAGGCTGGTTCCATAGTTTGGTCATTATAAATTGTGCTGCTATAAACATGGGTGTGCCTGTATCTCAGTAGTATGATGACTTCAATTCTTTAGGATAGATACCTTTCTCTTCTTTATAACTTTTCATAACTCAATCTATGGTTGACCCCATGCATTGATCCTCTACCTTTCTGATATTTTTCTTCTATTTGTCATTTCTTGTTTTTGTTGTTCTGATTTCTGGTTCTATATGAATGAAATAATTTTCAGTCATTTTTTCCTCCTCATCTATAAATAATCTAAAATGTATTTTAGACTCAAATTCAGTTGATCTTAAAAAAGTTTAACATTTTGTTCTAAATCTACCAGGTTTCCTATCCCTTGAGATACAGAAGGAAAGAGTTGTTTCTTTCTCCCTCTCAGTTATTGTTTACTATTGTTATTTGGACAATAACAAATAACTCTTGACTTTCCCCTCTAGGTACAATGAACAAGAAATCATGGTTTCTGGTTTTATGGAACAACACAGTCCTGTACAGAAAAACAAAAAAATTATCAACTACATAATAAAAAGGTCTTTCCAATAAGGGATAAGAAGACATTAAAGTACAATATAAAGACCGGAGTAGGGAGGCAAGAGGGAAGTGCTTTAGAACGGAGTCTTTCTTGGAGTTCACACTCGGGCTCAAACTTGAATGAAGACAAGGAGCCAGTCCTGCATACACCTGGGTAATGTGCTCTGCAGGCAGAGGACAGAGCCAGCATTCAGGCCTCTGGAGACTCAAGGCACCATAGCAAGGAGAGGAGAGAGTGAAACAAAAAGTTATCGAGGTCGGCAGAGTCAGATCTTGTCAGGCTCTGCAGATACTGGCTAGCCACGGGGTGAAGCAGGGTCCAACCTCCCAGCATGCCTTGAGGCTTCAGCACTTTCCATGAGCTTCCCTTCTCTCAGGCCATGCACTAGCTCAGAAGAGTAGCCCAGTGATGTCTAGTCCTTTCCACAGCACCCACAAGTCCATGAGTCCCCTCTCTGTAACACCTTTGATTAGTCTGCACATGTCATCCCTTAGTTATAGTAATTGTTTGCTTCAGAGACCCATTGTCCATTCCTGTGATTGTGTTGTGTACTTCTTTTTTTCTCTTGTGCCTCCTCTTTCCCTCCTATCCCCCTTCCTCTATGCTACTGACTTTCTTTCTATTTTTTAATTTTTCAATTGGTACTTTATAGATATAGACAAGGGTGGAATTTTATTGTGATATATTTATACACGTACATAGCATCTTTCTGCATTTCCTTCCCTTTCCCATCCCTCCTTCTTCCGCCTCAATCTCCTTCTTCTATTTCACTGATCTTTCCTCTATCCTTATGACATTACCCCTCCCCTGTTTTTCCCCCTTACTGTACTCTCATTTGACCCTTTATTTTCTAAGTCTGGATTATTTATTTAGCATTGAAATGGATAAAGAAACTGGTATATATGCACAATGGAATACTATTCAGCCATAAAGAAGAATAATATTATGGCATTTGCAAATAAATGGATGGAATTGGAAAATATCATGCTAAGTGAAATAAGTCAAGCCCAAAAAACCAAAGGCCGAATGTTTTCCCTGATAAGTGGAGGATGATATATAATAGGGGTGGGGAATGAGAGAATAATGGGGGAACTTCAGAATGCGTAGAAGAAAATGAGAGGGAGGGAGTATGAAAAATGGTGGAATGAGAGAGACATCATTGCCCTATGTACATTACATGAATGGTATGAATCTGCATTGTGTACAACCATAGAAACGAAATTATGTACCCCATTTGTGTACAATGAATCAAAATGTAGTCTGTGAAAAATTAAAAGCTAAATAAAATTTTTTTTAAAAATGTAGCATTGAGTTCTCCAGTTTCATCATTTCTTTTTCTTTTTTTTTTTTTTTTTTTTTTTTGGTACTGGTGATTGAACCCAGGGGTTTTTAATCACTGAGCCACATCCCTAACCCTTTATATATATAAAGGGTGTGTGTGTGTCTGTATATATATGTGTATATTTTATTAGAGACAGGGTCTCTCTAAATGCCTCCCTAAATTGCTGAGTCTGGCTTTTTGAACTCACAACCCCACTGCCCGGGGCTCCCCAGCCTCTGGAATTACAGCATACGTCACTGCACCCAGTTTATCCATTTCTTTCTTCCTATCTTCCTTTCTTCCTTCCTTCCTTCCTTCCTTCCTTCCTTCCTTCCTTCTTCCTTTCTTTCTTTCTTTTTCTTTCTTTCTTTCTTTTTTCGGTTTACCCATTTCTAATTGATGTGGGACATGCCAGAACATCTCTTCTAAAGTTGCTGTACTTCACAATGTCTAATACGGGGAAAGAGGTCCCCAAATTTGGAATTTCTCTGGACTTTGTAGTCAGCATCTACCATTGGTAAATTCATAAGTCTCGAATTTTGAGGTGGCTCTGGAGAAGGAAAGGCTTTGTGGATTGGGCTCAGACTTCTATGGTTTTCTATCCCTGCAACATCTCTATTGGTTTTCCAACATGGAGTTATTTTTTTGTGACCAATTAATGATGCAGGACTCAACCTGAGCTAGGATTATGAATGGATGTATGTGTAATGCTGGCCCTACCTGGCAGGAATAATCACCACATAACCCAACTCAGGTGCCCAATTATTAGGGAAAAGTTTGGCTTCTAACCCACAGTGGGGACCAGGAGTGTTGATTCCAGAACCAGGATACATTGGTGTGCTTCCTGGTGCTCCTCTGCGCAGTTGTTCTCACCAATGGTAAACAGTGACATCCCAATAACAAGGTATCACCTCAAGACTCGTATACTACTGGAAGGACCTTTGTTTACCCACCAGGTTGAGCACCCTGTGCAGCCTAGATCCTGAAGGAAGACAAGGTGATCTGAGGGAAACCTCGTTATCAAAATAAGCCTCAGGACCAGCTACAGAAATGAGGGCTTTTGACAACTCCCCTCTCAGAGGGGAGATAATTCATGTGAAGCGCACTTCAGAGGATAACATTTTAGGTTTATACCACTCTGCAATGATATAATAACCATTCATCTATGATGCAAAATTTCTTCTACCCTGATTTATTGTCCAACCTTGTTTGTCCCTTGGATAAAAGAGGACGATGAATTCAGACAGTAAAAGAATAAGTTTTGCCTTAGTTCTGTTTGCAACCCTTTTGTGCCCTACTTGGTGCCTTTATTAAGGTCTTCTCTGGGTACCTAATTTGAGTGTGTCTGGCAGGTCCCTGACTGATACAAGTGTACAAAATCAAAAGTCAAGACACTTGATTTTTTTTTTTTGTTACTGAAAAGTTCATTGTGTTGAAGTATTTACTGAAAAAAATTATTGTACATGTGTTCAGCTTCATGTAAGCATATAAGTTCAACAACGTACTACATGCTATTTTGCTATATACATTGCTAACGGTGTATTGTGGTTATCTTTAACCACAACAGAGTTGAACTCGCTTTTTAGTGACTGAAGAGAATTTAACCGAATGGATGTAACATAATTGACTTAAAATCAATTAATTGATTTTTTAGTTATTTTATTCACTTTTGAGCTTTATTCTCTGAGTGAGCTACTATATAGCTAAATTTATTTACACATTCTTAATTACATGATATAGTATTGTATAAAAACAAAGCCTTCATAAGATTCTAAAAATCTAGCAGTCTGTCTTTTTTTTAAGAGTTAAGCGTTTGTGGTATTTTTTTGTGTTAATATTGACCTATTTGGGGGGAACTGATTGTGATGTATTACTATCAAATTTATGATAAAATAGCACAAAAATGCCAAAACATTTCCACTTTTGTTTCCCTCTCTCTCATATTTTATTATGAGTTTTTTAGATCCTTTGGTCACACAGACTTAAAAAAAAAAAATTCTCTAGGGAAAAAGTCCCTGAACCAGGAGGTATCATGTTTTTGTAGTATCACTTGGTCACTGCTTCTTGTGGTATATAAAATTAGCTTCATATCTTCCTATGGCAGGATATTATATGGACCTTTACGTTAAAGAGCACAGGAAAATCTGAGTCCCAGAAGATGTTCTTCTCTTTACACAGGTAAAATGGATGTATGGAAATAATTTTAATAATTTTAATAAGCATGGTTTTAATTTGAGACATGATTCTGTTGTTGGAATTGCTATGAACATTAGTCAGATCCTAAAGGGCTTGAGTGTATCCTAAAGTGAAAGAGACAGTGTCCAGGACAAGGAATTGAATAGCACAGGAGAATAGTTGTGAAAAAGCCTATGGACATAGTGGAAAAGGCTAGCTGACTTTGAGCTAGAACTGAACCACATTGTGCCTAGAGAAATGTGAAAAGCATTAGAAAAAAGTACAGTTTTGTAATAGTTTGGATTCTGCATAGGTTGCAATTAATCATTCTGTTATAAGGTGACGATTACTTTCATGATCTCATCTTCTACCACTTGGTAAATAGGCAAAAAAAAGTGACACATGAAAATTAAAAACAAAACAAAGGTTATATATTTTCTCTCCACTGACTTTTCAAAAGATGGATGTATACTGATCATCTGGAAATAGATGTAAATTGATTAGGAACATATCAAGTTTGTCAGATAGAAAAGAGTCTTGTAGACACCTGAACATAAATAAAAATTTGACATGGAGACCAACAACCCAAAGTTGAATAATTTACAACGTAATGTCATTTTGGAACGTGCTATCAAGCATGTGAAGAGAAAGTCTGCAGATGACAAAAATTTCAAAACCAAATAATAATTATAAATACCAGGAATTAATATTTTTGTGTTTTTCCCTGCAGTTTATAATTAGAGCATTTGTATCAATTTAATCTCTGAACTGTAAGAAGCATAGAGAAGAGTGTTAAAAGTATTGTCAAAAGGAAATTTTTCTAGGGTTGAGGGTACCTGAGAAAGAAAATCAAAGAGTAAATGTAAAAGGTGTTGTTCTTTGAGACTTGCAAACTGAAAGCTATAGGATAACTTTGTTTCATTTAAGTAAAAAGACATTTATCCAAAAAGGATGCGCTCCCAGAGTAATAAGTAAAAGTACAGGTGTTCTTAAAGTACAGGGGGGTAGACTTTGCTTGGGTATAAAGAATGTTTTGTGACACTTTGAAGAGTAAAAACACAGAAAGTTTGAACTGAGAGAAATAACGAACTTAGCAGAGGAAATACACTTGGATGAAGGCTTAGATGAGACCTAGATGTCCATAGGTCCCATTTACCTTGATGACTCTATATTTGGAACCCTGTTACCAAATATTTCCTTCATTCATAAAAATTAAATGTCTGGTCATCTGATTTGGAGGATTTCTAAATGTTATGCAGCTCAAGAAAAAAGATTAATCACAACACAGGGTAAAGAGGTCTTGTCTTTTGCATCATGGATATAAAATTAGTTTAAATGAATATAATTAATGCATTTAAGAAAAATTATTTCAAGGACAACTGATTTATAAGAGAAGATGATTTTAAAATATATCCTTCAGGAGTTTCCCTGAGTGTATTTATGACTTCTAGGTGAATAAGCATCAGGTCCTTGAGTCTACATCTAGAAACCTTTCTAAGACCTTTTCTCTAGAATGAGATTTGAATCCTGACTCTATGCCAAGTGATTTTAAAGCTATAATGACTCTAACTTTATGAGTTTTTATACTCCTGACATTTGCACGAATAGTCTCATTCATTTGGTACATCTACATTCCATAGTTACATCTCATTTTATTTTAAACTCACTTTAAAGAAAAATTTTAGTTCTTGTCTAGTTCATGGGATCAGAGATCCAAAAGACGAGTGAATATATAGCTGATGAAAACTGATGGAGAAACTCTTCTAAGAACCTTAGTACTTAAAGATTCCTAGAGATATACTATAATTTATTTATAACTATACTGTTTCTAAAAAATGGGTTAAAAAAGCGTGTACAGCATATCTTAGAAACTCTCTTAATTAAAAATGAGCTTTTTCCTTCTTCTCTTCTTTATTGTACACATATTTTCCAAATTTCATAGTCCTTTTTGGATTTTCCTTTAAGTCTTTTTATTTCATATTTTCTGCAATTCTTGCTCACTTTTATAATGCTTTATTTTATATTTTCTCTGTCACTTCAGAACTGTGGTCTGCTTATCTTCTTTATATAATTAAGCATATTTTAATATGCCTTTAAATAATCCAAATACACCTTTTTCTGTCTTTCAGAGAATACTTACTCATTCCCATCATGTACCTGTTGTGATTCTAAGTTTTGGGAAACATTGGAGAGAAGACAGATATAGTCCTTAACTTTATGGGAATCGTGGTCTAATTAAGAGAACTTAACAATGAATTGTATTTGTACTAAGCACTATAAAGAAATACATTTAACTTACATTTAAAAACTTACTTGAGATCACTAAAAGAATGAATATTATAATCTATTATTGAGTAGAATGAGACAGTATATTTTGAAATATCTTTTGGACATGGTGATTTGATGTTCTCTACTTGTCAATACCATCTCTCATTTTTATTCACTTATTTATCTCATGTACTAAGCATGATAATGAGCAAGTGAAGAAAGGGAAATATTAATACTGAATACCTACCTATGGAATACAAACATACTGAAAGCATGATTATAATCTTTAATGATCTTATCCTTATAATGTACCATAAGAAGTCAATATTTTAAATTTGTCCATTAGATAAACTGAGGAGTAAAATTTTAAGTACCTTCCCCAAAATTAACTTGTCAGTGGCTGAACTATAGGATACATTTTGGTTTTCTAAACCCAAAGTCCTTTTTCTTTCTACCATGTTATATTGCTTCTCTAAATAAAGTTAAAATTACAAAGTAATGTCATAAGTCCTTTCATAGATATTTGAGTAAAACACTGTCTTCTATGCCACAGTGCCCTCGTAGGATTAAGCTTTCAGATCCTGTGCTACTCTGGGGCAGTGATTCTCACATTACCTTATTTTTCTCCCCCAGTGTTTCACGGACTGATACCTTAGCTGAATGCAAATCCAGGCTTTTATTTTTCATTGTAATGTCAAATTGCTAGAGAAACTTCTATGGTGCTGGGGGAATGAACCCAGGACCTTGTGCTTGCCAGGCAAGCACTATACGAACTAAGCTATATCCCCAGCTCCATTTCTAAATATTTACTCACCATTTCAGTCTCTAATGTGATGCAAATTGGTCATTGACAGTTCATGGACCTGCACCTCTCTGTGGACCACTTTTTCATTGCATCAGAGAATCCGAATAATATTAAGTAAGACCTTCTAGCTATGATAAACATTTAATAAACTTTGAAGATAAATGTTTTCCAGAGGTGCGGAGTAGGAAGGAAGGGCTTATTTGTCAGAATAATCCTGTGGTCTTGGTGGAGGCACCAGTTGAGAAAAGGTACACAGTGCTTTGTGACTGAACCAGGCTGTGTTTTGAAGGAAAAATTAAAAGAACTTGGGGTAAAATCATAGGTTCCCATGTTGACCAATCTTCTATCTCATGAGGAACATCACTGCAGCTTCTCTTGGAGAAAGCAAAAGGATATTAAATTCAGAGACAATCCTTCATGGAATAGAACAACTCTATGACAGCCACCTACTTCTCTGTGTGGTTACAATTTCAAATCTCTGGGCATAATACGTGGATTGCCCCTTCCAGTTTCATTAAGATATAATTGACTATACATATTAAGTATATTTATGGTGTACAATGTGATGTTTTGATATATGTACACACGTTGTGAAATGATTGAATAAAGCTATACTTATTTGTGATGAGAACATTCAAGATCTACTGCCTGAGGAATTTTCAAGTATGAACTACACATTTATTATAAACCATAGTCACCACACTGTATAATAGATATCCAGAAATTAAGGATGCAAATTGAATAACTGATGAATATTCTCCCATTACATCTCCCCACCCGACCCTGTCCACCCCTGGTCAACCATAATAATCTCTGCTTCTGTGAGTGTGACTTTTTTTCCTACTCATAAGTGAAATCTTTCAGGAAATCATGGAAATTGTCTTTCCATGCCTTTTTAATTTCACTTGGCACAATAACTTCCATTCTCATTTATGTTGTCACAAAACACAGATTATCCCTTTCTAAGGAGAAGAATGGGTGTGTGTGTGTGTCCTACTCAACTGTCAAAAGGACACTTAGGTTGTTTCCATATATTTTACTCTCCCAGGATATTGTGAAAAATCCTTCAATGAACATGGAATATGTCTTTCAAGTATAATAATGTCACTAATCTTCAGATACAGTCCTACAAGTTGTATTGTGGATTATATGGAAGTTCTATTGTTAATTTTTTCTTTCTTGTGATGCTGGAGATATAATCCAGGGTCTTGTACATGCAAAGCAGGTACTCTACCACTGGGTTATATACCCAGCCACTATGTTTAATTTTTTTGACAAATCTCTGTACTATTTTCCTTAATAGCTGTGCTGACTTAACCTCCAATCAACAGTGTACAAGTAATTTCTTATTTGACATCCACCCCCAACTTTTTATATATTGACTTTGTGATAATAACTCTTTTAACAAATGTAAATTGATATCTCATTGTGATTTTATTTGATACTTCCCTGATGTATTAATGATGTTTAGCCTTAGTTCGTATGCTTATTGATCTTTAAGTTGGTTTTAATGCGAAAGTAAAACTAGGCTTTTATAACTTTGACTTCTCTCCTCCTGGTCTATTAACATAGTTGTCATAATTTACATTTTCTCCTGTTGTTCTTCCACAGGCAGCACATCCAATAAAGCCAATGGAAGGAGCAAATCACTCTGTGGTGTCTGAGTTTGTGTTCCTGGGACTCACCAACTCCTGGGGTATCCAGCTACTCCTCTTTGTGTTCTCCTCCATGTTTTATGTGGCAAGCATGATGGGAAACTCCCTCATTGTGTTCACGGTGGCTTCTGAGCCACATTTACATTCTCCCATGTACTTTCTCTTGGCCAACCTCTCCTTCATTGACCTGGGTTTTTCTTCGGTTGTCTCCCCCAAGATGATTTATGACCTTTTCAGGAAGCACAAAGTCATCTCCTTTAGAGGATGCATCACCCAGATCTTCTTCATCCATGTCATTGGTGGTATGGAGATGGTGCTGCTCATAGCCATGGCCTTTGACAGATATGTGGCCATATGTAAGCCTCTGCACTACCTGACCATCATGAGCCCAAAAATGTGCATCTTCTTTTCAGTGGCTGCCTGGGTGGTTGGCCTTACGCACTCAGTGGTTCAATTGACTTTTGTAGTAAAGTTGCCCTTCTGTGGCCCTAATGTGTTGGACAGCTTTTACTGTGACCTTCCCCGGTTCATCAAACTTGCCTGCACAGACACCTACCGACTGGAATTCATGATCACAGCTAACAGTGGTTTCATCTCTGTGGGCTCCTTCCTCATACTGGTCACTTCCTATATTGTCATCATTCTCAGTGTTCAGAAACACTCTTCTGCTGGTTCCTCGAAGGCTCTGTCCACACTTTCTGCTCACATCACTGTGGTCGTCTTGTTCTTTGGTCCTTTGATCTTCTTCTACACATGGCCATCTCCCTCCACACACCTGGACAAGTTCCTAGCTATATTCGATGCAGTCATCACGCCTTTTCTGAATCCTGTCATCTACACACTAAGGAATCAAGAAATGAAGGTGGCAATGAGAAGAATATGCAGACAGTTAGTGAGTTACAGGATGATCTCTTAAATGATTGAATTGTGAACAGTCTTCTTTGAACACAGAAGTTCATTGTTAATGATAAAACTCAAAGAAAAGTCTTTGACTACTCTGATTTGCTTATATATGCTGATATTGAGGCCATTTTGTCTTCTACTTAGGAGGAAAGGAAAAATCTCTTCTACCAACAGAAGGATTTACATAGAAAATTTGTTTTATAAAGCATAGATTATAATAATCCTGAACCTCAATTCCTAAGGAATAATATTTAAATGAAGTAAATTCTTAGACATATGGAAGAGGGCAGGCTACTTTAAAGCCTTTAGAACAGGAAAAACTTTCTTTTTTTTTTGAACAGGAATATGCCTCACATACAGGAATTTCTGACTGTACTCCAAGAGGGGACATTAAAAGGGGCTTCTTTTGGGCTGGGGTTGTGGCTCAGTGGTAGAGTGCTTGACTAGCATTTGTGAGGCACTGGGTTCAATCCTCAGCACCACATATAAATAAATAAACGAGATGAAAGTCCATCCACAACTAAAAAAGAATTTTAAAAAGGTGGGGGGGGCTTCTTTCTCTTTCTTGCAACTTGCAAACACTCTACTCCCTTTTGTCACTCTGCCAGGGTGGGCAAGGAGGTTAGAATCTTGAGAGCACTCACATGAGTCTAATGGATGCACACTGTTTGATAGAAAGGTCAAAGTTGTGTGAGCTATTTTTAGAATGTCAAGAAGAAACTAAGAAAACATCACCACCTTTCTTGATTAGCATTAGGCTACCTAAACCCATTCAATTTCCATTACCCTTTTGAGCCTATTTCCTCATCTACCTTTTTGCTTCGTATATTTCTGTGTATGAATTTCACCACAAGAAAAGTTTGTGGGAATTTTGGATGTGGAATTGAAGAAACATTCACTTTTGGTTTGAAGATGTGTTCAGGTACCAAATCACTTTTCACATGTGGCTTCTGATGGGCTGGCTCACCCTAATGGTGTGGGACAGCATCTAGGCCTGCGGCTCCTACCTCCTAGTGGCTCTCTCCCTTCAGTTCCTCCAAGTCCTGAGCCAGATGCAAGAACGTGATTATGATGAAAGTCCCCAGGTTATGCAGTTACCTTCATCATCAAAATTGAAAATATTCATTTTGCACCAGTCCCCAACAAGTAGGAATTGGGCCCTGGGAAAACGCTGAGGGTGCTGATCTGTTGGGGGAAGGTGACTGTAGCCATATGGAAGATTAAATATGAGTTTTTCTGTAAAATGTCCATCTGAGATTTTTACATTTAATATTTTCAAAACAGTTTAAAGAACAAAAAATGTTATGTGTATTCTAATTGCAAAGTATGCACACATTTTGGATGGCTTTATTTTTATTGTGTAAAACTGTTGGACACCTGACTGTGATGCACAAATTCTTTACATGTAAGGAGTCTATGCATTTTACAGTAACTTATTTTATAATTGGGTAATGAGACAGTTATACTTTAAACTGCCATTATTTTTATTAATTGCTTTCATTTTCTTTAGTTATTACGAAGTTGTATTTATTTTATACAGAGGGATTTTCATTTTCCTGATGCCGTAATGTTTACTTCAGCTTGTTTGACCTTTCTTGTGTATTTGCATGTTGTAATGTATGATAAGAATGAATGTAAATGCTGTGGCAACTGTAATTATTTTTGTAAAGGGCTGGTCACACATGGATCTGGTTTATGAATGCATTTGGAATGATTTTAATAACCAGATCACCTTTTCAGAAATTTAGACATGAACACCAAAAGAAGCATTTTTCTCAGCAAAAATTAATAGCTGCTTCTATTTTTTTTAACCTAGAGAAAATAAAGCTGATTCTTTCCATGTTAAAAAAAAATTGAGAATATTGAGCTGGGCACAGTAGTACATGCCTGTAATCTCAGCAGTTCAAGTGGTTGAAGCAAGAGGATCAGGAGTTCAATGCCAGCCTCAGCAACTTATTAAGGCCAAAAGAACCTTAGTGAGACCCTGTCTCTAAATAAAATATTAAAAAGGGCTGGGGATGTGGCTCAGTGGTTGAGTGATCCTGGGTTCAATCCCCACTACCAAAAAAAATTAGAAGTATTGAGAGACACACACAATACTAGTTGACCTTTGGTCTCCACTTCATGTCTATTTGCCCTTCTGTCAAGCCAAAGCACACTAATACCAGTGCAGTGGGATATGTTGCTGAGAGACCAAAGAAAATACCCAAAGACTATATGAGTCATAAGGCTTTATTGGGGAAATGCTTACAGGGAAGGTTCAGCAGATAGCACCTTGGTCCTTTATGGAGCTTTGCCAAGAAGTACCTTGTCTGTCTCATGGCATTTCATTCAGTGTTGACTGGCTAGATGAGGGACACCTATCCTTTCCATAGTTCCTTCAGTTCCACACCTGTCCCCACTCAGAGAGGGGTTTTACATGTTAGGCTGCAGAAGCAGCAACATCATCAGCATAAGTTTGCTTTGTTTACTTGTATGACCAGCATCCCATGGAGCAACTCTCCTGGTGTACATGCAAAAAGCAACTTTTTACAGTAGCTTTCCATAGTTCCCAGAGTGCACGTCCTTCAAGATATCCTTCAAGATACCTTCTACTCATCCTGGCCTAGGCACTCTCTTTCTTCATTGACTTCATTAGGTTCTTGGGAACTCCGAGGAGCATCTCAAGACCATGGTGCTTTACTGTCTTCCTTTTCTTTAAGGATGACACATCTTCCATAATGTTGGCTTTCCTGGCTTCAGACCTGGCGTGAGGCTCGGTGGTAACAGACTTATATGGACTGCTTAATGGTTTCCACCATTGCACAAAGTCTAATTCCAATAAGTAATATCTTATTCTCTAACACTGTAGTGATACTATTTCTTTGACCAAACCCTGAGTGATAAACATTCAACACTTCTTTCAGCCTAATCATCTGTGGATTTATATTATAAAATAACTTATCAATTCATATGATATCTATGCAACATTGTGTCTCAACAAGGGACACATGAGATAGCAAATGAAGTATAATAATGAGGTTACAGTACATGGAACCATTAGTCTACCCACATGCCCCACCACTTACAAGGAACTGACTGATTGATCAGAATAGTCTGCTAAGGTTCGGTTTCAGTGCTATCTGGAGCACCACACCTTGGGATGCTGGGGTGGTCTCGTGGGATGCAGGAAAAGTCTGTGATAAGCTACAGAAGCAGGCTGTGTTACTCACAGAAAAGAGGGTGACACCCTCTTCTGCTACTGTAGCTTACTTGTGTTAATAGAACTTCCTTTCTTCCCGTAGTCCTGTTGGCGTAAGTATGAGAAGAGCTCACTGCTTTTGATAACCCTCAGTTCCTTTTCCATCTCTTATTGGTTCTCATAACCCTACCCAAACTATTGTATATACTGCTTGCAATCAGTTATCTTCAATTTCACATTTGAGTGTTGTATCATAAAGAAAAGGGAGAGAGTAAAGCACCATGTCCCTGAATGTCCTCTTTCTGATCTCATAAACCTAGCCACATTAAGGAAACACTGAGAACAAAACTGGGCTTGAATATCCAGACATATTTTATTTTGAAAGACAGTGGTTTTTTTCTCATGCACACTGGGAACTAGGGAACATTAATTTTTTTCTGTAGAAAGTCGCCTATTATGATTACTTTTTCAATGTACATCACAACATCGCCCCTTGGGATGCCGGGTACACAAGCAAAACAAGCAAGCTCATGCTGATGATGTCACTGCTCCTGCAGCCTGACATATAGACCCCCTCAGTGGTGACTGGAGAAGAACTGAGGACCCTGTGCAAAGGTTATCTGTCACTCATTCAGCCAGCCACCACTGGAAAACATGCCACGAGGGACAGAGGGCACTGCTTGGCAAAGCGCCACAAGGGCGGAGGTGCTACTGGTCAGCTATCACCCCTGGAGCTTCCCTGTAGGCACTTCTCCACTAGAGCCTAGGTCTCCCATTCAACCTCCAGGCACTTTCTTTACCCATCCCCTGGCACGACTGGGCTGTGGAGCTTGGCAAGTGTGACATCTCTTCTGGTCTGAACCTTGATTAATTCCCTACCTTTTTTTAATCTATAAAACAATGAAAAGAAATTAGAGTCCTATACGTTTACAATGTGAAGTACACTAACATGTAAAACACAAGGAAGGTCTGGAAGAATACGACCACGTGCTGTTATCCCCAGAGAGGCCGGAAGGCGACCTGGATTAAGGGTCATTATCAAAGGGTCTTTGATTTTCTTTGAGATGTTCTACTTTTCAAATGAGAACAGACTCACATACTCTCTGTGCAATTATAAATTACTTAAAAATTAAAAGTTGTGATCTTTGCTGCTATCAAGTCATTCTGTGATACTTTAAACTGGATTTTAAGTTTTCAAAGAATCATTAGTTAATATTAAAGTTACAATTTTCTTAACTCTAATTCATTAGATATATTCTCTCTTTTTTCCAGTTAAAAGAATCTTGAGTACACTGTTTGAATTTGCTGTGCTTTAGACTTTAAGAGCAATGTATTTCCGAGCTGCCAGATCACAGACCTGCATTCCAAAGCATTTTCTCTTTGTTTTCCTAGGCTTTTTGGAAAGGAGCTTGTGGGTCACAGATGTGAGCAACTTTGGAGAGACATTGAAGGAGGTCAGGGGCTCTTCCTGCTTTGCTGACATGGGAAGTCTTTCTTGGAAAGCGGTTTCAGCATAGACATTGTTAAGAATTCGGTAATTTGCTTATTTTTCAACCTTTTTTTTAAGGTCTTCTCTCTAAAATTCGTAATTATTTTTGCAGTGATGACAAGTTTTATTTAGTGATATCCATAAGCTTATGGATGTGAAATGGAGTTCTATTGTTTTTTTATTTTTTTTTATTTTTACAGACTGCATTTTGATTCATTGTACTTACCCTATGTACATGTATGATTACACAAATGGTATGAATCTAAAATTCATAATTTTTAGACCATCGTACCATGATTTGTTTCTTATTTTAATCATATTTTATGATTTTATTTTAAAATTATTTTTACTCTTTTTTTACATTTTTAGCTTTGGCTTAATTTTATTCTTCATTTTTCAGTTTTGCTCGACTAAACAAATATTTATAGACTGCCTTTATTTATGGCAGAAAATACACAAGGTAATGGACAGTGAGAGAAAAATAAGGCAACATTCCTGCCCTTGAGATTCTTCCACTCTGCTGGGTAGATAGAAACAGTTTCAATGTCATGAGGTTGGTGTAGTGGGAAGTTGTACTATGAGACTACGAAGAGGAGCAGAGAGCAGAGCAGCAGCTTTAAACCAGAGTAGCACATCAGAATTACCTGAGGCACTTTCAAAAATATTGAGAGTCTTGGCCCATCTCTCAGAGAGTTTGATCCAAACAGTCTGGATCGGGTGTGTTATTTTGTAAAATCTCTCCTACCACTCTCCACCTTGAACTTATTGTCCTGTTATTTCTAAACCACATAGTTTCTCTGACATGCTAAACTTACCATACCTCATTCTGCAAGTTGTTAATTCTTGGAATTTATCCTTCCCATCCTCATCCTGGTCTCCCGCTCTCAAGTCTCTTCTCAAGTGTCACTTCCCCTGGGAGGTCTGCCCACATCCTCACAGGCAGATTTAAGGGTTCTTGCTTCTGTGTTCCTACCCACTGCATGGATGATGTCCTCAGTAGAGCTATTATCCAGAATGGATTAAAATGCTTTGTGGAGCTCCAAGCTACTTGGGCTGGAACTAAAGTATTTGTATAAGAATGAGCTGAATGAATAAACTCCATGTCTAGACCTAGCTTTTAAGAGAATTGCAATCTAGGGGGCCTTTTTGAAAAAAAAAATGGATTTTGGGGCTGGGGCTATAGCTCAGTTGGTAGAGTGCTTGCCTTACAAGCATAAGGCCCTGGGTTCAATCCCCAGCATAGAAAAGAAAGGAAGAAAGAAAAGATGGCTTTTGGTGTTATTTTGGATCCTATATCGTAGGCTACTTTTTTGATGCAAAAGAAATTCAAGTAAAATTTTCTGTTTTGCATGATGTGTACTTAAGCTGAAGTTTACAATGAAATTCACATGAATTTAACTAGTCACGCTCATACTTCCCAATCTGCCTCATTTTAAGTAACAAACCAGCACATCAGAATTGACAGACACAGTTGCCATAAGTGATATTTTTTTGGGTGTTGGGGATTGAACTCAGGGCACTTTAACACTGAGTTATATACCCAGTCCTTTTTTATTTTGAGACAGGGTCTCACTAAATTGCTAAGGCTAGCCTCAAACTTGTGATCCTCCTGCCTTAGCCTCCCAATCTGCTGGGATTACAAGTATGTACCACTGCTCCTTGCAAAGGTAATACTTTAAAAATGCTTCGTTTTGTTTCCTCTCCAGTGACTCATTGCAAGGTTTTTCTTCTGGTTATTTTTACCAAACTAATTGAGTTCTAGGGACAATTCCCCTGACCACATGAAAAGCTGGCAAATCCAGGTTTCTGCAGAAGTACTTTGTTATTCTCCAATGCTGGCAATTACCCACCCTTTGGATTATATTAGTTGTTTAAATAACAGTCACGCAAGTCGAAAACTTAGCTACTCAGGGAGCCTAATTACCTGAAGATGCTGTGGTCTGGAAACAGGTAGGTGCAAAGACAGAAAGTGAAGATAACAACAGGAAAAATTTGGACTTGATATATCAAATTCACTTACAGAAAAATAGTCTAGTGGTAGAATCTGCATTTGCAGATGTCAAATAACTTTTTGGTTATGGACAGGTAGGTAATAATATTGGAAAAAAGGAACAGATCATATTAGGAAGTACAGATTGTGTTAAAAGTAAATAACTGACTTTGACTTTTACCTTGTAGTAAAAATGTATCTTGGTTTCAAGGGTGATACCAAAGCTATAGGGAGACCCTAGGTCAGCAAATGTGAATCTTCGGCATAAACAGGGCATTTGGGAGTTCAAGAGATGCTTTAGTAAAGGATGTATTTATTTTACATCTTTAACCATTTCAATAGGAATGAAGGGAAATTAATAACCTAGAGGAGTACAAAGTTAGGACTACTTGCTTTGTTTTATTTCTGTCTTTTCTGAAAAGTTGAAAAGGGGGAAAGTTCACACAGTTTAGTACTCTGTGGCCTTTGTTAGAATTAAAACCAAAGAGCATACACAGAATTTGGAGGACTGACTGGTAAGCTCTCTTTATTGAGACACCCCACCCCACCTGCCTTTCCTGAATGCCTGTTTATAGACCCTCATGATCATTTCCAACTGTGACACAGAAAAGCTGTTATAATGGTATTCATCGGGGAGGGGGTTCATCATTCTGCTATGACCTGTGTCTGTTGGGCATTTAGGTGTTTTTATTCTAGAAAAATCTAATTTTGGTCACCCTGAGGCAAAGTAAATGAAAATGAGGTTCAGGAAAAATAACAAATTCAGGAATCCAGGGGCATGGAAATGAGCCTTAAGAGGCAAAGTGAAAGAAAGGGTAACTAAATTGGTTACTTAATTCAAATAGAATAAAGATTTATTGAGAGTTCCTGATAACATTTTTATTTTGACCAAAAATGAGGCAAATGGACATAGGTTTAAAACAAAGAACCAAAGTCCAGCTGGAGCTGGGAAGAAGTTTTGGACTGTTGAATTATAAATCAGAGGGATGGTCAAAAAAGAGTGATGCTGCGTTCTCAAGTAGTATGTCTTAAATAATTTGTATATGCCTCTGATATTAACTGGACTGGAAATTTTTTCATATATTTCATTCCTGGTATGGTACCCATTTTCTCCACATTCTACAAATATGATCTTTAAAATGGATAAGAATCTCATCTGGGAGCCTGACCAAATCCATGTAAATTTATTTAAAAAATGGATGGTATTTAGAAAGTAAATATTAAAGAATTATAGTTTGTAACTTCAATGACCTTTCATTAAGAAGAGAGAAGGAAAGAAAAGAAGAGTCAGGGAAAACAAAGTGTGTCTCTTTTGCTAGAGAACAGAGATTGAACCAACTCAGGCAACTCATCGTTTCTCATTATCTGAAATCTTGCAGACATCAATATGTTATTCCCAAGATTTATTGTTCGGATATCTGGGAAATTTCTGATTTTGTCAATCAAATTAAAGAATGCATTAGATATATGACCAAATTTTTTGTTTAAAGATAGGAATTCTTCCACAAAGTTTGTATTTTTATGAAGTATGGTCATTATAGGTTCCTAGTGTTCCTAGCAGTAGTTATCAGATATTCACAAACATTTTTTCCATTAAGTTGCATTTGAACTTTCCCTTCCTCTATTTATCTGTCCATGTATTTATCATCCATCCATCCATCCATCTTCCTATTTACCTATCCTTACATCCACCCAATCACTTATTAACTGCTCTAAAGGATATTAATTAGAGAGAATCATGTAAGGTAGTATGACGAATAAATTGATATAAAAGTGATGTAAAAGACTAATTTTCCCTAGAGAAGCTCATAGTTTAATGCATGACCTTGGCAACATTGACATTAGGGCTGGGTAATTCTTTGTTGTGGGGAGACATCTTGTGCCCTCTCCTCCTTCTTTGCCTTGTTGTAACAACCAAAAATATTTCCAGAATGCCAAATGTTCCTTGGTGGGTATTATGTCCTTGGTTGAGAAGCACTGAACTAATGAGAGAGGCTTAACAGGACATGTTCCCTGCATTGATATGGGTCCTACAGTAAAAGCACACACAGGGATGCATAATGGATATATTCTGTCTCGGACTCCCACCTCTGATCATTACTAATATACTTCTGCAAGGTAGTTATTAGTTAAATAACAAAAGGAGATCTTATAGTTGAGGAAATTATTCTTTATAACTGATGACTTCTTTTACTTCACAGTGACTTTATTCCACATGACAGCAGCTAAGCAGGCTTTATGGCTGCTTTTCATTCCCTGTAGTTTCTGTTAAAATAACTCCCAGAGGACCTCCAATGGAAAAGCTCCTTTCAAAAATTCATTGAACACTCAGGTATTGAAAAACGGACTGGCTTATAGAATGGAAAGAGAATAATTGAAATTTGTAATTAAATTCATTAAAATGAGTTTTTGTTTTCAAACAGCGAAGAACCTACATTTCTGTTTTTTACAACAAATTTTTATTAGTGTTAATTGATGCCAATATATATATATATATATATATACTAACTTCTATATTAGTATTTTATCATTCATGATGGTTTATGTCACAAAAATTGTTGACAATAATTAAAATAAGTGATATTAAATTTAACTGGATATGTGGTAGTTTTACTAACTTGAGATTTTTCTGGTTAGAAGAAGAACCTTGTTTTTCTATTAATCTATTATTTTGCCCTTTACTTGCATTATAATTTTCTGGGGTTGATAATTTCATTCTACTTTATAGAAAAGTCTATGTGTTAACTTTTTTGTAAAGTCTGACAATATGGAGCTAAAGTGACCCAAAGAGAAGATGACTATAACTTTCTTGGCTTTAGAAACTATCTTACTTAGGAAAATAAGTGTAAAGAGTTCACTGTAGTGGGCTGGGGTTGTGGCTCAGTGGCAGAGTGCTTGCCTGGCATATGTGAGACACTGGGTTCGATTCTCAGCACCACATATAAATAAATGAATAAAATAAAGGTCTATCAACACCTAAATAAAATATTTTTAAAAGAGTTCAGTTTAATTGATCAGAAAACTAAATACTTCAAAAAGGAAATACAATCCACATAAACTCTCATTCCAAATATGGAATGGAAAATGCAAAATATTTTGTCCTTTCCACTTCAAAATTTCTACAACACTTTCAACCTGAATCATTACTTGTGCTACTGAATTTCATAGCTTTCTACCGGCTGTGTAGGGGATTGTTTTTTATTTGCCTCAGGCTCCCCACTTTTTTGGGTAGGGGAGGAGGTGCTGGGGATGGAAACTGGGGCCTTGTGCATGCTTAGTGCTCGACCACTGACCACACCCCAGGCTCCTTCTTGAAGCTTCAAAGGTCTCCTTATTCTAGAGTCCTCATTAGATACTGGCGATTGAATGTCATTTTCTGTATCAGTAATGTTCATATTTTCTTGGGTAGGTTTGGGGGTTTTTGTTCACTTTAATGTGAAAATTCTCCTATGGAATGCTGTGTTTCATAGTCTCCAAAAGGCCACTTCACTGTGTCATCTCAGTATGTCCACAGTCTACCCTTCCCTGCTGCTCCCTCTGCCACTGTGTTCGGAGCAACATCATCTCTTGTCTCATCGTTTGCTCAAGATTTAAAAAATGTGTTACAGCCTGTCTTCCTGCTGCTATCTTTGAGACTTTGAAGTGGATTCACAGTGCAACCGTCAGACTGACACCTTAATGTGAGCCAGAATTTTTTTTGGTTCTCTATTCAAAATCCAGTTGTTGGTTATCTCTTACAGAGTAATAACCAATGTCCTTAGGATGGCCTATAATGACCTACGTGTTCTGTGTTCCCCTGACTTCTCAACCCTGTCCACACCTGTTGCTGGCACACTCTGGCCCAGCCTCTTTAATCTCCATATAGTTCTTCAGACATGGCTCGTGAGCTCCCATCTCAGAGATTTTGCTCCTGCTGTTTTCTGGGCTTGAAATGATCTTTCCCCAAACACCTTCATGTCTTATTCATTCATTTTCTTAGATTTCTAGTCAGTAAACTGGCCAGAAAGAACATTCCAGTCAATCTTATTTTATAATATCACTCCCAATACTCCCATACTCTTCCTGGCTTAATTTTCTCCAGAGCAAATTTGTCATCTGATATTCTTTATATCTTTCTTTATGTATCTACTTTTTAATTGTCTGCCTGTGTAAAACTATAAACTTATGAGGATAGGGACTGTTTCCTGCTTTACTTTTGTCTCTATTCCAGTGTTTAGTCCCTGGCTCATAATGGGATACATTAATAGGAACTATTTCATTCCAATCATGTATGGACTTGAAATACGTTTTTGATCACCTAGTATTTTCAAGGCACTGGGGAAACTATGGAAATAAAAGTTGAAAGAATGATGATTTATAGTTTTGATCAGTTTATAATCATATGGGAAGAAGAGACACATGACCACAAGTACAGTAAGTAAATGTGGACATACAAAAGGGTCATGAGGAAGGGGTGACAGACGAGTTGAATTTTTATTTGAGTATTAAAGCATGAATAATGTCCTTAGAGTGCAAATTAGAGAATACAATTTCTGTCGTGAGCAACAAAATCAGTCATAGAATCCTACACCTCTCCACCATGTGACAGTCCTCTTTGTGTGTCTGGAATACGCGATTGGCTACTCCTCCTCCAGGGGAGGATGGTTAGCATTGATCACACTGTCACAGTGAGTTAATGTCAGTGCATTTTGAGGTTTTATCAGGTGCCACTCCTGTGCCAGTCCACTGGACTGCTCGCATTCCAGGTGCTAGCGAACCCTGAGGAAGCTCATTGACTGACATACCTAACAACAGCATTTAGTGGTCAGCAGAATCTTACATTTTTGTGAAATGCTCAGGTAATATTGGCACCCATAATTTATATACTTTTCCACAGAGGAAAATAATGTAATACTAATAATTTTAATTTTCTCATTCTTTCCTTTAGGAAACATGAAAGTGAACCTACCCAATGAGCCAGTGAATGGACCAAACCACTCTGTAGTGTCTGAATTTGTGTTCCTGGGACTCTCCAATTCCTGGGAGACCCAGATTTTTCTTCTTTGTTTTTCTTGCCTCTTTTATGTGTCCAGTTTGGCAGGAAACCTCCTCATAGTTGTCACTGTGACCTCTGACCGTTACTTGCACTCCCCCATGTATTTTTTGCTGGCCAACCTCTCTGTCATTGATCTGATATTTGGCTCCATTGCAGCACCCAAGATGATTTACGATCTCTTCAGGAAGCAGAAAGTCATCTCCTTTGGGGGCTGTGTAGCTCAGATCTTCTTTAGCCATGCTGTTGGGGGCACTGAGATGGTGCTGTTCATGGCCATGGCCTTTGACAGGTATGTGGCCATATGCAAGCCTCTGCACTACCTGACCATCATGAGCCCACGGAGGTGCATTTTGATTTTTGTGGGTGCCTGGACCATTGGTCTCATTCACTCATCAGCCCAGTAGGCTTTTGTTGTTAACTTGCCCTTCTGTGGGCCCAACGTATTGGACAGCTTTTACTGTGACCTACCTCGGCTCATCAGACTGGCCTGCACGGATACTTACAAACTGGAGTCCATGGTCGCTGCTGACAGTGGGCTCATCTCCCTGGGTGCGTTCTTCCTGCTCCTCCTCTCTTACATCTTCCTCCTGGCTGTTAGGGGTCGCTGGCTCAGTTGTGTCTGGCCAATAGCTCCCAGAAAAACGCTCCGCAGACATGAGATCTCACGCAAGAGACTTTATTTATGCAGACGATTCATGTCCCCTGGGGGCAAAAAGAAGGGAAAAAAAGAGAAAGATGGCGTATGGCTTCTCCCAGATATTGGAATCTCCTGGGCTGGAAGGAACCAATTGCGGAGGAGAATTTTTGCAGGCTGACTGATGAACCAATAGCATGTTAGGACGTAATGTGGGAGGCAGGAAGACGGCCACAGCATAAGCCGGAAATTCCTCTAAGTAAGAGGCGGGCACAGCGCAGATTGACAGGTGGTTGGGAGGTGGGAAATTCCTGTAATGGGAGAGGCGGGCGGCTTTATACCTTACACTGGCTGCCCTCCAGAAGCACTCCTCATGAGGCTCTTCCAAGGCTCTTTCCACTCTCTCAGCTCATGTTACTGTGGTGGTTTTATTCTTCGGTCCATTGATTTTTTTCTTGTGTGGCCTTCTCCTTCAACACGTCTGGACAAAATTCTAACTGTGTTTGATGCAGTTTTGACTCCATTTCTAAATCCCGTCATCTACACATTCAGGAACAGGGAGATGAAGGTAGCAATGAGGAGAGTGTTCAGTCTGCTCCTGGGTGTTCGAAAAATCACCTGAGTGACTTGGTTGAAACAAAATCAAAGTGACTGTTGAAAGTGCATAATAGCCAATCCTCTTGAGGATGAGACTTTCTGCTAGGCATTATTGAGTGTTCACAAGCATTCGTCAACTGTCTGGTGCGTCTGTTTTGTTCCCATGGAAGAAAGGGTGCCATTCTTCTTGAAGAGAAAGATGGATTTTATGTACCACATAGAAATCAAAGGTTATGCTATATCAAATATTATATTTAATTCCTAAAGAATGGTGCCAATAATAGCTTTCACCTATATTAATGGTGTAAATAAGTTTGTTTTGCGGGACATCTGAACTACTGCTTTTCAGGTGTCCTGCCCTACTGTTGGTGTAGTTGTTCACAGCAGGCTTTCCTATCTGTGTGTCCTACATCTCCTCTTCACCTGTTCTGCTCTATTATCTTAGTCATGAGCAAACAGTAGCAATCATCTTTAAGATTTGTGATGACTTACATATACTATTGCACATGTCTTGCTTCCACATTTTTGTTACATATATTCAAGAGTGTTTTCCACTTTATCTTTAGTCAAATAGATCAGGGGTTGGCAAATGTTCTGCAAAGTGTTACATTGTTAGAAGTTTTGGCTTTGTGGGCTACACAGCCTGTTTCAGTCACCCACAGTTACTGTTGTAATGTGGAAATGGCCACACACAACTCAAACATTAATGGAGATGGCTCAGGTCCAATAAAGCTCTTCACAAAAAAAGCAGCAGAGCAAATTCAACCAAATGGTTATGGTCCACCAACTTCTAAGTAGATTATGCCAAACAGGTAGATTTACTCATTCTCCCAAACATCACAGTCTTTATCTCAGCAAGAGTCTAAAATGAAAGGCAAGGTCTTAGGACACAAAATTTGCAGTTTAATTACAGAGATTTTGATCATAATAGCATCAAATAACTTGTGTTATCTTAACTGACTTATCCCCTCTGAAATTCAATTTTTTAAAGGTGGCAATAAAACTCACAGCTTTATGGTGATAATGAAGTCAAATTGTATTTGAAAAGATTTTATCAACTTAAAAATTACCACAGCTTCTTTATCCATTCATCTGTTGAAGGGCATCTAGGTTGGTTCCACAATCTAGCTATTGTGAATTGAGCTGCTATAAACATATGTGGCTGCAATACTGTAGTTCGCTAATTTTAAGTCCCTTGGGTATAAACTGAGGAGTGGGATAGTTGGGTCAAAAGGTGGGTCCAGTCCAAGTTTTCTGAGGAATCTCCATACTGCTTTCCAGAGTGGCTGCACCAATTTGCAACTCTAAAAAATAAAAAAAGAGCAGAATTTATAATTTTATGTAGTGCAATTAAATTTAAAATTGAAATCTGATACATGTATCAATAAAAGTTTTAGGTATATTTGGAAAAAAATTACCCTGCCTTCCTTCCCTGGGCTGTAATTATTTCCTTGGAGTCTATCAATTTGAAATTAAATTTCCTTTTATCTTCTAATTTATGTATCACACATTAACTTTATCTTCTAGTTTATACTCTTTCTGTCTCACAGATATACAAAAGTATTTTGTGATATATCTCCATGATCTTGGCTTTCATTTTATTCTGGCGCACACATTCTTTTTTTTTTTTAATTTCTTCTAATTAGTTATAATGACAATAGAATACATTTTGACACATCATACATAAAGGGAGTATAACTTCTCATTCTCCAATTGTTCGTGATGTAGGATTACACTGGTCATGTAATCATAAATGCACATAGGGTCATAGTGTCTGATTCATTCCATTATCCTTTCTATCCCCATGCCCCCTCCCATCCCTTCATTCCCCTCTGTCCAATTCAAACTACCTCTATTTTTCCCTAGCCACCTCTTATTGTGATTTAGCATGTGCATATCATAGTAACCATTCAGTCTTTGATTTTTTGAGATTGGCTTATTTTGCTTAGCATATTATTCTCCAGTTCCATCCATTTACCAACAAATTTCATTCTTCCTTATGACTGAGTAATAATCCATGGTGTATATATACCACATTTTCTTTATCCATTTGTCTGTTGAAGGACACCTAGGTTGGTTCCATAGTTTGGCTATTGTGAACTGTACTGCTGTAAACATTGATGTGACTGAATCACTGTACTACAATGATTTTTGATCTTTTGGATATATAATGAGGAGTGAGATAGCTGGGTCATATGGTGGTTCCATTCCTAATTTTTTGAGGAATCTCCATACTGCCTCTCTGAGTTATTGAACTAATTTGAAGTCCTAACCAACAATGTATGAGTTTACATTTTACCCCATATCCTCACCAGCACTTATTATCATTTGTATTCTTGATAATTACCATTCTGACTGAGGTGAGATGAAATCTCAATGCAGTCTGGATGTGTATTTCCCTAATTGCTAGAGATGTTGAGCATTTTTTCATATATTTGTTGACCATTTCTATTTCTTCTTTTAAGAAGTGTCTATTTATTTCTGTTGCCCTTTAATTAATTGGGTTATTTGAGGAGTTTTTTGGTGGGCATTAGATTTTTTGAGTTGTTTATATATTCTGGATATTAATGCCCTGAGGAGCAGGTGGCAAAGATTTTCTCTAATTCCATAGGGAGAAAAATGACAGAAAATCATTTAATTCATACATATAACTGTTGAAATTTTGGTATATTTCTTCTTGAATCTTCCTTTTTGCACTTAAAACTATATTATGCAAAATAGATCACATGGTTCTATAATAACCTTGATAGCTGATAATATGTAAGTCTTTTCATGATGATAAATATACTAACATGGTTTTTGGTGGCTATATGATAACATATATGGATATAGATACATTGCTTTAGACAGTATTTCATTGCTGGACATTTCTTTCCTATTTAAATGATAAATAATAATGTTATAACACACTTGACACAATTCTTTATATATAGATTTCTTTGATTACTTTCTCCTGACAACTTAATAGAAATGAAACTGCTGGGCCAGAAGGTATTTGTGAGACTTGATTACATATTATAAATGTGTCCTGTATAATAGTTGGATCGATTCAAACTTCTGTCACCAACAGTGAATTAGAGCACAAGTTGCCCCCACCTTTGAAAACAATGGATATATAATTAGCTTAAATATTACTAAACCTGAAGAACAAAATAAATTACCTACTGATCCATTAAAACTTTCCCCTAATTTTGTTATGAAATATTAGATATTTAGAGAGCATATGCTTGAGTTTAATTATCAGATAAGCACTGTGTGAGCCCATCTATGATTGCATCCACTCTCCCAAGACCTATCTCTTTACTGTCTCCCACCCAGTAGTCCCTCCCCTGGATTTCTTGTTTTGAAAACAAATTTAAATAAGTGAATATCCATTGCAATGAGTTGTCGAATTTCCCAAGATTTATAGACCTTGTTTCTTTCTGTGTGAATGCTTTGGCTTATCTCCTTCAAAATGATGTTTCTAAAACTTTGTACATATTGTTGCATTGCAGTTTGCTTATTTGTACTTCTATTTAATATTCCATTGTGTTCTTGATAGTAGTCACTCTAATTGGAGTAAGATGAAATCTTAGAGTTGTTGTAATTTGCATTTCTCTAATTACTAGAGATGTTGAACACTTTTTCATATATTTATTAATTGCCTGTATGTCTTCTTCTGTAAAGTGTCTGTCCAGTTCCTTGGCCCATTTATTGATTGGGTTCTTTGTATTTTTGGTGTAAAGTTTTGTAAGTTCTTTATAAATTTTGGAGATAAGTGCTCTATCTGAAGTGCGTGTGGAAAAGATTTTCTCCCACTCTGTAGGCTCTCTCTTCACATTCTTGATTGTATCCTTTGCTGAGAAAAAGCTTTTTAGTTTGAGTCCATCCCATTTATTGATTCTTGCTTTGATTTCTTGTGCTTTGGGAGTCTTATTGAGGAAATCTGATCCTAAGCCAACATGATGAAGATTTGGGCCTACACTGACTTCTATTTTGTGCAGGATCTCTGGTCTAATTCCTAAGTCCTTGACCCAAACAATAATAGATGTTGGCACAGATATGGGGAAAAAGGCACACTTTTCCCCACGATGAAGTTGCAAATTGGGGCAGCCACTCTGGAAAGCAGTGTGGAGAATCCTCAGAAAACTTGGAATGGACCCACCTTTTGACCCAGTTATCCCACTCCTCAGTTCATACCCAAAGGGCTTAAAATTAGCATATGACAGTATTGCAACCACATCAATGTGTATAGCAGCTCAATTCACAATAGCTAGATTGTGGAACCAACCAAGATGCCCTTCAATACATGAATGGATAAAGAAACTGTGGTATATATACATAATGGAATATTATTCAGTCATAAAGAAGAAGAATATTATGGCATTTGCAGATAAATGGATGGAATTGGAGAATATCATGCTAAGTGAAATAAGCCAGTCCCAAAAAAACAATGGCCAAATATCTTCCCTGATAAGTGGATGATGATATATAATAGGGGTGGGGGGTAGGGGTGAGAAGAATGGAGGAACTTTAGATTACTATAGGGAAATGAGGCAGGGTATGAAAAATGAGACAGACATCATTACCCTATGTACATGCATGATTACACGAATGGTATGAATCTACATCATGCACAACCATATTTGAAATGATGTACCCCTTTTGTGTACAATGAATCAAAATGCAGTCTGTAAAACTAAAAAATAAAAAAAATAAAGAAGCCATTATGCCTGTGGTTGAAAAGAATCCACTGGTTACATAAAAATTGAAAACAACAAAACTTATGAAAAAACTTAGGGAAAAAAAATCCCATTGTGAAAATACAATTCACTATTAATCTCTTGTGGTGGACATTTCCCTGTAGTTTTTTCTAGCAGGGACAGTGTACTTTCTTGTTTGTCTCCTGATGTGCATGTTTCGGGGTCCTTCAGGACACAGTCACAAAAATACAGAAATAAAAGCTTTTAAGACATAGGGAATGAGAATGTTCAGCCTCATAAAATAGTATCAAATTGTATTTCAGACTGGTTGCATTAATTTATATTCACAGAGATTGCTCCATTTTTGCCAACCTTTTCCATTGTAAAGAAATTCACTTGCCCATCAAGTAAATATAAAATGGTATCTCATTGTGATCCTAATTAGTATTTTCCTCATTATTAATAAATATTTTCTTTGTTAATAATGATCTTTTGTCGGGGTTCACAAACCCCACCCTAGCCTGGCACTGAGCCGGGGCGACCTGGTTTGCAACATTTCAGGGACTTCAATGTGGCGTCTGGCACTGAGCCGGGGCGGCCTCGTTTACAACATTTCAGGGACTTCAGTATGGCACCTGGCACTGAGCCGGGGCCCCTGGTTTGCAACATCAAGGACTTCAGTATGGCACCTGGCACTGAGCCGGGGCCCCTGGTTTGCAACATCAAGGACTTCAGTGTGGTACCTGGCACTGAGCCGGGGCGGCCTGGTTTGCAACAAACAGCTGACACTGCTTAAGGAAATCGTTCTGATTGGATGAGGTGACTCATGCTCGCTGCGTGCTCTCTTGATACCCCTATTGTATTATATTGTAATCATGCTCTCCCCACATGCTCTGTAACCTGATTGGCTCATGATTCATATATAATAACCATGACTTCCTTGTAAAGGAAAAAAGGAGAAAAGGAGAATGAGAGGAGAATAGAAGAATAAAAGAACAATAAAGAGCTCTGACGAACAACCAGTGTGTCGTGTCTCTCTCTGCGGGCAGAGGGAATGCGATAAGTGGTGCCGAAACCCGGGAATCAACAAATCAGCAGCAACTACCTAGGTAAGTTTTAGAGATTAATGTTAACCAGTTTGTCTATTGTAAATAATAAAATAGGAGTAATAAAGGCAGCCTTAAAGTTCGCGGTAAAGCGACTATCAGGACTCACGGAAGGTGGTCCGGGGACACGCGGAAAGTGGTCCGGTTAAAGTGAAAGTATAGCAGTAAAGTGACTATATCGCGGTAAAGCGACTATCAGGACTCACGGAAGGTGGTCCGGGGACACGCGAAAAGCGGTCCGGTTAAAGTGAAAGTAGGCACGCGGAAGGCGGCTGCTATAGCTAAATCATGGGTTCTAAGGTGTCTAGAGTTCGCATGGAAGGTCTATTAAAGGCTTTATTAAAGGCTAATGGAGCACCTTTAAAGGTTTCCTCAGCTAGGAAGTTTTTAAAAACTGTAGAAGACAAAGCCCCTTGGTTTTTAGATAAGGGCTTGTTGAATCAAGAGAAACTATCACAAGAGACAGAAAAAGGCCCCCCCCCTCCTGATCCCTTCCACGCAGCTCCATGGCCACCTAGGGAGGGAACACCCGTGTCCTTGAAGCAGTCCTCCCCCTAGGCAGAGAGCTCAGCAGCTCCATTCCTTAAAAGTAGTAAGAAATAATGTTTTGTGATTTTCTGAATTCAAACCTAACCTGATTTCTCAACCAGGAAGAAAAAAGGTTAAAAAGTCCTGGGTGATCCTCCCTTCCCCCTGCCTGGCCTTGCTGAAGCCTGCATTGGAATGTAAACTGCAACAGTCTCAGCGGGAAAGGGGGGTAACCTGAAGATAAGAAAAAGAAAACAAAAGGGTGTCTGTTTTAAACTTCTGGGTTGCTACACAGAACTAACTCATTTTCCAGGATTCTTGTTTTGTTTTGTATTTCTTTAATGCTGTATTTTTGAGCTCATAATTTTCATCCTGCATACCTAGGTTAATGATTTTTTTTTCTTTTTGATCAGCTCTATTTTTTATTCAACTAAAGTTTTTGAACATCTGTTATATTGCAATGGAGATTCACCTATAAAGTTACAAGGCCTTTGATTTTGTGTTATTTGTATGTCATGCTGTCTGGTGTCATGTTTTGTCTGTATCAAAACTGAGCACTCCTAAAATTAAAATTTAAAAATGGATCCAAATACTTTTATTCACGTGATTTAAAAAGGTTCAATTTAAATTGAGTAAACTAATAAAAGTGAAATGTCTTTAAAAATAACTTGCAAGTCTCTAGGTTGTCAAACTAATGCAATGTTGATGCTAAACAATGTCTAATATCAATTGTTTCTAGGACTTTTTCTTCAACAGGAAAGAAACAACAAATACTGTTCAGGACACCTGCCTGCTTTCTTGGTTTTTACAGAATAAGTGAATTAAAGTTAACATATATGGGATTACTCAAATGTGTTTGTAGAGACATCTGATTAATTTACAAAGTTAAAATGCTAATTGTTAAATAACATCAAGTACTCTTAACTCCTTAAATTCCATGGAGTATCATACTTAAACATTATTGGTGTTTTCATAGGTTGGTAAATAAAAAGGGTCTGGGTATGGAAATATATTTAATAAAAAGGAAAAGAAAATGTTTCTGGGTAAGAAAGTGCCTATGTGATGCAATACATGAGGGTCTAAGTAAGTGCTAAGAAAGTCTGTGTGTAAGTAAAGGGCAAGTTTCAACAAGTCTGTGTGTAACTAAGTTGGTTGTGTGTATGTGAAACAGCTAAAGCTATTTAAGGTTTTTCCTAAGGTGAAATACTAATGTTCTGATATAAGCCAAAGTTTAATCTATATGGTAAAATGACATGGTAAAATAACAAGGATTTCTTAGAAACACTAATTACTCTTAACTTTGTGTCTATTAAGTTTTATTCTTTAAAACAATTAGTCTTAAAAATTGGGGTTTATACAATTATGATTAAACAACTGTTAAGAGTATTGTACTATGTTACAGAGTCTAAATTTTTCTTTAAAAACTAAATTTAGTAAGATTAAAGTGTCAAGGTAATTGTGAAATGGTCACTCCTTGTATATTAAATGTATTCATATTTTCCAAGTATACAAGTTTTAAAGCAGGGTATTTATCAAGCTGCTATTCTCCAAACTTCTCTCTCAATGTTGGAATGCTTCTAGGTTCTCATGAGCAGTCTTAATGCCTATTCCTACCTTCCTACCAGTCCCAGTCTCTGTTACAGATACAGAACTACCAGTACTATTATCAAGAAACAAAAGAGATTTTGGCATCACAACAGCTGTGATCACTGCCATTGCAGCCTCTACAGCAGCAGCCACAACCGCAGCAGCCGCGTTGACAACTACAATACAGACAACAACTACAGTTAATCATTTGGCAGAAAACACTGCCACTGCCTTACAGACTCAAGAGACCTTAAATCAACATTTAAGAACAAGCATCCTCCTAGTAAATCAAAGAGTGGACTTATTACAAGAACAAGTGGACTTGCTACAAGAACTTATGGGTCTGGGATGTGTTCTTTCTTTAAGAGCAGTTTGTGTTACCCCTATCACTTTTTATAATGATAGCCATGCAGCTATGTTGTCTAGAAATCTTTCTCACTATCTTACTTGTACTTGGTCATATGGGTTTGACAATTTAACCCCTCAACTAAGAGCTGAAATTATGAGAGTCAATACCACCAGGGTAAATGTGGCACCTGTATCTGAAATGGTCAAATGGTTCTCTACTGCTCTAGGTTTTGTAAAACAATGGGCAGGCCTTGGCTCCCTAGGACTAATATTTTAGGTGTTTTATATCTCATTTGCTTAATTTATCTATTATGAGCACCCAACAGAGAGATCGAATCATCCTTCAACAAGTCATGACAACCTTAGAGGCCGGCAGTTCCCCCCATATATGGCAAATATGCTAGACCGGTAGTCAACGACGGGTAATGTAGGAGGTGGCCATGTACCAACCTAAGACAGAAGCTGTAGCATGCTCTACAGTCTTTGATGACGGGTAAGGACATGTGCTGGACCCCTCAAACTAAGACAGGCACGGTCTCAAGCCTTTTCTTTTAATAAAAGAAAGGGGGAGCTGTCGGGGTTCGCAAACCCCACCCTAGCTTGGCACTGAGCCGGGGCGACCTGGTTTGCAACATTTCAGGGACTTCAATGTGGCGTCTGGCACTGAGCCGGGGCGGCCTCGTTTACAACATTTCAGGGACTTCAGTATGGCACCTGGCACTGAGCCGGGGCCCCTGGTTTGCAACATCAAGGACTTCAGTATGGCACCTGGCACTGAGCCGGGGCCCCTGGTTTGCAACATCAAGGACTTCAGTATGGCACCTGGCACTGAGCCGGGGTGGCCTGGTTTGCAACAAACAGCTGACACTGCTTAAGGAAATCGTTCTGATTGGATGAGGTGACTCATGCTCACTGCGTGCTCTCTTGATACCCCTATTGTGTTATATTGTAATGATCTTTGTTGTAGATTTTTAGTAGATATCTCTTTCAGGTTATGGTGATTTCCTTATATATCATATTAGCTAGATTTTTTAATTTTAAATCATGAATAAGTGATGAATAGTCTCACTTACTTGCTTCATTTATTTATAAGATGATCAATTTTTCCCTTTGATTACATTACTTAGATTAATTTTTTGGGGGGTGGGGTACTGAGGATTGAACTCAGGAGCACTCAACCACTGAGCCCCATCTCCAACCCTATTTTATATTTTATTTAGAGCCAGGGTTTCACTGAATTGCTTAGCACCTAGCTTTTGCTGAGGTTGGCTTTGAACTACCAATTCTCCTGCCTCAGCCTCCAGAGTCACTGGGATTATAGGCGTGTCACTGCACCTGGCTATATTTTTTTAATTGTTCTGTTTTAAAATTTGTTCTAATTAGTTATACATGACAGTAGAATGTACTTTGACACATCATACATAAATGGAGTATAACTTCTCATTCATTTGGTTGTACATGATGTAGAGTTACAAAGGTCATGTAATCATATATGCACATAGGGTAGTAATTTCCAATTCATTCCACTATCAATCCTACCAACTTGCCCCCTTCCCTTCCTTCACTCCCCTCTGGATAGTCCAAAATACCTCTATTCTTCCCCACATACACAGTGTGAATTAGAATCTGTATATCAGAAAAACATTCAGCCTTGGTTCTTTGGATTGGCTTATTTCACTTAGTATAATATTCTCCAGTTCCACCCATTTAAGGCACATGCCATAATTTTATTCTTCTTTAAGACTGAATAATATTCCATTGTGTATGTATAGTACAGTTTCATTATCCCTTAATCTGTTGTAGGGCACCTAGGTTCGTTCCATAGGTTAGCTATTGTGAATTGAGATGCTATAAACATGGATGTGAGTGTGTCACTGTAATATGCTGATTGTAAGTCCTTTGGATATAAATCTAGGAGTGGAATAGCTGGGTCAAATGGTGGTTCCAGTCCAAGTTTTCTGAGGACTCTCCATTCATCTTTCCATAATGGTTGCACCAACTTGCAGTCCTGCCTTTGACTGCAGTGTATGAGTGTACTTTTCCCCCCACATCCTTGCCAACATTTATTATTGCTCTACTCTTGATAATTGCCTTTCTTACTGGAGTGAGATGAAATATTAAAGCAATTTTGATTTGCATTTCTCTAATTGCTAAAAATGTTGAACATTTTTTCACATATTTATTGATTGATTGTATTTCTTCTGTGAAATATCTGTTCAGTTCCTTAGCCCATTTATTGATAGCTTTATTTGTTTGTTTGGTGTTAGGTTCTTTGAGTTCTTTATATATCCTGGAGAATAGTTCTCTATCTGATGTGCACGTGGTAAAGATTTTCTCCCAGTCTGTAGGTTTTCTCTTACATTATTGATTGTTTCCTTTGCTGAGAAAAAGTTTTTAGTTTGAGTCCATCCCATTTTTTGATTCTTGATTTTACTTCTTGTGCTTTAGGAATCTTGTTATGAAAGTCAGATCCTAAGCCAAGATGGTGAAGATTTGGGCCAACATTTTCTTCTATTAGGTGCAGGGTCTCTGTTCTAGTGCCTACATCCTTGATCCACTTTGAATTGAGTTTTGTGCAGGGTGAGAAACAGCGGTTTAGCTTTATTTTGCTGCATATGAATTTCCATTTTTCCCAGCACCATTTATTGAATAAGCTATCTTTTCTGCATAGTGTTTTTGGTGCCTTTGTCTAGTATGAGATAACTCTATTTATATGGGTTTGTTTCTGTGTCTTCTATTCTGTACCATAGGTCTAAGAGTCTGTTTAGGTGCCAATACCATGACATTTGTGTTACTGTGGCTCTGTAGTACAGTTTAAGGTCTGGTATTGTGATGCCTCTTGCTTCACTCTTCTTGCTAAGGATTGCTTTTGCTATTCTGGGTCTCTTATTTTTCCAAATGAATTTCATGATTGATTTTTCTATTTCTCTGAAGAATGCCATTGGGATTTTAATAGGAATTGTATTAAATCTGTATAAAGCTGTGTTTTGTCAAATGCTTTTTCTGTGTCTATTGAGATATTCATATGATTCTTGTCTTTAAGTAGTTGATGTGTGATGTATTATGCTTATTGATTTCCATATGTCGAACCAACCCTGCATCCCTGAGATGAACCCCACTTTATCATGGTGCACTATCTTTTAAATATGTTTTTGTATGCAATTTGCCAGAATTTTATTGAGAATTTTTGCATCTATGTTCATGAGGGACGTTGGTCTGAAGGTTTTTTCCTTGATGTGTATTTGTCTGGTTTTTGTATCAGGGTGATACTAACCGCCAAGAATAAGGTTGGAACGTTTCCTTCCTTTTTCTATGTCATGGAATAATTTGAGGAGTATTGGTGTTAATTGTTCTTTGAAGGTCTTGCAGAACTCGACTGAGAATCTGTCTAGTCGTGGGCTCTTCTTGATCTGTAGGTTTTTGATGGTGTCTTCTCTTTTATTGATTGAAATTGATTTGTTTAAATTGTGTGTGTCCTCTGACTCAGATTAGGGTAGATCATATGTCTCTAGAAATTTTTTGATGTCTTCAAGATTTTCTATTTTATTGGAGTAGAAATTTTCAAAATAGTTTCTAATTATCTTCTGTATTTTGGTAGTATTTGTGATGATATCTCCTTTCTCATCATGAATTTTAGTAATTTGAGTTTTCTCTCTCTTTCTCTTCATTGGCATGGCTGAGGGTTTATCAATTTTATTTATTTTTTCAAAGAACTAACTTTTTGTTTTGTCAATTTTTTAATTGTTTCTTTTGTTTCAATTTCATTGATTCAAGCTCTGATTTTAATTATTTCCTATCTTCTACTGCTTTTGGTGTTAATTTGTTCTTTTTCTAGGACTTTGAGATTTAATGTTTCTTCATTTATTTGTTGACTTTCTATTCTTTTAATGAATGAGCTCAATGCAATGAACTTTCCTCTTAGCACTGTCTTCATAGGGTCCCAGAGATGTTGATATGTTGTATCAGTGTTCTCATTTACCTCTAAGTATTTTTTATTCCACCTCTAATTTCCTTGGCTATCCATTTGACATTCAATAGTGTATTATTTAGACTCCAGGTGTTGGAGTATCTTTTATTTTTTACTTTATCATTCATTTATAATTTCATTCCATTATGATCTAATAGAATGTAGAATAGTATCTCTATTTTCTGGTATTTGCTAAGAGTTGCTTTGTGGCATAAGATGTGAACTATTCTAAAGAAGGATCACTGTGCTGCTGAGAATGTGTGTTCCCTCATGGATGGAAGAAATTTTCTATAAATGTCCATTGAGTCTAGATTGTATTATTTAGTTCTATAATTTCTTTGTTTAGGTTTTGTTTGGAAGATCTATCCAGCAGTGAGATTTTTGTGTTAAAGTCACTCTGTACTATTGTCTTGTGTTCTATTTGATTCCTGAAATTGAGAAGGGTTTATTTGATGTACATAAATGCTCCATTGTTTAGGCATAAATATTTAAGATTGCTATGACTTGTTAATGTATAATTCCTTTAAGTAGTATGAAATGTCCTTTGTCCCTTCTCACTAACTTTGGCTTGAAGTCCACTTTATCTGTTATGAGAATAGAAAATCCTGCTTGCTTACACAATCCATGTGAGTGATGATTTTACCCATCCTGTCACCTTCAATCTATGGATATCTTTGTCTATGAGGTGAGTCTTGTGGAGACAGCATATTGTTGGGTCTTGTTTTTTTTATCCAATCTGCCAGTCTAGGTCTTTTGATTGATGAGGTTAGGCCACTGACATTCAGGGTTATTATTGAGATATGATTTGTATTCCCAGTCATTTTGGTTTATTTCTGGATTTTTAATTTGACTAGTTTCTCCTTTTTATTGACTTTTCCTTTAGTACCGTTCCTCTCTTTGTCAATTTATACTTTTTTTTTATTTCATCCTCATGGAATATTTTGCTGAGAATGTTCTGTAGTGCAGGCTTTCTAGTTGTGAATTCTTTTAACTTTTCTTTATCATGGAAAGGTTTTATTTCGTCTTCAAATCTGAATCTTAATTTTGCTGGATACAAAATTCGTGGTTGGGATCCATTTTTGTTCAAAGCTTGGTATATGTTGTTCCAGAACCTCCTAATTTTGAGGGTCTGGGTTGAGAAATCAGCTGAGATCCGAATTGGTTACCCTCTATATGTAATCTGATACTCTTCTCTCACAGCCTTTAAAATTCTATCCTTATTCTGGATGATAGACATTTTCATAATGATGTACCTTGGTGTGGCTCTGTAGTAATTTTGTATATTTGGGGTCCTGTAAGCCTCCTGTAGTCAATTTTTCATTACATTTTTTAAATTTGGGAAATTTTCTGATATTATTTTATTGAAAAGACTGTGCATTCCTTTGGTTTGTATCTCTATGCCTTAATCTATCCTAATAAATCTTAAATTTGGCCTTTTCATGTTATCCCATATTTCTTGGAAGTTTGTTTCATGGTCTCAACATCTTCTCTCCATGGTCAACATTGTTTTGAATTTATATATTTCATCTTCATTGCCTAAAACTCTGTCTTCCAAGTTGTCTAGTCTGTTGGTGATGCTTTTAATTGAATGTTTAAATTGGTTTATTGATTTCTTCATTTTGAGGATCTCTGCTTGATTTTTTTCAGAATCTCTCTTTTTTAAAGTGATCTTTTACTTCCTGTATTTTCTCTCTGATTTCACTCCTTATATCATCCTTTATCTCACAGATCAGTCTAACACTGTACATTCTAAACTCCATCTCTGACGTTTCTTCCACTGTGGTGTCCATGGATTCTGTTATTAGAATATCTTGGTTTGTTTGGGACGATTTGTCCCAATTTGTTCCCTTGCTTTTTCATGTCGTTTGTGTGTCTACCCAGCTAACAGTATGGATCTGAGGCAGTAGAGTTGCTACTCTGTGGACTTACAGTGTCCCTGAAGGTTTACAGTGCCTCATCATTTAGGGAGAGACAAAATAACAACAACCAATTTGGACAATATACAGCATTAAACCAAATAGTTCCTACTATGATATCTACAATGTTAATTGTCAGGATAAACAGAAATAATATGATCCATTATTGCCCACAATAAAAACAGTAAGTTTGCAAAAGACTTTATAATTTGGAATGGTGAACAAAGAGAGAACAGAAGTGATATAGGATGATTATGAGGAAGGAGGAGAGAAGACAAGTAAAAATTAAAGGAAGGATGAAAGAGAACAATAGAGATTAGCTCCTAGCAGAAGAAAAGTGAGAAAGAGAACTGAGGGAAACAGGTTAAAGAAAAATATATATATAAAGTAAAATTTGTAAAAAAAATAAATAAATAAAAATAAAAGAATACAAAACAAAACTCAAATATACTAATCAAACATCCTAGTCCTCAAAAAACTGATCCATGAAAAATAACTGACTTCTACTGTAGTGATACATGCATACCAATGTGTATATCAGCACAATTCACAGTAAGTTATAGAACCAATATAGGTGCCCATCGACAGATGAATGAATTGATAAAGAAAATGTGATATATATATATCACATTTGCATATATATGTATCATATATATATGTATATATATATATATACACCCACACACACAATGGAGTTTTACTCAAAGTAAAATGAAATTATGGCATTTGATGGCAAATGGATAGATGGAACTGGATAACATCATGCTAAGTGAAATAAGCCACTCAGAAAGCCAAGTGTCAAATGTTTTCTCTCATATGTACAAGAAGGGAGAAATAGCGACTGTGTAAAAAGGGAATCTCATGAAAATAGAAGGAATTTACAGCTTAGTAGAGCATAAACAGGGGATTAAAGGGCAGAGATGATCTGAGGAACAGTGGAATGAGGCTGATCGAAGTATGCTGATAACTATTGCACAATCTCTCTTACATGTGAAATCTAAAATAGCCTAACTCATAGAACCTGGGAGTAGAACTGTGGTTACTAGGAGCTGTGAGAAAGAAGAAACTGAGAGACAGTGATCAAAGGATACAAACTGACAGCAGTAAGATGCATAGGTTCTGGAGATCAATATCAAACATAGCAACAATAGTTCATAAACCAGTACCTTTCACTTAAAATTTGATAAGAGATCAGATTCTAAGTGCACTTATCATACACACACACAAGACATATTTGGGAAGAGTGTCATAGGAGCAAGCACTTTGTAAGAGCTTTATGTCATTATTTCCTGCAATGGGGAATTATCACTTGGACAAAAATTCCACTATTCACACCATCTCCAATCTTCCAGCCTAGTAAAAAAGATTAATGGAATTCTAAAATTAAAATCAGTCAAACTTTCAGAAACATGGAACTTTCCTACTCAGTCTTTCTCCCTATGAAATAAAATACTTAATCACAATATTACAGGCTCCTTTAAATTTTTCCTGGGTGTAGAGATAATAAGGAGGAAATTTACAAATACTTGGTCAGAATGGATGAGGAACAACTCTAAAAATGCTAGTTCATATCAGCTTAAAGCATCGTAGTAATAAATGCCATACAACAGATTTACACCTCTGGGTAACACATAATAATATTGATTAAATGACTACTAGGAGATGAAAATATAGGTGTTTAGGCTGAACACAGACCTAAGGACTTTCAGAATAATCTGTCAATTCCTCTCACTAATGAGCTATTCCCTTGGCTATATCAAAGATTTTAGAAACATGTAATCTAATAAATCAGCATTGATTTATATCTTGATCAAACAGCATAAGGTCAACTTGCCTTTATTTCTGAAAAAGGCAGGAAGCCCCTTTCCTATCTCAGTCTTTCTGTTTCTTCCATGAATTTGTACTAAAAATATAAAATCTTTCTTTCTCCAAAGAACCAGTATCTTTTGGTTGTAAATATCCAAAATTGAGGGCAGTGTATGGTATTTCTATACCTATAGCATCTATGCATAACTCATTTTAACATTATGTGTAATAACTAATTGACATGAATAGTTAACATAGACCAAAATACTACATCAGCTGTTTTTCTCTTGGTAAATTATGTTGTATTGACTACTTAACAAAAATGCTATCATTTACAACTTTACCATTATCTCTTATAAGACCCAAACCCAGTTTCTTCTATCATCAATTGCTCCAAGGTCTCTTTCCAGGGTCATAATAATCTGGAACAGAATATCCTTTAGCTAGAATTTGGATTATGTTTTTCTACACTTGAAAGTTTAGATTACCTTTCTTCCACTTGTCTATAAGATGATCATGATTTTTCTTCCTTTAGGAATTAGGTATCATTCCTCTAAAATGACTAAGGGAGTTAATGTATAAAATGTCTACTTTGTTTTTATGGAAAATATATTATGGGCTGCCATTAACAGTGATGCCAAGGACAGCAATTTTTTTTCTATCTTTGAATGTGAAACTTAATAGATGGTAGAGCATCAAAATGGAAAAAAAAATACTAAGCAATTCTTTATTTAGTGTGACTGGTTTTCAGTTCTTATCTCTAAGTCTAATTTACAAGGTGTAGGCAGTATTAAAGGAAACCAAAAAGGAATGGTAAGGTATCCAGGATCTAGATACAATGGGAAATGATTACTATGCCCAAGCTGAGGGTTCTTGGGAGGAAGCATTAACAGAAACCAAAGAGCTCTGGCAATAGAAGAAGGCCACCAAGAAGAGCTGAGGGCTTTGGTAGAGGAAGATGAGGAAATCCACACCCTGATTCCACTTGCTTTCTGTCCTCCAAATTCCTGCCATAGCCTCCATTAGCTTCAAGCAGAAGGCCAAGGGCAACAACCACCCATTGATCCAGTCCCAAATGCTCAGTTTGACAGAGCAGAGCAAAGGAAACATGATGAAAATTAGATATGGGAGAGTGGGTAGGGACTAGCCATCACAAGAGTTTGTATAACCATCCCACATTACTGTACAGGTAGGTTTCTGTAAATTTTTGCTTTGTAAGAAACAGCAGGCAGATATTTTTAGATGTCTTTTTGTACACATGTGCAAGTACTTCCAAAGGATATATAATGACAAGTGGAGTTTCTAGAAAACACGTTTAAGGAATACTGCTAACTAGTCACATATAAAAGTCCATGAGCATGGTTGTTAATTAGGCAACAGGATGAGCACCTTCACATATTTACTTATATGAGATACTTATTGATTAGGGAAAAGAACAAGCTACATTACCTGGTGGATGCAGTTACTGATGCCTTCCTTTCTGCTTGGTTGGTAGATTCATGACCACCAAAGTTTGTAACTACCAGATCCAAGGCTTCTGGGTGTCATCACTGTGGGATTTGTATCCTTCATGAAACCAGTAACATCTCATCAACACCTTAACCAACAAACTACACACTGTCACACTGGACCTTGTTTCTACAGTGCAAGAATGGAATTTCTCATTGTGTCATACATCTGGGGAACTTTCCAACCCAGCTTTTATAAATAATACACCATGTTGTACACAACATAGTGGCTTTCTGTCTAGAGAATTGATTTGATTTGAATTTCCCTAGTTAATAGTAAATTTGAGCATTATTCAATCTGACTGCCTCTCTAATCTTTCTTAACTTAAGATATAGGCTGTTTCTATATCATGTATCAAATACTGTGCTTCTATCAAATAGGATCCCACCAACAGAAAAGAATTGTATATGAAAATGGAATAAATGAGAAATATAATTTATAAGGATATATGTCTAAATAAGAGATAGTCTGACTCTAGTTTCCCCCCACTTTGGGTTCTGAAGTCGTAACAGTTCTTTAGTTCATTTATAAAACATTGTCACTGTCAGAATCATGAAATTGGTGAACTCAAGAGGACTTGAAGAGCATTTTCATGGGGATTCATTCAGTCTCAGGAACAGATTCCATCACCAGTTTGGAACCAGCTTAAGATCTTGCTGGTTCCCTCACCAGGGAAATGAATAAATGACACAGGACCACCGTGTAGGAACTGTGTCTTTAATTTTTTGAAAAGCATCTTCTTTTCCCTCTGAAGGTCCCATCAAGATAACCAAGAGAGCACACCTTCTGGAGTTAGTTAATCTGCTTCCCGAACAATGCACCCCTTGGTTTAAGTCCAGTCGTGTCTCCTCCAGATTCCTACACTGATTGTCAAGCTGCACTCTGACCTCTGCTTTGTTTTCTGATATGTTGAATTTTATTTATTTTTCTGGCTTTGGGGAAAATTTGATTCTGGTTCTGGTTCAACATGCCTGATAAGTAGTGAATTCCTCACTGGTGACAATAAGGATTACAAATTTGATTTCAAGATCTGATCATTTGGTCATCTCTATTGTGATGGTGGGGACCTAACATGTATTAGATGGAAGATAATAGACATAGATAGTTTACTTTATTTATCTATTGGTCTGTTTGTGCAAAATTTTTCTTGCTTCCATGGGAAACAGAACAGCTCTTAGAGATGTGGTATGAGAGTGCATAGGAAAATATTTCACACTTACATACGTGTGAGTGCATGTGTGTGTATATGTATTATTTTACCTATACTTGTACAGAACTTCTGTATCTTCAGATCATGTTAGTAAAATATATTCATTTTTTCTGCTTTTAACCCATTATGTCCCATCATCCAATATATAGTTTTTATAGGTGTCCTATATATTGGATGATGAGACATAACAGATTAAAAATAGCACTTGCTGCCTTTATTATGTGGATAGGATATTTGCAGAAATAGGAGGTTATATTCTGAGTGTTCATGAGCTTTTCTCATCTACTAAAATAATTGTATATGTCAGACAATTCTCCTTTGAAAGGGCAAAGATTTTCTCCCTGACCAAAATTACTCAGACCTCTCTGAGCCCTCTTCTCAACTAGGCCTCTACCTGGGTGCCCTTTCCTGATGGTAGATAAACTCAGTTTTAGCAAAAATCTGAAAGAGAGAGAATACCCCACCCTTGATATCTTCTCTTAATAATTTTCAATCCACTGACCCAGAACCTGCTCCTTACCTATGTAATTCTCCACTTATCCTTACTGTATTGAGAATTCAACCCAGTGCAATGCTGCAAGGTCTCTATTCCCCTATTAAAATAGTGCCTCAACAAAATTATTTTACCACACTAAATATCATCAGGCTACAGGGGGTTTGGTTTTGTTGTTTTGTTTTGTTTTGTTTTGTTTTGTTTTGGTACCAGAGATTGAGCCCAGGGGTGCTCAGCCACTAAGCCACATCCCTAGCCCTTTTTTATATTTTATTTAGAGTCAGGGTCTCACTAAGTTGTGTAGGGTCTCATTAAGTTGCCAAGGCTGGCTTTGAACTCACAGTACTCCTGCCTCAGCTTCCCAAGCCACTGGGAATGTGCTACCATGCCCAGCAGGCTGCAAGTTTTTAAAAAAAAGTATTCTCTATGAAATAAGAGTAAGTAACTCTGGTTAAAGTCATAATTAAAAGGGGTAATGAGATGAGAAATAATCCTGACCAAAATATAAAAATGGAGCACTTGAACTTGGCCCCTTCGCTGATGAATACACAGCCCAGTTTTAGCAAAAGATAAAACCTCAAGGATATAGAAAGTTTAGGAAGTAAATTCTCTTTTTCCTTTGTTGTATAGATATAACTTCAAATAATGAGACTGAAGAATGGCAATGATATATGTTAAATTTTGGGCAAAGTTTACAGAGTGCAGCTTTGATGAATTTACTAAAATAAAAAGCACTTAGTAATGCTTAATTACCAAATGTCATACTAAAGCAAGACTAGAACTCAGTTTTCTCTAAGTTACTTCTATTATGTTGATTTCAAATCCATTTTCACTCTGTAGCTATACCTCAACCATTTCAGTTCCCTGATAGCTTCACTACTATACTACTACTTTGGGCTGATTTGTGTCCACCAAATAGATACTTGGCAGTTTTGTGAAGGTGAGATTATTTGCAAATAGGATCTTTGCAGATGGAGTCAAGTTAAGATGAGGCCATACTAGATTACAGAGTTCTAAGGAGAAACTTCTCCCTATTCAGAAGGCCTCAAAGTAGAGCGCCCTTTTATGTATTTCTAATAATTACTTCAATAATATCATCCCTTTGGAATTGAGCCTCAAAATTATCATAGTCTTTGGTTTCTAAATACTTTGTATGCAATTCCTCATCTCCCTTCAGAAGTGAATGCCCCTCTCTCTTAAGTGAAAGATAAAATGCACCTAATACAATATGGATAATCAAATCAAGGGAGGACAAAGGGAAGCTTTTATCTGAGTCTGACCATCACAGTGAACTTCAGTATTCTATGAACACTCTTCACAACACCACCAATCACTTAGGAGATCTTCCTATAAGTCACTAGCAGTCTGCATACTTTCCTCATTGCCACCTTCATTTCTTGATTCCTTAGTGTGTAGATGACAGGATTCAGAAAAGGAGTCAGAACTGCATCAAAGAAGGCCAGGAACTTGTCCAGGTGTGTGGCAGGAGATGGCCGTGCATAGACAAATATCAAAGGAATAAAGAACAAGACGACCACAGTGATGTGAGCTGAAAGGGTGGACAGAGCCTTCGAGGAACCAGCAGAAGAGTGTTTCTGAACACTGAGAATGATGACAATATAGGAAGTGACCAGTATGAGGAAGGAGCCCACAGAGATGAAACCACCATTAGCTGTGACCATGAATTCCAGTCGGTAGGTGTCTGTGCAGGCAAGTTTGGATGAACCAAGGAAGGTCACAGTAAAAGCTGTCCAACACATTAGGGCCACAGAAGGGCAACTTTACTACAAAAACCAATTGAACCACTGAGTGCATAAGGCCAACCACCCAGGCAGCCACTGAAAAGAAGATGCACATTCTTGGGCTCATGATGGTCAGGTAGTGCAGAGGCTTACATATGGCCACATATCTGTCAAAGGCCATGGCTATGAGCAGCACCATCTCCACACCACCAATGACATGGATGAAGAAGATCTGTGTGATGCATCCTCTAAAGGAGATGACTTTGTGCTTCCTGAAAAGGTCATAAATCATCTTGGGGGAGATGACCGAAGAAAAACCCAGGTCAATAAAGGAGAGGTTGGCCAAGAGAAAGTACATGGGAGAATGCAAGTGAGGCTCAGAAGCCACCGTGAACACAATGAGGGAGTTTCCCATCATGCTTGCCACATAAAACATGGAGGAGAACACAAAGAGGAGTAGCTGGATACCCCAGGAGTTGGTGAGTCCCAGGAACACAAACTCAGACACCACAGAGTGATTTGCTCCTTCCATTGGTTTTATTGGATGTGCTGCCTGTGGAAGAACAACAGGAGAAAATGTAAATTATGACAACTATGTTAATAGACCAGGAGGAGAGAAGTCAAAGTTTTGAAAGCTTATTTATACTTTAGCATTAAACCTGACTTCACATGCTGACAGTCTTTGAAATATAAAGTCGATCACTATTGTGTGGATCTCCTCTTTATCACTAATGTTCTGTCTCTATTTAATATAACACCCTGTTTCCTCCCAGCTAGATGATCTTTCTCACATGAAAAAAGATGACGAACATAAGTAATAAGAACTCACACCAAACCCCTCTGATTCTGGTCAGCACCAGTCACATGGAACTAATCCCTAATGCATACACTTTTAAGACAATAATCCTTAATCTGGAAAACACTCCTTTTATTTCTTTATTTCTAACCCTACCTCTGGGGATATGGTTATCTTCACTATTAACTTACATTTGCCACATCTATGAAATCTGCCTTTATTATTACTAGTATTTATTTTGCTGTCCCTTATATTATGATGAACTTGGTACAAATCTAACTCATCAAGGAGACCATAAGCTCCCTGAAGGCAGGAGTTATGACTTATCCATATTTGGGCTCCTAAAACAATGAAAATGATCCACTGAAAAGTGCAGTTCTATGAACTGTTACCATTTTGCATCACATTAGGTTAAAAAATTGAGAATAAATATTAAAAAATTTCTCAAGCAAATAGCATTACAATGACACCAATGTTTCTGATTTTGTATTTTTCCAAAAATCTCCATTCATGAAGGGCTGCAAATTAATAGGGAAAATATTTGGTCCCTTGCCACAGGTAATTTGAGAAGTGCTGCACTTCACAGAAGAAATATCATTGATCAACAAATATATATATAAAAAGTTTCAACATCTATAGCAATTAGAGAAATGAAAATTGAAACTACACTGAGATTCCATCTCATGCCACTCAGAGTGGCAATTATCAAGAATACAAGTAACAATAAATGTTGGTGAGGATGTGGGGAAAAATGTGCACTCATTCATTGCTGGTGGGACTGCAAATTGGTACAACCATTATGGAAAGCAGTATGGATATTCCTCAGAAAACTTGGAATGGAATCACCATTTGACTCTGCTATCCCATTCCTCAGCATATACCCAAAAGACTTAAAATCAGTATACTATAGTGTTGCAGCCACATCACTGTTTATAGCAGCTCAATTCACAATAGCCAAGCTATGAAACCAACCTAGATTCCTTTCAACAGATGAATGGATAAAAAAAATATAGTATATACACACAATGGAATATTACTCAGCCATAAAGAAAGTGAAATTATGGCAATTGCCAGTAAATGGATGGAGCTGGAGACTATTATGCTAAGTGAAATAAGCCAGATCCCAAAAGTCAAAGTTCAGATGTTTTCTCTGATAGGCAGAAACTAGCCCAAAATAGGGAAAGGTGGGAAAGGGTAGGAGGGTAGAAGGGTAGAGATATGTGTATGCTAACACACAAAAAGGGGGAGGGAGGGAGGGAAGAATAGAAGTTCACTGGATTAGACAAAGAGGAATGAAGAAAAGAGTGGGGACGGGAACGGGATAGGCAGTAGAATGAATCAGACATAACTTTCCTAGTTTCATATATATGACCAGTGTAACTCCAACATCATGTACAACCAAAAGAATGGAAAGTTATACTCCATGTATGTGTGATATGTCAAAATACACTCTACTATCATATATCTAAAGATAACAAAAACATAATATGATTAATATAAATATTCACACTCTTCTAGTTATACAAAGACTATCATGTATCATAGTACATGATATTTCAAAAAGCACTGTACTTCTTACTAGTACTTACTACAAATAAAATTCATTATTTGTTTAATTTCTCATCCCCTAAAAGTCTACAGACATAACACTAAGGACCATATCTGTCCTATTCTGCTCAAAGTAACAAAAATTAAGAATCATTCTTGATATAAAATATGGCAAATAAATATTTGCTGAAAAGATGAATAAAATCCTCTTGTTTGCAGTTATGTATTTACCAGATGAGGATAGAATAAAAGGTGGAATGAAAAATTTGTCCTACCAAAAGTCAGAATAGAACTAAAAGGAAGTCTTCAGCCTCTTCTAGAAGACCTAAATCAATGAGGTCGGCTTTAGGACATATGGGTAAATTAAAGATCACCAATTTAGGAAAGTCTCTAATCGTTTCATATCAGGGAACTCATTCCCAAAAATATTAAATAACTTGAAAAAAACAATAAACTTACTTTGTGATAGAGCTTCACCTAGAACCCAAGTGACCCAGGTGGTAACAAACTGCTGGGGAAAGAAAAGCCCATTTTACAGCTCCTCACTGCCACTTAATGACGCTGATGAGGGCTGCTTTGGCCACCAAAATTAACCATCCCAAAGAACTCTCAGCTTTCTAATGTACCTCAGGGTCTTGAAAAATATGACCGTTTGCTAAAATATTTGTTATCATGCTCACTGTTCAAGCAAATACTCTTATTTGAAACAGATGGGCTACTGGAAAGGTTCATAACAGAAAATGCCAGTTTAATACTCAACCCTCTGTCCCTAGGGAAACCAAAACCTCTAGAGAGGGTCCAGCAAGCTCTAATTGCTCTAAGTGTGTCTTCCTTTGAATGCATCTCTATTTTAGCTCTTACAAGATCTAATAACAATTATTTCTATCATTTCTATATTTTTTAAGGAATCCACATGTGAAATATATTGTATACACACAATGGAATTTAATTGACAAAGTGACAGCTTCTTCGACAGCCTCCTTGGCCCGCTCCAGCCCAGCCACATCACTCCATCCTATGTTGGGCTTCTCCATCACAATGGCACCCCTCAGTTGCTCTTGCAATTTCTTTTCCTCTGGATTATCCCCTTGGCTGTCACCATCACTGCGCTTGCCCTCACTCTGATTTTCTTTTACTGACTTCTTGCTGTGTTTCTCTGTTTCATAAGTAATCCTTCAGCCTCTCTGCCCAGTCTCAATACTGCACACACTTGGCTAGCATGCTCTCCTGGGCCTTGTCACTGTGAGCCTGGGATGTGATTGCGTGGAGAGAGTGCTCCACTGCAGGCTGGTAGAGCTGAAATGCTTCCTTGTAATTCTTGGCTTTATCCTTTTCTTGACTTTTGTCAGTAGATGAGTGGCTTCCTGGAGGGTCGATGTTGTCATTTCCTCTCCTGGGTCCACCCTACAACCCACAGCACTGCTGGAGACTTCAGTCAGACCTTGGGTAGCTGAGGTGCTGGGTCCAGTGTGGGGAGGGTGGTCGCTCTCAGTCAGAGCCTAGTTAGAGGGCCAGAGAGCCATGTCTTTTAGGTTGGTTTTAATGCTAAAGTAAAAATAGATTTTCCTGATTTTGACTTCTCTCCTCCTGGTCTATTAATGTAGTTGTCATAATTTGTATTTTCATCTGTTGTCCTCCTTCAGGTAGCAAGCACTGCCAACAAAACCAATGGGTGGAGCAAATCACTCTGTGGTGTCCAAGTTTGTGTTCCTGGGACTCACCAACTCCTGGAGTATCCAGCTACTCCTCTTTGTGTTCTCCTCCATGTTTTATGTGGCAAGCATGATGGGAAACTCCCTCACAATCCTGTTGATTATGCTCTGAAACAAGTTCTTAGAGATCGACTGTTCTCAAGAAAGAACATTTTTACCTTACACCAATAAAATCAAATAAGACAATTAATAAATGGGCAAATGAATCAAGCAGACACTTCTCAAAAGAAGAAATACAAATAACCAAGAAATACATGAAAAAATGTTCAACATAATTAGCAATTAGGGAAATGCAAATCAAAACTACACTGAGACTTCATTTCTCAGAATGGCAGTCATCAAGAATACAAAAAATAGTTGAGACAGACATCATTACCTTATGTACAAGTATGATCACATGAATGGTATGAATCTACATCAAGTACAACCTTAGAAATGAAAAGATGTACCCCATTTGTGTACAATGAATCAAAATGCAGTCTGTAAAATATTAAAAAATAAATAATTAATTTTTAAAAAATCAAATTTTTATAAAAGAAAAAATATTATTCAAATAATATTAGTCCCTCTTCCCTCATCCTAATATTCTGAATAATAAACTCAATAAAGAGCATTATAAATTCTAAAAAAATTACAAATAATAATAAATGCTGAAAAGGTTGTGGGGGGAAGTTACATTGTTGGTGGGACTGCAAATTAGTACAACCACTTTGCAAAGCCGTATGGTGGAGATACCTCAAAAAGCTAGGAATGGAACGACCATATGACCCAGCTATCCCACTCCTTCATATTTATCCAAAAAAACTAAAATCAGCATACTATAGTAATAAAGCCACATCAATGTTTGTATTAGCACAATTCACAATAGCCAAGTTATGAAATCAGCCCACATGCCTGGCAACAGATGAATGGATAAAGAAAATGTAGTATATATAAACAATGAACTTTTATTCAACCATAAAGAAAAAAGAAATTATGGCATTTGCAGGAAAATGGATGAAATTAGAGACCATCATGTTAATCAAAATGAGTCAAACTCAGAAGTTCGGGGGTCATTTTTCTCTCATTCGGGGAAGCTAGAGAGGAAAAAGGAAAAAAAAGGTGGGGGTGAATCTCCTGAAAATCAAAGGAAGATCAGTAGAGGAAAGGGACCATGGGGTAAGAGGCAGGGAGGAGGGGAAGTGCTGTGGATTGATATTGGCCAAATCATATTGTTATAGTGCATGCATATACACATATGTAACATTAAATCCCACCAACATGTACAGCTATAATGCACCAATAAAAATAATAGGGAAAAAGTATGTTTTCAAAGAGTTTTTCCAGAACAAAAAAATGATACAAAAGTACACTTTGAAATTCAAAAGCACATAAGAAAACAGAAGAACTATTTCAATTTCATGATAATTTGATTTTATTTTAATCTTCCACATCTTATTTTAAATAACATCTACACTGGCAGCAGTTTATTCATCTTTGAATTTTGGACCGGCCACAGTGTCGCACGCCTGTAAACCCAGCAGCTTGGGAGGCTGACACAGGAGGATCACAAGTTCAAAGCCAGCCTCAGCAAAAAAAAAAAAAAAAAAAAAAAAAGAAAGTGAGGTGCTAAGCAACTCAGTGAGACCCTGTCTCTAATAAAAAAAACAAAATAGGGCTGGGGATGTGGCTCAGTGGTCAAGTGCCCCTGAGTACAATCTCCTATAAACCACCCCCACCCTGAAAAGGCAAAATCATCTTTGAACTTTGGATATCTCTTCTATTCTTTGGGTGTCTCTTCCATCCTGCAAACTTAAACATGTCTTAATAAATTTACTTCTGTTTTCACAGTTTGTGCCTCATCTCCTTGTTTTCATTATTAGTTGACTAATACAAATTTTATGTATTTATAATGTACAATGTGATGTGTGGATACATTGTAGAATGGCTGAATGAAACTATTTAACATACACATTAGCACATGTACTTATTTACTGAAGTGAGAAATATTAAAATCTCTTTTTTTAATAGGTACAACATATCACTAATAACTATAGTTATCCTGATGAATGACACATCTCTTAAACTTATTTCTTTGCTCTAACTTAAATTTTATGTCCTTTGAACCAATATCTCACCAACCCCTCAACCTTCAACCTCCAGAACCACAATTTTACTCTCGGTGTCTGTCAGTTCAACTTTTCACATTCCACATACAAGTGACAAGACATACATACCTCAACTCTTTTGAAGTTACAAGGAAGGCAAGGTTATACCAACCTTTGTTTTCTTAGTTTCCTGTGCCACAAAAAATTTCTTACCTGTTTACAGAGAATGAGCATCATTCATACAGTCATCACTGGAAACAGTGTGATCAATTAACAGCAAAATGAAACCAAAACATCATAAAGCTGTTTGACTTTTTGTAATATTTTTCACATAACTCCAACCCAATATGGGTCTAATTCAAAGTCCAGGTGAGTTCACCATTTCCAATTTTCACAATTATTTCCTCTCATCACAATGATTCTCCAATAGTTCAGTGTGTCATGCTAGACACTATCTCCTCTGCTTTCAGATGACACTTAGCACTGTAGGAGATGATGCATGTCCACAGGAATTCCTACACAGAACCATGTCTGACTAGACAGCTAAAGCTGCTTTCCTTATTATTAAATTTATTTCCGATCTTCCATTTAACCTACAGAAAGAAAAGGGCATCTTCATGGAGTCTGAGATCTTCCTGAGTTCTCTAACACTAAGGGCCATTGCACTCTGCCATGGGTGGAAATGAAGCTGATTACAGCTCAAGGACAGTGGCCAAGTGACATTGCATAGACCTGAGTGGAGACCATCCTCATGGGTCAAAGGACTTTGTCCCCAGAGACCCATTTGGTTTTACCAGAAAAAAACAAAGGTCCTAACAACTCATAATGAGACACTAGAGAAGAGGAAATGAGAGTAGATTATTGCCTTCTAAATATATCTGTACTATTTTGTTCAACATTTTACAAATCTAGATAATGGCTTATTAGAAGCAATTCCTAAAATAGTCATTACAAAGAAAGTTCAGACTCTAAAACTCAACCACACACTATTGAGTAGAACAGAGGAGAGCAAACCAGTGTGGATACTATGTTGCCAGGCATGTAAATATTTACTCCTCTGAGTCAGGCACCCTGGTCCATGCCTACAATCCCAGCTACTCAGGAAGCTAAGGAAGGAGGATCACCAGTTCAAGGTTAGCTTGGGCAACTTAGCAAGACCCTGACTCAAATTAGATTTTTTTTAAAAAGGCTGTGGTGTGGCTCAGTGGTAGACCTCTTGCCTAGCATGCGTGAGGCCCTGGGCTCAATCCCCAGTATGACTAATTAATTAATTAATTAATTAATATTTATTTTTCTGGACAAATAGAGAATAATTTTTTCAATAAATAATTCAGCACAGTAGGATTATTAAGGGAACAAACAAGGATTGTGACTTTCAATTTTGTACACTTGTATCAGTCAGGATCCCACCAGGACTAGAGATGGCAAAGTCAAATTAAATAACTGGAGAGAGCTTAATAAAGAGAATATGCACAAATCTGTGAACAGCGTAAGGAAAAATGAGGGGTCCTAGGTTAAAGACAGCAGGGGGAACATTACCTCTTCTGAGCATAAAGGGACAGAGGCAAAGAGTAGTTGAAAAAATTTAGAAATAAAGCATTTGTGGATGGAGATGGTCATTAAAGTGTAACACTGTCAGCCCACTGTGTCCCTGAAGAGAAGAAATAAATAAAATGATCTGATCTTGGATCTCATATCTCTTGCAACAGTTAGACTTTGACCAAACTGAACAGAAAACAGAGGATAATGCAGCCTGTTTATGCAACCCAGTGAGGTCAGATTCTCAAGGCACATAAGAAAGAAGTATTGAGATTGAAACTAGAGGAACAACGGAGGCTATCCGTAATATCTGCACCCATTCTTCTTTTTTAATTAATTTTTTATTTGTTCTAATTAGTTGTACATGACAGTAGAATGCATTTATACATTGTGATAAATCATGCATAAATGGAGTAAAATTTCACACTTTTCTGATTGTACATATTATAGGATCATATCAGTCATGCAGTCACATTAATGTTTATAGCAGCCCATTCCTCTTTTATCAAGGAAACAAACAGGAAAAAAAAAGAGGAAACTGAGTAACATAATAAATTATTGGTTAGACATGGCAGCACAAGCTTGTAATCCCAGCGAGAGAGACTGAGGCAGGAAGATCCCAAGCTCAAGGCCAGACTGGGCAACTTAGTGTGACTTTGCCTTTGAATATAATTTTAAGAAGAGCTGGGGGTATAGCTCAGTGGTAGAGGAGCCCAGAGTTAATTCCCCAGTGTTACAAGAAGAAAGAAAAGAAGGGAAGGAAGGAAGGAAGGAAGGAAGGAAGGAAGGAAGGAAGGAAGGAAGGAAGGAAGGAAGAAGGAAGGAAGGAAGAAGGAAGGAAGGAAGGAAGGAAGAAGGAAGGAAGAAGGAAGGAAGGAAGGAAGGAAGAAGGAAGGAAGTGGGAGGAGGAGGGGAGGGAGGAGGGAGGGAGGAAGGAAAGAAAGAAAGAAGGAAAAAAAAGAGGAAGGAGGAGAATTATTAGTGATCTAATCCAAAAAAGTGAACCATCATGAGTGTACTTCCTATGAATTTAGCAAGGAGGAAAATATAATTAACATAACACATATTTGTCCTAGTCACCACTTTGTGTATCTGGTTTTATTTTTGGTTTTGTTTTGTTTTGTTGTTGTGCTGGGGATCGAACCCAGTGCCTTGTACATGCAAGGCAAGCATTCTACCAACTGAGCTATGTCCCCAGCCCTGAGTAGCTGTTCATGAGAGCTATGCTGACAAGAGAATTTCTTTCATTTCACATTATCTTCCATCAGTACCTACCTAGAGACTGTACTCTACTTGGTGGAATGAACAATGCTTCTTTCCTATAGGATAGTAGTCTTGACATGATCCTTTACTGATGGGATGCCACTGTTCTAGTTGTGAGAACTATTAGGGAAAGGAGTGCTAAGAAGCATCCCATGAATCCCCTGAGTTCTGCATTTAATATTCCTTGTTCCTGGTATACAGGAGAAATCAAATCACTCCCTGGTAATTGGGATTTGTCATCCCAATAGGCAGTACTATCTTTTACCCAAACAAACAAACAAACAAAAAAATGTACTGCCTGGGATCCATGTCATAAAGGCCCTAAAGTGACCTCTCTCCAGTCTTGTCCTTCAACATGAAATGGAGATTTTGAGAAGCAAAATAGAGATACCTATCTGGACCCCCACTTCCCTTCTTTATTAACCTTTTTCTAATCCTCAAACATCACCAAATCTATAAATGGGACTTTTCAGGATTATACACAAATATGCATATGTCACTATAACATAGATTTATCAACACAGGATAGATCATACTATACCCAAGATTTAATTACCTTGATGCATAACTTAAAATATTTCAACAAATGACTCATGAGATTCCATTTTAACTCTTTCCTCAGACCACAAACTGTCAGAGATAAATACGTTTTGAACTTTGGTTCATGATATGAAGTGGTCAGAAGCCATTATCAGCTGTGTCCCTGTGGAAGTCTCTTCCCTGGGGCCCAAGGACCTCCAATCCCATTAAACAGAGTTCACAAGAATAGGAGGCATGCAGGCACTGTGGTGTACACCTATAAACCCAGAAACTCAGGAGGCTGAGGCAGGAGGATCTGCTGTTCAACAGAGCATCTCTTTTTCACCTGAAGCTTCTCTTCCACCTAGGGATTGGCACACATAGTTTAAGGCAAGGGTGTATTAGAGTGGCTTGAAAGTGCCCTCTTGATGCCCAATATATAGACTACTAACCAATATTATGCAGATATAAAAGAGTTAATTGCCTTGGTCTGGGTGCTGTAGAACAAGAGGCATTAGCCACAAGTGAGGTTATGTAAGATTTCCCTAGAATCAAGACACATAATATGTATAGAGAAAAGATAAAAATTATCCTACTAACTTTATATTGACCATAGGCTAAAGTCAAGTAACATAGACTTTACTGCATATTGGAGTTTACATAGCATTTATGGTATGTTATCTTATTTCTATGTCATAGAGGAATTAAAAGTCTTACAAAGAAAAAAAAAAGCATAAATTTTGCCCATAAATTGTTCACTTTTGCATTATGACTTTTTCACCTTCTGTATATTCTGGCCATATAAATAGATATAGTACAAATGTCAATATATATTGACACTGATTTAAAGGATGCACCAAATTAATTAGACAATATGCAAAAATTTATCAGTGGGTGGTTTTGACTTAAGGAGCAAAAATAAAGCCAGTGAATTCAATGCATATCAGTCCATTGTTATACTTCATTTCCTATAAAAATGTATCCAGAACCGAAATTACACACTAGTAATAGATAAGGCAGGAGAGGTATTCTACAAGTTCATGAAACTGTAGTGCTGGAAGAAGCACTATGGATAGGAAGGAATAATCAGGACCTAGGATAAATGCATATCTCTATGAAAACACTTCTTTAAGCCTTCCAGAAAATAAGGGCTTAACTCTATTCCACTTGCCACACATGAACAGCAAGTCCGGCAAAGGCATGATGAAGTATGGTACCCCATGGTATTCAAAGGATTTACCTTCATGTTGGTAGTTTGGACACACAATGGTGATGGTACCAGATTGTAGTGAACGTTCCTCAAGCTATTTGTCAGCAGTTGCTGACGCCATGGTCTAAATAAACCAAACAGTCTGGACGGAGAAACAGAGGAAATGGTAAAGACTCGCCATGGATTGTAGGCCTTTGCAGTTACTGAGGCTGAGCTACCAGCTGAGGGAAAGCCTCGCTCAGCAAGCTGTGATGTGAGTTCCCCGTGCTGTCTCGCCTCATGCTGTGTGCTGCAGCTTGCCTTCCCCAAGTCCTTTGTCTCAGTCTTGTTGCTGGACAGAATCACTTAGGGATGCTTGGTTTGTTTACATTAGTATAACATATAGCTTACCTAGAGGGTGGTTCTGTTACATTTTAACAAGCATCTTAACCTGATTGGATAATGTGCCTAGATATGTCTTGTACAATCCTAAGTAAAATTAGAACTGTGCCTTCCAAGCCTGGTCTCTGATGTCTGTTTACTGGGAGGCATCGTTGGTCCTCACTCTCAGCAGACCCCCGTCTCCAATAACAACACCAGATTACCCTTAGTGAGTGGAAACTCTTGTTGATTCTATACAAAGACTCTGTCTATGTTGTATGGTCACCATTTAATACCAATTAAGCACCAATTAGATACCAAAGTAATACTTAGTGCCATGAGTCCTAGGATAGATACAGAAAGCAGCTGACTGACATTACAGTAATGAATCAGCTTGTTCTTACACAGAGAACAACTTCTAATATCATTTTTCATAGGACCTAATCTTAATTCACCAATCCTTTCTGAAAAATCCAGTATAGTTTTTCTACAGAACCTCATTCTTTTTTTATTCCTCAGGGGTATTGTACCACTGAGCTAACTCCCCAGTCCTTTGGGTTTTTTTTTTTGTTGTTGTTCATTTGTTTGTTTGTTGGTTGGTTGGTTTGTTGGGGGGGGTTTGGGTGTTTTGGGGTTTGGTTTTGTTTTGTTTTGTTTTGATTTTGAAACAGGGCTCACTAATTTGCTTGGTCCTTGCTAAGTTGCTGAGGCTGACCTTAAAATTACAATCCCCTTGTCTCAGCCTCCTGAGTCTTTGGATTACAGGCATGTACCATTGCCCCTGCCTCTGCAGAACCTCATATCTGTAATTTTATGATCTTCATTCTCTGACCCTGACAACCAAACCAACCAATCATTTGCCCTATCTACAAATTAGAAAGAGTTGTAAGTATACAATGGATTCCCTGAAGTGCTTTGAATTAAAAGGGTTTTACTTCACCATTTTTCTCAGGGCAACCTCAGTCTCTTTTAATAATGCAGTGAACATTCACTTGCATGACATGTTTATCCATTCATAATCCAAACTCACTGTTAATTGGTCATATAGAACATGTTCACTGGGACAGAAAGAGGTTTTGAAGGAGTTGGACACCATAGGAATCTGAGTCTGCTACTCATAAAGATTATTTTTTGCCTTCAGGCTGTCTAGAGAGATTTTCTTGCTCCAGGCACAACTCAAACCTGCAAGCTATGAATTCCCCCAATAAATAGTTTGGAGAACAGTACACAAGTACAGTACATATTGCCTCCAAAATCCAAAGAGATTAGGTGAAGACTGAGTTTCTTTCTCTGTGGCAACTTTAGAAAAGACAGCATGGCATGCCTCAAACCACTTAAAAGTAGAAGTCACTGTGTTGGAGATCCCTGAATATATGCAGGATTCATCTTCCATTATCTGGAACACATATGTCTTATTAAGGCATCTAGGATACTTACTACTTCCAGGCCGTCAAGCCCAGTTATCATGATATTATTAGAGCAGTGAACCAAAAATGGACATACATAGAGTATTTCATCCATCAATGAGCAAATACTCTTTCTTCTCAGCAACACATGGATCCTTCTCTAAAAGAGACCATATGTTATGCCACAAAGCAACTCAGCAAATACAAAAAAAAAAAAAAAAATAGAAATACTACCCTGCATCCTATCAGATCTTAACAGAATGAAACTAGAAATCAAAAATGAAATATAAAATAGAAGCTACTCCAACACCTGGAGACTAAATAGCATGCTATTGAATGATGAATGAATAGCAGAAGAAATTAAAAAATACCTAGAGGTAAATAAGAACACCAATACAACATATTAAAATCTCTGGGATGCTATGAAGGCAGTACAAAGAGGAAAGTTAATTGTATTGAGCTCATTCATTACAAGAATAGAAAGTCAACAAATAAATGACCTAACATTACACCTCAAAACCCTAGAAAAAGAACAATTCAACACCAAAAGCAGAAGACAGGAAATAATTAAAATCAAAGCTCAAATCAATGAAATTGAAACAAAAGAAACAACTGAAAAAATTGACAAAACAGAAAGTTGATTCTTTGAAAAAATAAATAAAATTGATGAACCTTAGTTATACTAACAGAGAGAGAGAAAACTCAAATTACTAAAATTTGTGATGAAAAAGGAAATATCATGACAGACACTACTGAAATACAGAAGATAAGTAGAAACTATTTTGAAACGCTCTACTCAAATAAAATAGAAAATCTTTAAGACATCAACTAATTTCTAAAGACATATGACCTACCCAATCTGAATCAGGAGGACATACACAATTTAAACAAATCAATTTCAAGTAATGAAAGAAAAGAAGCCAACAAACACCTACCAATCAAGAAAAACCCAGGACCAGATGGATTCTCAGCCGAGTTCTATGAGGTCTTCAAAGAAAAACTAATACCAATACTCCTTATATCATTCCATGAAATAGAAAAGGAGGGAACCCTTGCAACCTTATTCTGGGAGATTAGTATCACCCTGATACCAAAACCAGACAAATATACATCAAGGAAAGAAAACTTCAGACCAATATCCCTGATGAACACAGATGCAAAAATTCTTGATAAAATTTCTGGCAAATTGCATACAAAAGCATATTAAAAGATAGTGTAGCACGATGAAGTGGGGTTCATCCCAGGGATGCAGGGTTGGTTCAACATACAGAAATCAATAAATGTAATACATCACACAACAACTACTTAAAGACAAGAATCATATGAATATCTCAATAGACACAGAAAAAGCATTTGACAAAACACAGCACCTCTTCATGTTCAAAGCACTAGAAAAACTACGGATAGTAGGACCATACCTCAACATTGTAAAGGCTATCTATGCTAAGCCCACAGCCAACATCATTCTAAATGGAGAAAAATGGAAAGCATTTCCTCTAAAACCTGTAAAAACACAGGGATGCCCTCTGTCACCACTTCTATTCAACATCATCCTTGAAACTCTAGCCACAGCAGTTAGACAGACCAAATAAATTAAAGGGATACGAACAAGAAAGAAGAACTCAAACTATCACTATCTGCCAACAACATGATTCTGTATATTTAGGGGAGCTGAAAAATCCCACCAGAAACATTCTAGAACTCATAAATTAATTCGGCAATGTAGTAGGATATAAAATCAATACCCATAAATCAAGTGCATTTCTATACATAAGCAATGAATCTACTGCAAGAGAAATTAGGAAAACTACCCCATTCACATAGCCTCAAGGGCTGGGGATATAGCTCAGTAGGTAGAGTGATTGCCTGGCATGCACAAAACCCTGAGTTCAATCCCCAGCATCACAAAAAAAAAAAAAAAAAATTAGCATCGAAAAAAATAAAATCCTTGGGAATCAATCTAACGAAAAAGGTGAAAGACCTCTACCATGAAAACTACAGAACACTAAAGAAAGAAATTGTAAAAGACCTTAGAAGATGTAAAGAGCTCCCATGCTCTCAGGTAGCAGAATTAATATTGTCAAAATAGCCATACCACCAAAAGTGTTATACAGATTCAATGCAATTCCTATTAAAATTGCAATGATATTTTTCATACAAATAGAAAAATCAATCATGAAAATCATTTGGAAAAATAAGAGACCCAGAATAGCCAAGACAATCCTTAGCAAAAAGAGTGAAGCAGGAGGCATCACAATACCAGACCTTCAACTATATTACAGAGCAATAAGAACAAAAACAGCATGGTATAGGCACCAAAATAGACAGGTAGACCAATGGTACAAAATAGAAGACACAGAGACAATCCCACATAAATAAGATTATCTCATACTAGATAAAGGTGCCAAAAACATACATTGGAGAAAAGACAGCCTTTCAACAAATGGTGCTGGGAAAACTGGAAATCCATATGTAACCAAATGAAATTAAACCTCTATCTCTCACCCAGCACAAAAGTCAACTCAAAGTGGATCAAAGACTTAGGCACTAAAAACAGAGACCCTGCACATAATAGAAGAAAAAGTAGGCCCAAATCTTCATTACGTCAGCTAAGGACCTGACTTCCTTAACAAGACTCCTAAAGTACAAGAAGTAAAATTAAGAATCAATAAATGGGATGGATTTAAACTAAAATGCTTCTTCTCAGCAAAAGAAACAATCAATAATATGAAAAGAGAGCCTACAGAATGGGAAAAAATCTTTACCACATGCACTTCAGAGCACTAATCTCCAGGATATATAAAGAACTCAAAAAACTTAACACCATAAAAACAAATAACCCAATCAATCAATGGACAAAGGAACTGAACAGACACTTCACAGAAGAAGAAATACAATCAATCAACAAATAAATGAAAAAATGTTCATCATCTCTTGCAATTAGAGAAATGCACATCAATACCACTCTAAAATTTCATCTCAATCTAGTCAGAATGGTAATTATCAAGAATACAAGCAATAACAAGTGATGGCAAGAATATGGGGGGAAAGGTACACTCATACATTGTTTGTGGGACTGCAGATTGGTGCAACCACTATGGAAAGCAGTATGGAGATTCTTCATAAAACATGGAATGGAACCACCATTTGACCTAGCTATCCCACACCTCAGTTTATACCCAAAGAACTTAAAGTCAGCATACTACTGTAATGCAGCCACATCAATGTCTATAGCAGCTCAATTCTGAATAGCTAAACTATGAAACCAACCTGGATGCCCTTCAACAGATGAATGGATAAAGAAAATGTGGTACATATACACAGTAGAATATTACTCAACCTTAAAGAAGGATGAAATTATGGCATTTTGCAGGTAAATGGTTGGAACTAGAGAATAGCATGCTAAGTGAAATAAGCCAATCCCCAAAATCCAAAGTCCAAATGTTTTCTCTGATAAGCAGATGCTGATCCATAGTGGGGCATGGGCAGGGAGAATGAAGGAACTTTGGATTATGCAGAGGGGAGTAAGGGAAGGGGCAAGGTGGTAGGGATGTGGGGATGGGAAGGATGGTAGAGTGAGACAGACATTATTACCCTATATACATGTATGATTATACTACTGGTGTGACTCGGCACCATGTACAACCAGAGGAATAAGATGTTGTGCTCCCTTTGTGTACAGTGTGTCAAAATGCATTCTACTTTCATGTATAAGAAATTAGAACAAATTTTTAAAAATTTAAATAAGTAAATAAAATAAAGGTTCATCAACAACTACTAAAAATATTTTTAAAAAAGAAAAGCTAATGACAACTTCTTCAGAGGAAGGAATTAAAAAGAGGCATATAGCTGAGGGCAATGGCATGGAAGGCTGAGGAAGGACAATCACAAGTTCAAAGCCAGCCTCAGCAAAAGCAAAGCACTAAGCTCTAAGACCCTGTTTCTAAATAAAATACAAAATAGGGCTGGGGATGTGGCTCAGTTGCTAAGTGCCCCTGAGTTCAATCCCCAGTACCCTCCCCCCCCAAAAAAAAAGGTGTAGACAGCTCTACTTCTCAAAATTAAGCCTCCAAAAACTGTGAGAGTGAAATGTGAGCATAAATTCAAATACAAAATTGATTTGAAAGTGAAAGGACACTGATTACCTAGTAACCAGACTCAGTTTCTGGTGCTTGGCTCTCCCTGATGATTTCTAGTGATGTACCTTTGGACAAAATGCATTCATTCCTCTTCTTATTTTTTTTTTAATTTTTCACATGTATAACTCGAGGAGATCAGGAGAAATGTTGTCAGTAATTCATTCCAATTTTAAATTCCAATAGTCTATATATACAAATAACAATTTTCCCAACTATGAGACAGAGGAACCTGACAAAGAGGATAAAGATGTACACACTGGGGCAATAGAAAGCAAAGAAAAATTAGGAACAAAAGGATTGAAATCAAGATAGCTAATAAACAGATTAAAGATCATATAAACACATAGTTTGTCTATCTATAGACTAATCCATCCAATATAGGAAAAAGATAAAATATTATTTATTATCTGCTCAATTACATGACACCATCCTAGAGTACAGGTTTCAACATGGTGGATTACAAAAGACATATGATTTTATTTTTAACACTTTAATGTACAGAGAATCAAACAGTAGCATCACTTCTAATTTAATGGTAAAATGGACATCACATTTTAGTGTTTAGTAGATTTCTGGGCATATAACATGGCACACATCTTCAGTATTTATCCGAAATTGCATAATGTCTTTTCTGCAGCCACCATGAGGAAGAATCTAGTTCTATGTCTTTATAGGCAGCCCATTTATGAAATCTTTCTATGATGCACCAGATGACTGCACAGTCTCCTCATTGCCACTTTCATGTATTTGTTCCTGAATGTATAGATGACTGGATTCAAAAAAGGAGTGATAAATGCATCAAAAATGGCAAGATACTTATTCACTCGTTCATTCAACAAATATTTACACTGTTTCTACAAAAGTGCTGACTGATGTGTTGAAATTTGAGATAATATGAAGGGAAAAAACTAGATAGCAGTTATGTGGAATAAATGAATGGAATAAGAAATTTAGTATATCAAAGTAAGAATTAAAAAACCCTAAGGATGTTAAAGCAATTTATATTCTTATTGGTGCATTATAATTAAACATAATCGTGTTGTAAATTGTGACATGTTCATATATGCACACAACGTAATGGGAAAAAATCTCATTCCCTAGTACCTTCCCTTTCCCTCCTCTCCTCCTTTCACATGATCCCCTTGCTCTATTCTACTGGTCTCCCTTCTATTACTATTTTTTAATTTATACATCTAATTATATATAAACACAGATTTCATGTGGTTTATTCATACATGGACATAGCATAATTGGTTAGACTTCTTCAGAACAATTTTAACTAAAAACTGTAAAAACCAATTTATGATTTGTATCCACATCTCTATGTCATGAACTATAAACCAGTCAAAACACCTCTAAAAATGGGCTGAAGTAAAAGAATCTCTTTTGATCACTAAGGTGAAAAAAATAGGCTTCTAACCAAAATTTTATAAAGGTTCCCATGAAGTAGGAACAATGAGAATAAACTATGAAGTAGGATTATAAGTAATGCTTCCTCCAAATTGAAATTCTGATAGCAAAAACAAAGACAGATAAGAATAAGAAAAGAAATGATGGTGCACTTGACTGTTAATGAATTTCTAAGGAAAAGAGAAAAACCAAAAGAGAATTTATTGGATCATTCAGAGGAAAAGACTATGAGATTCCATATAAAGTTTACACAAAGACAGAGCCTAGGCAAAGAGCAAACAGACATTTCTAAAAAGTTAAATGTATTTTTAAAACCAGAAAGAAAAAATAAATAAAAACAGAAAGAAATGGATGGAAGAATGAAGAAAAGAAATACAAAGGGAAGTTGAATTATTCAGCCTTGGTTCTTTGGATTGGTTTATTTCAGTTAGCATATTATTCTCCAGTTCCATCCATTTACCAACAAATTTCATTCTTCCTTATGACTGAGTAATAGTCCATGGTGTATATATACCACATTTTCTTTATCCATTTGTCTGTTGAAGGACACCTAGGTTGGTTCCATAGTTTGGCTATTGTGAAATGTACTGCTGTAAACATTGATGTGACTGAATCACTGTACTACAATGATTTTTGATCTTTTGGATATATAATGAGGAGTGAGATAGCTGGGTCATATGGTGGTTCCATTCCTAATTTTTTGAGGAATCTCCATACTGCCTCTCTGAGTTATTGAACTAATTTGAAGTCCTAACCAACAATGTATGAGTTTACATTTTACCCCATATCCTCACCAGCACTTATTATCATTTGTATTCTTGATAATTACCATTCTGTCTGAGGTGAGATGAAATCTCAATGCAGTCTGGATGTGTATTTCCCTAATTGCTAGAGATGTTGAGCATTTTTTCATATATTTGTTGACCATTTCTATTTCTTCTTTTAAGAAGTGTCTATTTATTTCTGTTGCCCTTTAATTAATTGGGTTATTTGAGGAGTTTTTTGGTGGGTGTTAATTTTTTGAGTTGTTTATATATTCTGGATATTAATGCCCTGAGGAGCAGGTGGCAAAGATTTTCTCTAATTCCATAGGGAGAAAAATGACAGAAAATCATTTAATTCATACATATAACTGTTGAAATTTTGGTATATTTCTTCTTGAATCTTCCTTTTTGCACTTAAAACTATATTATGCAAAATAGATCACATGGTTCTATAATAACCTTGATGGTTGATAATATGTAAGTCTTTTCATGATGATAAATATACTAACATGGTTTTTGGTGGCTGTATGATAACATATATGGGTATAGATACATTGCTTTAGACAGTATTTCACTGCTGGACAGTATTTCATTGCTTTCCTATTTAAATGATAAATAATAATGTTATAACACACTTTTTTTATTATTATTGTATACAAATGGGATACATGTTGTTTCTCTATTTGTACATGGAGTCAAGGCATACCATTTGTGTAATCATACGTTTTCATAGGGCAATGATGTTTGATTCATTATTTTTTCCCTTCCCCTCCACCATTCCACCCCTCTTTTCTCTCTATACAGTCCTTCTTTCCTAAATTCTTACCACACTCCTTATCCCTAACCCTAAACCTAATGCTAACCCCTCCCACCCCCCAATATATGTCCTCATCCACTTATCAGCGAGATCATTTGTCCTTTAGTTTTTTGAGATTGACTTATCTCGCTTAGCATGATATTCTCCAATTTCATCCATTTGCCTGCAAATGCCATGATTTTATCATTCTTCATTGCGGAGTAATGTTCCATTGTATATATATGCCACAGTTTCTTTATCCATTCATCAACTGATGGGCATCTAGGTTGGTTCCACAATCTGGCTATGGTGAATTGAGCAGCAATGAACATTGATGTGGCTGTATCTCTGTAGTATGCTGATTTTAAGTCCTTTGGGTATAGGCCAAGGAGTGGGATAGCTGGGTCAAATGGTGGTTCCATTCCAAGCTCTCTGAGGAATCTCCATACTGCTTTCCAGAGTGGCTGCACTAATTTGCAACACCACCAGCAATGTATGAGTGTTCCTTTTTCACCACATCCTCGCCAACACCTATTGTTGCTTGTGTTCTTGATAATCGCCATTCTAATTGGGATGAGATGAAATCTTAGGGTAGTTTTGATTTGCATTTCCCTTATTACTAGGGATGTTGAACATTTTTTCATATATCTGTTGATTACTTGTACATCTTCTTCTGTGAAGTGTCTGTTCATTTCCTTAGCCCATTTGTCGATTGGATTATTTGCCTTCTTGGTGTAGAGTTTATTGAGTTCTTTATAGATTCTGGAAATTAGCGCTCTATCTGAAGTATGGTTGGCAAAGATATTCTCCCACTCTGTAGGCTCTCTCTTCACATTGCTGATAGTTTCCTTTGCTAAGAGAAAGCTTTTTAGTTTGAATCTATCCCAGTTGTTGATTCTTGCTTTTATTTCTTGTGCTTTGGGAGTCCTGTTAAGGAAGTCTGATCCTAAGCCAACAAGTTGAAGATTTGGACCTACTTTTTCTTCTATAAGATGCAGGGTCTCTGATCTGATTCCGAGGTCCTTAATCCATTGTGAGTTGAGTTTTGTGTAGGGTGAGAGATAGGGGTTTCATTTCATTCTGTTGCATATGGTTTTCCAGTTTTCCCAGCACCATTTGTTGAAGAGGCTATCTTTTCTCCATTGCATATTTTTGGCCCCTTTGTCTAGTATGAGAAAATTGTATTTATTTGGGTTTGTGTCCATGTCCTCTATTCTGTACCATTGATCTACCTGTCTATTTTGGTACCAATACCATGCTGTTTTTGTTACTATTGCTTTGTAGTAGAGTTGAAGATCTGGTATTGCAATACCCCCTGCTTCGCTCTTGCTACTGAGGATTGCTTTAGCTATTCTAGGTTTTTTATTCTTCCAGATGAATTTCATAATTTCTTGCTCTATTTCTGCAAGGTACATCATTGGGATTTTAATTGGAATTGCATTGAATCTGTATAGCACTTTTGGTAGTATGGCCATTTTGACAATATTAATTCTGCCTATCCAGGAACATGGGAGATCTCTCCATCTTCTAAGGTTTTCTTTAATTTCTTTCTTTAGTGTTCTGTAGTTCTCATTGTAGAGGTCTTTCACCTCTTTTGTGAGATTGATTCCCAAGTACTTTATTTTTTTCGATGCTATTGTGAATGGGGTAGTTTTCCTAACTTCTCTTTCTGAGGATTCATCACTTATGTACAAAAATGCATTGGATTTATGAGCATTGATCTTGTAACCTGCTACTTTACTGAATTCACTTATGAGTTCTAAAAGTTTTCTGGTGGAATTTCCAGGTTCCTCTAAATATATAATCATGTCATCAGCGAACAGGGATAGTTTGAGTTCTTCTTTTCCAATTCATAACCCTTTAATTTCTTTGGTTTGTCTGATTGCTCTGGCTAGAGTCTCAAGGACGATGTTGAATAGAAGTGGTGAAAGAGGTCATCCCTGCCTTGTTCCAGTTTTTAGGGGGAACGCTTTCAGTTTTTCACCATTTAGAATGATATTGGCCATGGGCTTAGCATAGATGGCCTTTATAATGTTAAGGAATGTTCCCACTACCCCAATTTTTTCTAATATTTTGAGCATGAAGGGGTGCTGTATTTTATCGAATGCTTTTTCTGCATCTATTGAAATAATCATGTGATTCTTAACTTTAAGTCTGTTGACATGGTGAATGACATTTATAGATTTCCGAATGTTGAACCAACCTTGCATCCCTGGGATAAAACCCACTTGATCGTGGTGCACTATCTTTTTAATATGTTTTTGTATGCGATTTGCTAAAATTTTGTTGAGAATTTTTGCGTCGATGTTCATTAAGGATATTGGTCCGAAATTTTCTTTCCTCGATGTGTCTCTGTCTGGTTTAGGTATCAGGGTGATATTGGCTTCATAGAACAAGTTTGGGAGGGTTCCCTCCTCTTCTATTTCATGGAATACTTTGAGGAGTATTGGAATGAGCTCTTCTTTAAAGGTTTTGTAGAACTCAGCTGAGAACCCATCTGGTCCCGGACTTTTCTTTGTTGGTAGGCTTTTGATGACCTCTTCTATTTCATTGCTTGAAATTGGTTTATTTAAGTTGTGTATGTCCTCCCCGTTCAGTTTAGGTAATTCACATATCTCTAGAAACTTGTTTATGTCTTCGAGGTTTTCTGTTTTGTTGGAGTATAGATTTTCAAAATAGTTTCTAATTATGTTTTGTATTTCAGTCGTGTCTGTTGTGATGTTTCCTTGTTCATTCTGAATTTTAATAATTTGAGTTTTCTCCCTCTTTCTCTTTGTTAGTGTGGCTAAGGGTTTATCAATTTTGTTTATTTTTTCAAAGAACCAACTATTTATTTTGTTAATTTTTCCTATTGTTTCTTTTGTTTCAATTTCGTTGATTTCGGCTCTGATTTTAACTATTTCCTGTCTTCTACTACTTTTGGTATTGGTCTGCTCTTCTTTTTCTGGGGCTTTGAGCTGTAGTTTTAAGTCATTTATTTGTTGATTTCTTCTTCTTTTTTTGAATGCGCCCCATGAAATAAATCTTCCTCTAAGTACTGCTTTCATAGTGTCCCAGAGATTTTGATATGATGTGTCTTTGTTCTCATTTACTTCTAAGAATTTTTTTATTTCCCTCCTGATGTCTTCTGTTATCCATTCATCATATAATAGTGTATTATTTAATCTCCAGGTATAGGAGAAATTTCTGTTTTTTATTCTGTCATTGATTTCTAATTTCAATCCATTATGATCTGATAGAGTACAAGGTAGTATCTCTATCTTCTTGTATTTGCTAACAGTAGCTTTGTGGCATAAAATATGGTCTATTTTAGAGAAGGATCCATGTGCTGCTGAGAAGAAAGTGTATTCGTTCTTTGTTGGATGGTATATTCTATGTATGTCCATTAAGTCTAAATTGTTGATTGTGTTATTGAGATCTATGATTTCTTTATTCAATTTTTGTTTGGACGATCTATCCAGTGGTGAGAGAGGTGTGTTAAAATTGCCTAGTATTATTGTGTTGTGGTCAATTTGATTTCTGGAATTGAGAAGGATTTGTTTGATGTACGTGGATGAGCCAATGTTCGGGGCATAGATATTTATGATTGTTATGTCTTGCTGATTTATGCTTCCCTTAAGCAGCATGTAATGTCCTTCTTTATCCCTTCTGACTAGTTTTGGTTTGAAGTCCACATTATCTGAAATGAGGATGAAAACTCCAGCTTTTTTGCTGTGTCCTTGTGCATGGTATGTTTTTTCCCCATCCTTTCACCTTTAGTCTATGGGTATCTCTTTCTATGAGATGAGTCTCTTGCAGGAAGCATATTGTTGGATTTTTCTTTTTAATCCAATATGCCAGTCTATGTCTTTTGATTGATGAGTTCAGGCCATTAACATTCAGGGTTATTATTGTGATATGATTTGTATTCCCAGTCATTTGACTCATTTTGTTTTTTGACATGATTTGGTTTCTCCTTTATTTGGCTATTCCTTTAGGCTAGCGCCTCCTGTTGCTGATTTGCATTGTTGTTTTTCATCCTTTCCTCATGGAATATTTTGCTGAGAATGTTGTGTAATGCTGGCTTTCTTTTTGTAAATTCCTTTAGCTTTTGTTTATCACGGAAGGATCTTATTTCATCGTCAAATTTGAAGGTAAGTTTTGCTGGGTATAAGATTCTTGGTTGGCATCCATTTTCTTTCAGGGCTTGGTAAATGTTGTTCCAGGCCCTTCTAGCTTTTAGAGTCTGGATTGAAAAATCTGCTGATATTCTTATTGGTTTCGATCTGAATGTAATTTGATTCTTTTCTCTCGCGGCCTTTAAAATTCTGTCTTTATTTTGTATGTTAGGTATTTTCATAATAATGTGCCTTGGTGTGGGTCTGTTGTAATTTTGTATATTTGGAGTCCTATAAGCCTCTTGTACTTGGTTTTCCATTTCATTCTTCAGATTTGGGAAATTTTCTGATATTATTTCATTGAATAGATTGTTCATTCCTTTGGTTTGTTTCTCTAAGCCTTCCTGAATCCCAATAATTCTCAAATTTGGCCTTTTCATGATATCCCATAATTCTTGTAGATTCTGTTCATGATTTCTTACCATCTTCTCTGTTTGGCCTACTTTGTTTTCAAGATTAAATATTTTTTCTTCAATGTCTGAGGTTCTATCTTCCAGGTGTTCTACCCTATTGGTTATGCTTTCTATGGAGTTTTAACTTGGTTTATTTTTTCCTTCATTTCAAGTATTTCAGTTTGTTTTTTTTTCAATATCTCTAACTCTTTATTGAAATGATCTCTTGCTTCCCGTATTTGGTCTTTTAACTGTTGATTGGTGCGATCCTTTAATGCCTGCATTTGCTCTTTCATCTCCTCCTTCAATGCTTGCATTTGCTCTTTCATCTCCTCATTTGCTTCTCTGATTGTTTTAATTATGTACATTCTGAACTCCCTTTCAGACATTTCTTCTGCTGTGCTGTCATTGGGTTTTATTGATGTAGTATCTAGGTTTGTTTGGGATATTTTCTTTCCTTGTTTTCTCATAATGGTCAGATGTCAGTGGGAATCTGCGATATTGCAGATGTCCTCTTTTGGCTTATAGTGTCCCGGTAGATTTCCAGTGTATCAACTCCCAGCCTTCAGTAGCCTGAAGTCTTGGAGTAACTTGATAATGCAGTGCTTCCGAAGAAAGCTGCCTCTAATCCCTACTGGTTCCAGGGCTTGGAGCTGGCTCTGTGTGGAAAGGCTCTCACTGGGGGCCTGCACCGTGCAGCTGGCCGTGTGGGGGGAGCCCACCGCCGGAGTGTGGAAGGCTACCTTGAGAAGTCTCTAGCTGCCCTACCCTGCTATGATAAGCCACCCCTATCTGTGCCTGCCACCCAGGCCAAGTTTTGCCCAGTGGGGGAGACTTACCCCGTGACTCTATTTTTGTCCAAGTCTCTCAATGCCTCCCCTTCTTGAGTCCTGGGTTCTGGAGCAACTGGAGATGCAGTCACCCTCTAGGTTGCCATGTTGGATTGCCCAGTTGAAAGAGCCTGCGGCCGGAGTGGGCAGAGCCACCTGAAGAAGTCTCTGGCTGCCCTGCCCTGATCCTAGAGGCTGCTTGTGAATCGAAGCTCTCCGTTGGCTCGGGGACTTGTGGCTGTCTGTATGTAGAAAAGCTCTCACTGGGCAGTCTGTTCCGAGAAGCTAGGCTTGAATGGCACCTCCCACCGCAGGGGTCCAGGCTGCTTGGGGAGGTCGCTGGCTGCCCTGTCCTGGTCCCTGAAGTCGCTTGCGGGCCCGAGTATGCCGCGCTGGCTCCGGGACTTGGAGCTTGTTCTGATCAGAAAGGCTTTCAGTAGGGGGCCTGTTCTGAGAACCTGGAGAAGCTGGCTGTGTGGGAGGGGCCCAGCGCCGGAGTGCGCAGGGCTGCCGGGGAAGACTCTAGCTGCCCTGCCCTGCTCTGATAAGCCACCTCTATCTGGGCCTGCCACCCGGGCTGAGCTTTACCCAGTGTGCAGACTCACCCGTGGCTCTATTTTGGTCTGAGTCTCTCAATGCCTCCCCTTCTTAACTCCTGGGTTCTGGAGCAACTGGGGATGCAGTCCCCCTCTAGTCCGCCATCTTGGATCGCCCTCGGTCTGTTATAACACACTTGACACAATTCTTTATATATAGATTTCTTTAATTACTTTCTCCTGACAACTTAGTAGAAATGAAACTGCTGGGCCAGAAGGTATTTGTGAGTCTTGATTACATATTATAAGTGTGTCCTGTATAATAGTTGGATCAATTCAAACTTCTGTCACCAACAGTGAATTAGAGCACAAGTTGCCCCCACCTTTGAAAACAATGGATATATAATTAGCTAAAATATTACTAAACCTGAAGAACAAAATTAATTACCTACCGATCCATTAAAACTTCCCCCTAATTTTGTTATGAAATATTAGATATTTAGAGAGCATATGCTTGAGTTTAATTATCAGATAAGCACTGTGTGAGCCCATCTATGATTGCATCTACTCTCCCAAGACCTATCTCTTTACTGTCTCCCACCCAGTAGTCCCTCCCCTGGATTTCTTGTTTTGAAAACAAATTTAAATAAGTGAATATCCATTGCAATGAGTTGTCGAATTTCCCAAGATTTATAGACCTTGTTTCTTTCTGTGTGAATGCTTTGGCTTATCTCCTTCAAAATTATGTTTCTAAAACTTTGTACATATTGTTGCATTGCAGTTTGCTTATTTGTACTTCTATTTAATATTCCATTGTGTTCTTGATAATAGTCACTCTAATTGGAGTAAGATGAAATCTTAGAGTTGTTGTAATTTGCATTTCTCTAATTACTAGAGATGTTGAACACTTTTTCATATATTTATTAATTGCCTGTATGTCTTCTTCTGTAAAGTGTCTGTCCAGTTCCTTGGCCCATTTATTGATTGGGTTCTTTGTATTTTTGGTGTAAAGTTTTGTAAGTTCTTTATAAATTTTGGAGATAAGTACTCTATCTGAAGTGCTTGTGGAAATGATTTTCTCCCACTCTGTAGGCTCTCTCTTCACATTCTTGATTGTATCCTTTGCTGAGAAAAAGCTTTTAATTTGAGTCCAGCCCATTTATTGATTCTTGCTTTGATTTCTTGTGCTTTGGGAGTCTTGTTGAGGAAATCTGATCCTAAGCCGACATGATGAAGATTTGGGCCTACACTGACTTCTATGTGGTGCAGGATCTCTGTTCTAATTCCTAAGTCCTTGACCCAAACAATAATAGATGTTGGCACAGATATGGGGAAAAAAGCACACTTTTCCCCACGATGAAGTTGCAAATTGGGGCAGCCACTCTGGAAAGCAGTGTGGAGAATCCTCAGAAAACTTGGAATGGACCCACCTTTTGACCCAGTTATCCCACTCCTCAGTTCATACCCAAAGGGCTTAAAATTAGCATACGACAGTATTGCAACCACATCAATGTGTATAGCAGCTCAATTCACAATAGCTAGATTGTGGAACCAACCAAGATGCCCTTCAATACATGAATGGATAAAGAAACTGTGGTATATATACATAATGGAATATTATTCAGTCATAAAGAAGAGGAATATTATGGCTTTTGCAGATAAATGGATGGTTTTGGAGAATATCATGCTAAGTGAAATAAGCCAGTCCCAAAAAACCAATGGCCAAATAGCTTCCCTGATAAGTGGATGATGATATATAATAGGGGTGGGGGGGTAGGGGTGAGAAGAATGGAGGAACTTTAGATTACTAGAGGGAAATGAGGCGGGGTATGAAAAATGAGACAGACATCATTACCCTATGTGCATGATTACACGAATGGTATGAATCTACATCATGCACAACCATATTTGAAATGATGTACCCCTTTTGTGTACAATGAATCAAAATGCAGTCTTTAAAAATAAAAAATAAAAAAAATAAAGAAGCCATTATGCCTGTGGTTGAAAAGAATCCACTGGTTACATAAAAATTGAAAACAATAAAACTTGTGCAGACCTAAAAAAAAAAATCCCATTGTGAAAATACAATTCACTGTTAATCTCTTGTGGTGGACATTTCCCTGTAGTTTTTTCTAGCAGGGACAGTGTACTTTCTTGTTTGTCTCCTGATGTGCATGTTTCAGGGTCCTTCAGGACACAGTCACAAAAATACAGAAACAAAAGCTTTTAAGACATAGGGAATGAGAATGTTCAGCCTCATACAACAGTATCAAATTGTATTTCAGACTAGTTGCATTAATTTATATTCACAGAGATTGCTCCATTTTTGCCAACATTTTTCCATTGTAAGGAAATTCACTTGCCATCAACTGAATATAAAATGGTATCTCATTGCGATCCTAATTAGTATTTTCCTCATTATTAATAAATATTTTCTTTGTTAATAATGATCTTTGTTGTAGATTTTTAGTAGATATCTCTATCAGGTTAAGGTGATTTCCTTATATATCATATTAGCTGGATTTTTTAAATTTTAAATCATGAATAAGTGATGAATAGTCTCACTTACTTGCTTCATTTATTTATAAGATGATCAATATTTCCCTTTGATTACATTACTTAGATTAATTTTTTGGGGGGTGGTGTACCGGAGATTGAACTCAGGAGCACTCAACCACTGAGCCACATCCCCAGCCCTATTTTATATTTTATTTAGAGCCAGGGTTTCACTGAATTGCTTAGCACCTAGCTTTTGCTGAGGTTGGCTTTGAACTACCAATTCTCCTGCCTCAGCCTCCAGAGTCACTGGGATTATAGGCGTGTCACTGCACCTGGCTATTTTTTTTAATTGTTCTGTTTTAAAATTTGTTCTAATTAGTTATACATGACAGTAGAATGTACTTTGACACATCATACATAAATGGAGTATAACTTCTCATTCATTTGGTTGTACATGATGTAGAGTTACAAAGGTCATGTAATCATATATGCACATAGGGTAGTAATTTCCAATTCATTCCACTATCAATCCTACCAACTTGCCCCCTTCCCTTCCTTCACTCCCTCTGGATAGTCCAAAATACCTCTATTCTTCCCCACATACACAGTGTGAATTAGAATCTGTATATCAGAAAAACATTCAGCCTTGGTTCTTTGGATTGGTTTATTTCAGTTAGCATAATATTCTCCAGTTCCACCCATTTAAGGCACATGCCATAATTTTATTCTTCTTTAAGACTGAATAATATTCCATTGTGTATGTATAGTACAGTTTCATTATCCCTTAATCTGTTGTAGGGCACCTAGGTTCGTTCCATAGGTTAGCTATTGTGAATTGAGATGCTATAAAGATGGATGTGAGTGTGTCACTGTAATATGCTGATTGTAAGTCCTTTGGATATAAATCTAGGAGTGGAATAGCTGGGTCAAATGGTGGTTCCAGTCCAAGTTTTCTGAGGACTCTCCATTCATCTTTCCATAATGGTTGCACCAACTTGCAGTCCTGCCTTTGACTGCAGTGTATGAGTGTACTTTTTCCCCCACATCCTTGCCAACATTTATTATTGCTCTACTCTTGATAATTGCCTTTCTTACTGGAGTGAGAAGAAATATTAAAGCAATTTTGATTTGCATTTCTCTAATTGCTAAAAATGTTGAACATTTTTTCACATATTTATTGATTGATTGTATTTCTTCTGTGAAATATCTGTTCAGTTCCTTAGCCCATTTATTGATAGCTTTATTTGTTTGTTTGGTGTTAGGTTCTTTGAGTTCTTTATATATCCTGGAGTATAGTTCTCTATCTGATGTGCACGTGGTAAAGATTTTCTCCCAGTCTGTAGGTTTTCTCTTTACATTATTGATTGTTTCCTTTGCTGAGAAAAAGTTTTTAGTTTGAGTCCATCCCATTTTTTGATTCTTCATTTTACTTCTTGTGCTTTAGGAATCTTGTTATGAAAGTCAGATCCTACGCCAAGATGGTGAAGATTTGCGCCAACATTTTCTTCTATTAGGTGCAGGGTCTCTGTTCTAGTGCCTACATCCTTGATCCACTTTGAATTGAGTTTTGTGCAGGGTGAGAAACAGGGGTTTAGCTTTATTTTGCTGCATATGAATTTCCATTTTTCCCAGAACCATTTATTGAATAAGCTATCTTTTCTGCATAGTGTTTTTGGTGCCTTTGTCTAGTATGAGATAACTCTATTTATATGGGTTTGTTTCTGTGTCTTCTATTCTGTACCATAGGTCTAAGAGTCTGTTTAGGTGCCAATACCATGACATTTGTGTTACTGTGGCTCTGTAGTACAGTTTAAGGTCTGGTATTGTTATGCCTCTTGCTTCACTCTTCTTGCTAAAGATTGCTTTTGCTATTCTGGATCTCTTATTTTTCCAAATGAATTTCATGATTGATTTTTTTATTTCTCTGAAGAATGCCATTGGGATTTTAATAGGAATTGTATTAAATCTGTATAAAACTGTGTTTTGTCAAATGCTTTTTCTGTGTCTATTGAGATATTCATATGATTCTTGTCTTTAAGTAGTTGATGTGTGATGTATTACGTTTATTGATTTCCATATGTTGAACCAACCCTGCATCCCTGAGATGAACCCCACTTTATCATGGTGCACTATCTTTTAAATATGTTTTTGTATGCAATTTGCCAAAATTTTATTGAGAATTTTTGCATCTATGTTCATGAGGGACGTTGGTCTGAAGGTTTTTTCCTTGATGTGTATTTGTCTGGTTTTTGTATCAGGGTGATACTAACCTCCAAGAATAAGGTTGGAACGTTTCCTTCCTTTTTCTATGTCATGGAATAATTTGAGGAGTATTGGTGTTAATTGTTCTTTGAAGGTATTGCAGAACTCGACTGAGAATCTGTCTAGTCGTGGGCTGTTCTTGATCTGTAGGTTTTTGATGGTGTCTTCACTTTTATTGATTGAAATTGATTTGTTTAAGTTGTGTGTGTTCTCTGACTCAGATTGGGTAGATCATATGTCTCTAGAAATTTTTTGATGTCTTCAAGATTTTCTATTTTATTGGAGTAGAAATTTTCAAAATAGTTTCTAATTATCTTCTGTATTTTGGTAGTGTTTGTGATGATATCTCCTTTTCCG